>NW_026652279.1:173600934-173757199 GCF_009828535.3 Hylobates moloch
GAGGAAAGTGCCCAGAGGTGTTGATTGAGAGGAAAGCGCCCAGAGGTATTGAGTGGGAGGAAAGTGCCCGGCAGTGTTGAGTGGGGTGAAAGCGCCCAGCAGTGTTGAGTGGGGGGAAAGCGCCCAGCAGTGTTGAGTGGGGGGAAAGCGCCCGGCAGTGTTGAGTGGGGGGAAAGTGCCCGGCAGTGTTGAGTGGGGGGAAAGCGCCCAGCAGTGTGGAGTGGGGTGAAAGCGCCCAGCAGTGTTGAGTGGGGGGAAAGCGCCCGGCAGTGTTGAGTGGGGGGAAAGCGCCCGGCAGTGTTGAGTGGGGGGAAAGCGCCCAGCAGTGTGGAGTAGGGGGAAAGCGCCCAGCGGTGTTGAGTGCAGGGGAAAGCGCCCAGCAGTGTGGAGTGGGGGGAAAGCGCCCAGCGGTGTTGAGTGCAGGGGAAAGCGCCCAGCAGTGTGGAGTGGGGGGAAAGCACCCAGCGGTGTTGAGTGCAGGGGAAAGCGCCCAGCAGCATTGAGTACGGCAGATTTCTTCTCTGCCCTCTTCGATCCATCTCCCTGGAGTCCTGCAAAACAGAATTTGATTTCTGTTGTTCTGTCCTGACCAAAATCAGGCTCCAGCCTGGAGGCTGACCTCCTCTTACACAAAGAAGTGTGTACTGTTGCTCACGGGGGACACACTGAGGTCAAGACAGGTGGACAAGCCCAAAAGGCAGGTTCATCTGACCGCAGCTCCATGGGTAAACGCCTGTGCCCATCATCACTGTGCAGTACGATAACACGACTTCTTTTGTATGTGAAATATTCACCCACCAGTCAAGCATCTGTGTCCACAACAGAAACAACCATCTGCCATGGAGATCCTGTGCCAGAAGCGCTTTGTGCACCTTCTCTGTGTCCTGTGTGCACTTTGTGCACCTTCTCTGTGTCCTGTGTGCACTTTGTGCACCTTCTCTGTATCCTGTGTGCTCAGTGCCATTGCCCTGTTTCTCAAATGAGAAACTGAGTCAGGAGCAGGCAGTGCCCCGTTCTGCGATGCAGTGCTGCCTCCCAAGCATGAGTGTCTTGGAACACAAATCCTGCTTCAGGCCAAGTTGAGCAGGCAGGCGTGCGTTGTAGTGAGGGCCATCTTTTGTTCCAAGAGCTGAGGGTGGTGGCAGCATTGACCAGCACTGGGCTTAGGGTTGACTGTCCCACCACCAGAAAAGAAAATTGCAGGCCAGGACCCCTGATGAACAAAGTTGCAAAAATCTTAACAAAACACTAGCAAACCAATTCAGTAGCATACAAAAGGATCATACCCCACCTGTGGGATGCCAGGGTGGCTCAACATGTACAAATCAGTAAGTGTAGTGCATTATATCAGCAAAATGAAGGACAAAACCATATGATTATCTGTGATGCAGAAAAGGTATTCGACAAAATTCAGCATCCTTTCATAACATCTCTCAACAAATTTTAGGTATAGAGGAATGTACCTCAACACAATAACGGCCATAAATGAGAAACCCACAGCTGGCAATGGAGAAAAGCTGAAAGTTTTTCTTCGCACACAATGGAGAAAAGGTGAAAGCTTTTCCTCTGAGATCAGAAAGAAGACAAGGCTGCACACATTCACCCCTTCTGTTTAGCATAGCACTGGAAGCTGTAGCCAGAGCAGTGAGGCAAGAAAAAGAAAAGGCATTCGTATAGGAAAGGAAGAAGTGAAATTGTGTGCTGATGACACAATATTATATATAGAAAAGCCTAAAGATTCCACCAAAAAGCTTTTAGAACTAATCAACAAATTCACTACATTTGCAGTATACAAAATCAACACCCAAAATCAGTAGTGATTCTATATACCAGACAAGAAACTGTTTGAAAAAGCAATCAAAGACTTTAACAAACGTATTTAATAGTAACAAAGCAAACAATCTTATCTCCGCGTCCCGAGCTAACAGAACTGACTGGATTTGTGTCCAGAGGTTTTAAGCTTTTGTTTCCACATTCTTAAAACTGGGATAGTAACACAGTTGATGTGTTAATCACAGTTGAAGATTAAATGAGGCGCTGCCCAGTGGCTGGCACACCCTGAGTGCTCAGTAAAGGTCTTTTATAATTAATTTTTATTATTGTTCATTTTCATGGTCATTTTTCCTAGAAATATGCCACCTATTTAGTTATAGCTAAACAGGATGATAAACCAAACCTCTTAACATTTGTTATTTCATTCTTATCCATTTTACCCTTTTAAAAATATTTTTAGGGCCGGGCACAGCGGCTCATGCCTGTAATCCCAACGCTTTGGGAGGCCGAGGTGGGTGGATCGCCTGAGGTCAGAAGTTCAAGACCAGCCTGGCCAACATGGCGAAACCCCGTCTCTACTAAAAATACAAAAATTAGCCAGATGTGGTGGCAGGTGCCTGTAATCCCAGCTACTCAGGTGGCTGAGGCATGACAATTGCTTGAACCTGGGAGACGGAGGTTGCAGTGAGCCAAGATCACACCACTGCACTCCAGTCTGGGCAACAGGGTGAGATTCCATCTCAAAAAAAAGAAATAAAAATAAAAATGCTTTTGGGATTGAATAAGCGTTTATTCTAAGTTACTTCAAAGTCCTGTGTAAGAAGGGTACACAGGTTGAATATCCCTTATCTAAAATGCTTGGGAAGAAGCGTCCCGGTGGACACTCCCAAGCTCAGTCTCAAGATGCTGCCGCACGTTCCAGAACTCCCACCTTCAGTTATTCACGATAAACATGTGACCCGTGAGCTTATCTAAAATCAGAGTTTAAGACGGGTTGTATCTTTAACACATATCAGTTTTCTCCGAGATTTGTTTTGTCCTTATTTGCTTGAATTTTACCTTCTCAACCTTACATGGAATTGTGGGTTTTGACCTCCGAGACTGTATAGAGTAAGTTCGTCCTCTCCGTAGCCTTGGTTTTTTATTGTTGTTGTTAAGATTCGGGACGACCCACTCACACTCTGTCTTCCCAAACAAATGGAGCCCTGGCCCCACCCATGTCTCTGTCCCGGGGAATGGGACTGCGAGACCATACTCTGTTTTGCTCCCAACCCAGAGAAGGTGTCCCGAGGCCTCCCCACCCACCCTCCTGAAACACCTGCCAGGACTGCAGGGTCCTGTTGGACGCTGGGAAGGAGGATGAGGCGGGAGTGTGGCTCAGCCCGGTGAGGTGGTCTGTCTGGGGGAAAACCTTTAGAAATCCACCGCCTATTCAAGTCACAGTGGGAGCTGGGGAGGAAACATGGCTGCTGTGTGTCTGAGTCGGAGACGTGCGGGCCTCCCTCAGAGCGTCCTGACTTGCTGTACCCTGCCCGCAGGTGGAGTACATCTTCACAGACAAGACCGGCACCCTCACGGAAAACAACATGGAGTTCAAGGAGTGCTGCATCGAAGGCCACGTCTACGTGCCCCACGTCATCTGCAATGGGCAGGTCCTCCCAGAGTCCTCAGGAATCGACATGATTGACTCGTCCCCCAGCGTCAATGGGAGGGTAGGTGGCAGCCCCCATGCCGTCCAAGTGTGTGAGTGAGTGGGCGGCTGTGCATGCTGAGTCCACCCCTTTTCACTCGAGTGTCCAGGAAAGGCCAGGCCCTCTCTACAGACTTCAGTGGGAGGAATGGTCAGAAGGTGCGATGTGTGTGGTGTCCCGTTAGGACACATCTGCTCGGTGATACCCGTGTTAGAATTGGTTATGAAAACCATAGAAGGAGGGCAAACACAGATGCATGCACCCAGACACCATGTGCACACACGGACACACATGCATACATACTCACATGCAAACACACGCACTCTCACACACACCCAGATACCGTGTGCAGACACATGTGCACATGCTCACACGCACATACACTCACATGCCCAGACACCGTGTGCACACATACACACATGCACACACGCTCACACGAAGACACACACTTTCACACACTCCCTGACACCGTGTGTCTGACACGCTCACATGCAGACACACACGTACTCTCACGCCCAGATACCGTGTGCACACACAGACTCGCTCACATGCAGACACACGCATGCACTCTCACACACGCCCCGAGTGCTGTGGCTCCAGATCTCAGCATCTCTGGGCAGGGCTGGAGTCCCAGGCCAACACCGTTCCCGAATTTCCCCACATGCAGGACAGCCTTGGGGATCAGGTCCCAGCTGGCTGTGAAAGCCGCACACAGGGCAGCCTTGGGGATCAGGTCCCAGCTGGCTGTGAAAGCCGCACACAGGGCAGCCTCGGGGATCAGGTCCCAGCTGGCTGTGGCCCTGAGCACATCACTTCACCTTCCTAAATGCTGATTCTGCAGCTGCAGGTGCAGGATAATAGCTCCAACTTCTTAGGGGGTTTCAGGGTGAATGTTACAATGTGAGTCAACAGCAGGAGCGCCACAGGTCACGTCTAGTCTAACACACACTTCAGTTAGGAGAACGTCCCCATCGCGCGGCACCAGGGCAGAGGCACAGCCAGGGTCCAGGGTGTTTGTGAATGTCTGTGTTCGCGGCACCGTGTGACTCAGTCTCCCTTCCTGGACGCTAGCGATCATTTGCCATTTCTGAGCCCATGTGAAGCCTCTGTGGTTTCTAAAAGTGTCGGTGCTGAAGAACACACGCCCGTTTCAGTCTTCATCACCCGTCAATCTCAGTTACAAAACAGAGTGCTTGAGAATGATGGAAAGCTGTAATTCCATCCCACTGTACAACCCCTCACCGCCCACAAGCTGCCTTTGTGGCTGCGGGGACCCCCCCCCGTCCCCCCCGCTTCTTGTTTTCTCTCTGCTCCTGTTTCCCTCTATCTTCAGTGGACGCACCGTGATTTGGGGGTTCTGGGAACTGCTATTTTATAGGAGCGCGAGGAGCTGTTTTTCCGGGCCCTCTGTCTCTGCCACACCGTCCAGGTGAAAGACGATGACAGCGTAGACGGCCCCAGGAAATCGCCGGACGGGGGGAAATCCTGTGTGTACATCTCATCCTCGCCCGACGAGGTGGCGCTGGTCGAAGGTGTCCAGAGGTACGTCGCAGGCCGAGGGTCTGCCTGGGTTTCCTGACGTGACTCAGCCCCACCCCAGCCCCGGTCAGGGACTTGCATCTAGAGGCGTCCTCAGCCGCACCCTGTGCCCTCCACACTGAGCTCTGCTGCCTTTGTGCCCAGGTTCTCGGGACCCCCGTCCCTGTATGAGCCCCTCCCACCGTGATAAGCAGCGTCTGGTCCCCGGCGCCTGAGTCTTCATCTCTGACTTTGCGTGGGTGGCTTTTCCTCCTGAGGTCTGCAGTAAGTTAGAGGTCATTCCCAATAACCACAGGCTTCGAAATATGGAAACAGTCCTTCCTGTAACACAAATCTCCCTCCTGCGTCTCAGAAAACTGAAGTCCAGAGGCCCAGCGGCCTTCCCAGAGCCACAGCCTGGGCTGGGCAGAGCAGAGCTGGTACGGGGCCTCTCACTGCTCACCCTTTAAGCAAACGCTTGGAAAAATACTTTAAACATTCCGGATACGTTGCGTAATTTCAGCTCAGGGAAGCCATTTTCAAATCCACCCAGCTCATGACTTCTGTAATACTGAATCTCCCCTCCCCAAAAGTGATAAAGGAACACTGCCTTCAGGGACTGAGTATGGTGAGAATCATGTTCGCGCTTCTCACCTAATTACAGCCGTGTTTTTGTCGCTGCTAAACTAATGTGTTTTCTCCGTGCAATTTGAGTAGCAGCACAGATACGTCAACAGTATCACCGGGACCTTTCGTTCCGTGCGTAAACCCACGCATGCATAGGTGAGGCTTCTTGGAGCTGGGTTTCTCTCTCCTTGGAACACAAGTGCCCAGGAATGCCACTGCCTTCATCACAGGTGTTAGAAGTCAGGGCCGGCTGCCCCGCCCACCTTTGAGACTCCTCCCTGCCCTGAAGCTTTTCCTCCAGCCGCTGCTCCCACCTGGGCTGGCCAGAGGCCTCCACTCCCATCCCCCTGGTGTCGCGAAGCACATCTGTCTCCCGGGTCCTCTGCTGGCCTCTCGCATCCGGAAGCCATGCTCTGTCTCTGCCGTCCCAGCGGCTCCCACAAGGCCATGAACTTCGCTGTCCCCCAGGCGTGCAGGAGGAGGCATCGTACAGATGGGTGCACCCACGTGCTGGCTGAAGGCCTGCGCTGGGCCTTGGTTCCCCGTCAGTGACTCAAGGGGCTTGGTCTGGGGGTAACAGCCTCTCAGGGTCCCTCTCCCTCTGGCATCATGTTCTCTGCTCAACAACAACAAAGTCCACAAATCAATGAGCAAAGGTGTCATCGAAGCAAGGATTGCAGGCCATGTGCCCGCCACGCAATTCTGGAGAACAATACCGACAAGAATGTGCCCCACTGCTGTGTGTCAGGGAGGGTTGGGTTAGGTAGAAATTCTGTTGCTCTTGGGAGATTTTTTGAGATGGTGCATAAGTTCGTTATGATAATCTCCTAACTTTATAATGCAGTTTATAATCTCTATTTAACTGAAAGTATTTCGTTTTTGAAAAGAACGCTTTACCAAAATATAAAGCAAATGCTCTATGAAAGAGGAATATCAGAATCTCAGATTCACCCTGAGGTTTCCCTTCTTACTGCAGACTTGGCTTTACCTACCTGAGGCTGAAGGACAATTACATGGAGATATTAAACAGGGAGAACCACATCGAAAGGTATGTGCACCTCACCCTCACATGTGAAAGGACTAAAGAATAAAGAGTGTCCTTTATAAGGTTCTGCGTGTGAGGGAAAAGACGAGTTCTCTATGTTCTCCCACAATTCGCTTCCTCTCCTTCCCAGTGACACCCCAGGAATGTCACCAGAATGTTCTGGAGAAGTGCTGGACACTTAGAGAAGGGCTTGGGTGCAGCCACAGGGCTGCTTCCCCTGGATAGTTTTCCTTGGAGATGTAAATTGGAGTTCAGTGAAGAAAAGTTCACCGTCAAATATGTTTTGGGTTAAGCCACCTAAAGTCAGATTTTACTGCAGGCCGTGTTCTGACCTCTCCAGGCTCCTTTGCCTCCACGAGGGGAGTGAGCAGCCGCCCCCGGTGTGGCCATGAGTCCCGCAGGGAGGAACACTGGCTCACGTGCTGGGAGCACCGCGTCCTGTCGAAAACAGTTTGCACAGTTACGCTTTTCAGCCACCAGTTTGATGTTGGATTGTTTTACTTTTCATATCTTTAAAATTCTTCCCATTTTTTAGGGACTGTCTCTGTCCCAAATTGCTTGTCCCTGAGACAAGTGACCCATCTTGAGATCTGACTCAGGAGAGTGGGTGGTGGTGTCCCCTTTATCAATAAGCACGAATGTGCAGTCACAGTTCCAGCAAAGACACAAGATCTGGTGGTGATGGCCTCAAAACACCTGGATTTTAAAATTTCATTCTTAGGGAAAATAAACTCCCCAGTGGAAGAGAAAGGACAAACCCCTTGACTCGGCGGGGCTCCTGGGCCCTCCGCTGGCACCGGCTGCGCCCTCTCCACAGCACCCTGGGCTTCCTGGGGGCCGGGGTGACCTGGGCCCTCCGCTGGCACTGACTGTGCCCTCCCCACAGCGTCCTGGGCTTCCCAGGGGCTGCAACTCACTGCCGTTGAGGCTCCGGGTTTGCAGCCGTGAAGGTGGTGAGGTCATGGCCTAGATGAGAGCTCCCGTCAGGGCTCTGCCAAGGGACCGCTGGCTCTGAGCTGGGCTGGCACTGCGGCCAGAACCCCTCCGCAGCTTCCTGCTGAGTCCAAGGCCCTGAGGAGGCTGAGAGGCAGCAGCAGGGGCTGCCAAACACTTCCGATGCTCCAGACGCCACACAGGTTTTCTGAGCCTTCCGGTAACAGGACAGCACCAGCCAAAATGTCAGTGTCCTTTGCGTTTTCCATAGTTTTCATCTCTTAGGGTAACACCAGTTCATTGACAAGGATCCAAGCTCTGACACAACTTTGAGTCTCTGTTCAGCAGTGTTTAGGGAGGGAGTCAGTGCATAGGGAACACAGCCTGCTTGGCAGAATCTGAGCCCGTGCCCTGGGTAGGGTGGGGACGTGGTGAGGAGCCGGTGCCGCAGGTGCCATGGGGCCCAGACTCTGCCCCACTGGGTACACCTGCCGCGTCCTTCAAATCCAGGCCTCTCAGGGCGTCCGTGGAGGGACGCCCCTCACCCAGCAGCCCTCGGTGTGTCCTCTGAGGAAGGGCCAGGGCTGCCCCAGCCATTCTGCTGTGGAGAGCTCCACAGTTACCAGATGGAATCACGTGAGGACCCACGTGGATGGTGTGACCTTCTGCATTTCTCTTTCAGGTTTGAATTGCTGGAAATTTTGAGTTTTGACTCAGTTAGAAGGAGAATGAGTGTAATTGTAAAATCTGCTACAGGTAAAATTTCTTTTTCTCTTGATTTATTAAGTTATACACAGTGGTTGTGCTTTATTCTGACGACTAAATTGTATAGGAGCTTTAAGGATTTAGGGTTTAAGAATGATTTATTCTTTTTTAAAAAACTATAGACAGATCCTCTCAAAATATTAATTTTTTATTTTTAAAAAGTGAAACATTTCTGGAATGCTGAGGAGGGAGTCCTGGGCTAAATATCTGGCACCCTTGCTCTGTCCATCTTTTAGTGTCGAGTTGGGGCCACTTTACTGTTGAAAATTGCTTAACTCCATTTGTGAATGTTCCCCTGCCCATCCCTATCCCCCACCTGCTTTTCTCCATGCAGAGCTAAATGACATAAAATGTTTTTAAATAACTATTTTCAAGGAAAAGGTAATGTGGGTTTGCAAATATATCTATAATAATGTTCAAATTGCAAAGAGAGCTTTGTTGATTGGCAGTTGCTGTTAACAGTGTGTCTGTGAGAACAGCACACTCAGTCTGTGCTCTGGAATGCTGGGATGAGCCGTGGCAGGGCACAGTCAGAGCCCTGTGGCCGCTGTGATGTTTTGATGACCCGCACGGGTGGGCACTCTCCTGGTCCTCCCACTCTGACCTGTGGCTGCCCGTCCCGGACGATTCCCTCTGCAGGCCAGGTGGATGCATCTGTGGTCCCCTGACCTCCCTGCGAGGTGCTCTCCCAGGCACTTTGCATCCCCCGCGCACAGGTGAATAACCTCGTCTCCCCTCACCCTCACCAGGTCACGACACATGCCACAGGTCACTCAACACTGCAGCCCCTCAGGCTCCCGCCCACAGTGCTGAGGCTCGAAGGTGTGGGTGCCCCTGGTTGTTTGCCCTGGGCAGGCAGGGCCCATGGGCTCCATCTGCAGGGGCCACCCCTTTGCATGGCCATCGCGTCCTAAGAGCTCCCACCTGCCGGTGCTGAGCTTCTCCCAGCGCCCTCTCTGAGGCTCTCACCCACCTTCATCACCAGGCTGTCCCCAAGTGTCCCCAGAGGGCAGTGCCCACAGCCCCCACAGTGGCCTCGTTCCCTGCTGCCTGCTGTGGGCTTTCCCATAGGAAGGACCTTTCATCCATCTGTCCTTTCCATGGACGGCTCAGGAAACCTCTCCCGGCCCTCAGCCCCACAGCAGCGTGCGGGACGTTGCGCTGTGGTGGGGCCGTCCGTCCATGTGCGGCCGCTGGCAGCCTGCACGCATCCTGAGCGCAGAACCGACGCTCTTCTCAGCAACACGCTCACGTCACGCCACCCTCCGCCGAGTGCTTCCAAATCCTGTGCCGTTCAGAGCACTCCACGCAGCGTCGGAGCGGGGCTTCATCAAGAGCTGTGGGATCTCACTCTTCATGGTTTCCTAAAACCAGACAATCCTAGGCTGCATTTAGCTCTTTAGAAAGATGCCTGGCAAACAACCAAACAGCCACTCCCCGGAACCAGACAGACTCCAGGCTGGAGAACTTCATGCCAGCATTTTCCTAAGACGTGCCAAATTTCATTTTAACACAGACAAGACAGAGCAGGGCCATCATCAGTGCCATCGGGCACCCTTCAGATCAGGACCGCGGTGCCTCACTTTCTAAGACCCGGAAGGAGCTGTAGGGGGAGGCGGTGTGACTCTCGGTGATGCCCTGTGAGTCATAGCGGCTCTGGGGTTGGCAACAGCCTCAGGAGGGTGCCATGGCTGCTCTGGGGGAGTGCCGCCTGCCTCCGCTGCTTCCTCAGACAGTCCCGCTGCATCACACAGCATCACCTCTGAGACACGCCATCAAACGTGGGATGAATCCAGGCTCCACGGTGAGACGTCCACTGATGGTCATAGGATGAGGAACAATCTGTGTGTGAATGTTGCCAGGACTCCCACGAAGAGCTTCTGCCAGCCGGACCATGGGATCAGCAGGACAGGGTCTGAGAACAGGTTCAGATGTGCGAGACTTCTGTGTGTCAGAGCCCTTCCCCCCAGCTCGGATGAGGCGCAGTCCTGAGAGTCTCAGCCACTCGGAGTTATCTGGGATAAACGCATCCTGGGTAGGAAGTTGCTGGTCCATCCCGTCACATGGTTTTCCCCATAGAAGCCGAATCTAGCTGTTGAGCCGTGGCTGGAACATGCTGCCTGTGACCTGTGGGGCTGACCACGGTGCCCAAGAAGGCAAGCATCAGCCACCCCGGAGCCGCCCCTGCCGCACACTCACCCTGGAGCTGGCCCTGCCACACACTCACAAAGGGTCTTTGCTGCATCCTGAATGCCCAAGACCTCAGGGCTCATGTTGTGGGCCATGCCATGGAATCTTTGTAAATAACTTCTGTTACTATCAAAAGGCTGAAGAGCTGCTGGATCACTCGAAGAATCCGGGTTGGAGGCATTTGTGCCATGAGAATATCCCCATCCGCACCGGGACGCCTGTGGACCTCCTAGGGCCTCTCCAAGGAACTGAGAACTTGCAGGAGAGACTGCCCTGCTGTCTGAAGCCAGCCACTCATCAGTTACTTTTAAGAGAAGTTTGAATATGTAATTAAGCAAGGTGTTCTGTAAGTGGTAGTCATCCCCGGAGAGGCTCACTAATTGCACTGGAGTTCTGCCTGCTGGGCAGGGAGACCCTGCAGCCAGCTCACAGCTCATGTTTCCGCCTGGGCTCAGCCCTGTCGGGGGGTGCGGCTGTCAGAGCCAGATCTCACTATTGTGGGGCTGAGCAGCCCCAACAGGCGCCTCCCATGATGTCCGCAGGACCCTTTTTTATATGTCTGTACCTCGGTCATGTGTGCTTTCCTGGGATTCTCCACGGTGGAATTTTGAGGAAGGACTTCGGAAGTCACAGGCTACTCGGCTGCATCAGGCCTTCCCTTTCAAAGGCAGATGTGAAGTCTTTCTCTTGTGGGGGATCCTGCGGATGCTTACTGCACCCAAGGTATTATGTACGCAGTACACAGAACACCGACTCGAAAGAAGAAAAGGAGAGTACATAAGCATATTCATCTACGAAAAAGAAAAGCAAGCAGAAAAGACGAAACAGAAGAAGGAAAGTCCTAACAGTGCACCCTCCTGGAGCTCCTCCAGGAGCTGCTTCCTCGATGTCCTGTTTTCCAGCCATTTCGGGGACATTTGCTGTCATGCCTGGCTTTCCATGTCCTTGAGCTCGTCTGTGAGACACAATGAGAGACCCCCCACCATGGGCTCAAACTGTGGTTCTGTAGCCCTTTCTCTTCTCCAAATGGCAGTAAGCCCTTCTTGGTCCCAGAGGGGACAGCCACCAACCACGGCTGCACCTGCGACACAACCCAGCTGCCTTGGGGACAGGATCCTGTGTGTTCGGTCTTGTCACCTGCATGTGCACGGTCTTCAGTTGCTCATTGTAGATTAACTTTTGCTTTGTCCTCTGGGTTTTTTTATTCCAAGGCTGTTCCCCACTACATCTTCAGGCTGAAGGTGTCCTGTGTCTTACAGTGGAATTCATAAGCTGAGACCGTGGGAAAGCTAAGCCATTCACATGCTCTTGGCATGAGTTGTGAGCCATGAAACACGAATTTTCTAGTAAAAAATGTGCTGTTGTTCAAGAATGCATCATTATGTCATCTGGACCACAGTTCTCATTCTAAACTGTATCTGATGAAACAACAGCATTGGCTGGAAACCGTGGGAGTCGGGAAACGGCTCTGACATCGGTTGGGTGGTTTAACCCCCAGGCCCTGCTTTTCTATGCTAAGCAACTGAGACTCTGTGGTCACACCTCTGCGGTTCTGCAGAGGCCCTCTGGGGTCCAACTCCCAGCCTCAGCCTGCTCACTCCCCTGTCCCCACCATCCCCTACCTGCTCACTCTCCTGTACCCTCCAGCCTCAGCCTCCCCACTCTCCCGTCCCCTCCAGCCTCAGCCTCCCTACTCTCCCATCTCCCCCAGCCTCAGCCTCCCCACTCTCCTGTGCCCTCCAGCCTCAGCCTCCCCACTCTCCCATCACCCCCAGCCTCAGCCTCCCCACTCTCCTGTGCCCTCCAGCCTCAGCCTCCCCACCCTCCTGTGCCCTCCAGCCTCAGCCTCCCCACTCTCCCATGCCCTCCAGCCTTTGCTCGGCACTGGTTTGCTCCATGTATTGGCAACACCTGTGTCACCAGGTGCCATCCTTTCTGGCTGCAGGTTGGCAGTCACCTCGGCCACGTGAGCGTCAAGTGTAGCTGTGTTCCCACAGCTTCCCTGTTGGTGTCTCAGGAGGGATCCGGGAAGGAAGGCAAGGCGGACCCTGTTCCTGCTCCTGAGTGCTCGTCCAAGCTCCAGGCCTTGGATCCGGGTCGTCAGCCCAGGAGCGTCCCCTCCCCGTGTCCCTCCCACCACCCGCCTGGGGACCACTGCCTGCCCACCCTGGGGCCCTCTGGATTTGGTCCCCAGTAGACTTCCCGAGGGCCCTCAGTGTCTGGGGGTCTCAGGGCTCTGCCCCACCAGGAGCTGGGCATGGAGCTTCCTACGCGTGCCGCTCAGGCTGCTGTGGTGCTTCTCCCACCCTGCCGTCGCCGCGATGGAGGACCGTGGCGTTGCCCTGCGCCCAGGCACAAACCAGCTGCCTGGCAGAGTGCCACGTGGCTTCGCAGACCAGGGGATGCTTCAGGTGCAAAGAGGGCTCTGTGTGTCAGGAGCAGGTCACATTGCAGCAGAACTGTCGTGGCCTTTGCTGTGTGCTGCAGTGCCTGGAAGAGAAACTCGCTTTATCTGAGGCCTGAGAAGCCTGCGTTCACAGCACAAGTATGTTCACAGCAATCGCAGTGTTACTGGACACATGGGGAAAAATGACGCACACGTTTCCCATGACTCTTCCAAGTTCAGAGGTGGCCCAGCTGCCTTGCTCTGCGTGAGGACAAATGACTCTCCGAAGGGGCTTTGTGTTCACCTTCCAGCATTTCAGAAACCGGGACCCCTTTTGGGTCACCCCAACCCCCATCCCGAGGGCATTTTATCCCCTTTCGTGTCTTTCCCAGAGAAAAAACAGAGTCCCGGAGCCAAGTTCTTTTCCTCGTTGCTGCTTTTCCTGTGAAATTTCTAGGGTTGTAGGAATAAAACGAGGCTTTGGAGGTAATCTGTAGGTTTTATTTTTTTCCTGAATGGACATGTTAACTGGTCCATTAAAATCTTCTTTAAAAAGATTTCCACACTGCTATCCCTGTTTTTTGTTTTTTAATAATGGCATAATTTAAAAAATAATCTAGTCTTCCTCATATTGTGATTAAACTCCTCGTTTTTCTCATTTTGTAGGAGAAATTTATCTGTTTTGCAAAGGAGCAGATTCTTCGATATTCCCCAGAGTGATAGAAGGCAAAGTTGACCAGATCCGAGCCAGAGTGGAGCGTAACGCAGTGGTGAGAGCCGGGCTGGGGAGGGCCTGGCGGCAGTCAGTTCCCTTGCTGTCAGGAAGGAATTCCATGTTCCACAAGTTCCTGGCTGGGAATGGCGCATTGTATCCCTTGGGGAATGTTTAGTAATCAGCTGGGCCAGAGGCAGACAGACGGGCAGCCTCGGCCGGCACCGACCCCAAGGGGCCTCCGATACCCAGCCAGGCACAGGCCGTCCAGCCAGGCACAGGCCGTCTCCTCCCCAGCCTTGCACAGGGTTTTATTTTCGGGTGGATGCTAGGTTGGTTGATTGATGTTTTGGGGAGTCAGAATTAGCACGTTTGTGGTTATTGTATTGGAGCAAAAAAGTCTTTGTCTTGACGTTTCTAGTGATTTGTTTCAAAACAAATCAGCACTTTCGTTTTCTGTTGTGACATCACCTGTTTGGGTTTCTTTCCCCATCTGGGTCTTAAGCTTGTATGATAAGGTTTCTTTCCAGCACTTGTTGTATAGCACCGCCCAGCAGCCCACACACCTGAGCCTCCGACTCCATGGGTCCGGCTTTCTGTCTTTGGGGCTGCTGCGGTAGGGGGCCGGCCTGAGTGTCTCTCACAGCAGGGCCTCCCCTCCCCATCAGACGCACTGAAGCCAGGCAACACGTGGCTGGGTGGACACGCTCCCTCCTGTCAGACACCTTAACTCCAGGTGATGCGTGGCTGGGTGGACATGCTCCCTCTTGTGAGATGCCCTAATGCCGTGCGATGCATTGCTGGGTGGATGTGCTCCCTCCCTTCAGATGTCCTAATGCTGAGTGATGCATGGCTGGGTGCACGTGCTCCCTCCTGTGAGACACCTTAACGCCAGGTGATGCATGGCTGGGTGGATGCGCTCCCTCCTGTCAGACACCCTAAAGCTGGGTGACACATGGCTGGGTGAACGCGTTCCCTCCCATCAGATGCCCTAACGCTAGGTGATGCGTGGCTAGGTGGACGCACTCCCTCTGCTCCCTGCGTGGCTGCTTTGTCCCACGGCGTCTGCACCCTTCTCCCCACGCCACCCTGGGGCTTTCTCCCTCACTCCAGCCCAGGGCAGCCCCTCCTGTCACACCGTCTTTATCATCTTTTCATGAAAAAGAAACAGTAACTGACAGGCTGTCCTCCCAGAGGTCCAAAATGACGCTGGCCAGAATGGCTACGCACTGGGAAACAAGACTTCCAAGGCTAGCTCTGCACCAAGGAAGGCAGAGCCAAGAGAACCTTGGACTAGAGGTCATGGTACTCAGCGCTGCCTTCACTGACCATTTATGAATAAAGCAACGTTTGTCCTCGCTGTCAGTCGCAACGCTGGATTACTGTAGATGTCAGAACATTAAGAATTCCTGCTGACGGACAGGAGCCCTTTCACTCGCGAGCCCGTGCTTGCAGCAGCCAGGGCGGCTCTGAACTTGTGGAAGGCTGTCAATGTGCGGGTCATTCATCTTTATGTTGCTATTAAAACAACTCCTAGTGCTACAAAGTAGCTGCGTTGGGACCAACAGGAATCCATAAATCAGCAGCAGGTTAAGGATTGTTGAACTTCTCCGTGAGGGATCTGGAAAATATATCACTGACTTCCACCAGCCACAGAGCTGCAGGGTGGAAGCCCAGCGGGTTCCTCCGAGCAGCACAAGCATGCTGCGCATCGACGCACAAGGAGCCTCAGTACAGGGGCGTGTGGGGACTCCTGAGGGGGCAGCTCCATCTGCAGCTCGCTTTCCAACAGCACAAGGCTGTGCTTTGCTGTGATGTGGTCGCCGTGCGACACTGAGCTCACAGTGGCTACAGGTCACAGGTGACTGGTCCTTCATGGAGGGTCTTCATGGCCTGAGTCCCAGATCTATCTTCCACCTGCTAGATCCCCACTGCTGCTGTCCGGGAGAGTAGGCGCATGGATTATGTGAATTGTGATGATTTTAAAGTCCATTTGCTGCTTGTTTCAAAAAGCCTTCTTGAGATGTAATTGCCATACATTGATCTATACATATTTAAAATGCGAGAGCAGCAAGGGCGTTGACACACAAACACACACGTGGAGGCTTTGCCTGTTGGGAAGGGGACGCATCCCTCACCCTAGAGACTGTCTTGCGCCCTCATACTCCCATCCCTGCCAACTCCCACTCGCTGCAGACCACCGCTCCACTTGCCATCACTGCAGATTCGTGCCCACCTTCTGGAGCTTCCTATCAGCAGAATCACAAAAGGTGGCTGTTGTATCCGGCGTCTTTCATTCCCATGACTGCTGAGACTCAGCTGTGTGGGCCTGTTCATTTCTGTTGTGATGAACAGCAGCACTCGTTCAGATGCCAAGCACTAGCAGTACTAGTTCAGCGGCCGAGCACTAGTGGTACTAGTTCAGCAGCCGAGCACTAGCAGTACTAGTTCAGCAGCCGAGCACTAGCGGTACTAGTCCAAGTGCCAGGCACTAGCGGTACTAACCAGTCCCGTTGCCGGGCAATAGCGGTGCTAACCAGTTTAGTTACCAGGCACTAGCAGTACTATGCAGGCCAGTTGCCAGGCACTAGCAGTACTAACCAGTCCAGTTGCCAGCAGTAACGGTACTAACCACTCCAGTTGCCGGCACTAGCGGTACTAACCAGTCCAGTTACCAGGCACTAGTGGTACTATTCAGTCCAGTTGCCAGGCACTAGCGGTACTAACCAGTCCAGTTGCCGGGCACTGGCAATACTAGTCCAGTTACTGGGCGCTAGCAGTACTAACCAGTCCAGTTGCCAGACACTAGTGGTACTAGTCCAGTTGCTGGGCGCTAGTGGTACTAACCAGTCCAGTTGCTGGGCACTAGCAGTACTAACCAGTTTAGTTACCAGGCACTAGTGGTACTACTCAGTCCAGTTGCCAGGCACTAGTAGTACTAACCAGTCCAGTTGCCAGCACTAACAGTACTAACCATTCCAGTTGTCAGCACTAGCGGTACTAACTAGTCCAGTTACCAGGCACTAGCGGTACTAACCAGTTCAGTTGCCGGCACTAGCAGTACTACAGTCCAGTTGCTGGCACTGGCGGTACTAACCAGTCCAGTTACCAGGCACTAGCAGTACTAACCAGTCCAGTTGCTGGCACTAGCAGTACTAACCAGTCCAGTTACCAGGCACTAGCAGTACTAACCAGTCCAGTTGCCAGCTCTAGCAGCACTAGTTCATTTGCCGGGCACTTGCAGTGCTAGTTCTTTCTACGGATGGACCAGTTTCTTGATTCTTCCGCCTGTTGGTAGACATTGGGTTGTTTGCAGTTTGGGCTGTTGTGGAAGCAGCTGCTGCGGGCCGCCTGCTGTGCGTGTCTGGGGCTGAGCCAATGTGTCCTTTTCTCCTGGGGACCCTCCTGTCACAGCGTCTTCATTTCTCTTTCCACAGCTTGCCTTTTCTGGCTGCTTTTGAGGTGTTTCGTGATGGGATGCCTTGGTGGAGTGATGCTGTGTTTCTTTGCTCAGCAGTCTTGAGTATCTTGGATCTGTGGAGTTTCATCAAGTTTAAAAGTTTTCAGCAATTATTCTACAGATATTTTTCTTGCCCGCTCCCTTCCAGCAGTTCCGGGGCCCGTGTACTCGACCGCCGGATGTTGTCTCACCGCTTACGAAGGCTTCCACGTTGCGTTAGAGACAGTTTCTGTTGCCACATCACGAGTCTTTCCCGTGCAGCGTCTAACCTGTCAGCGCCCCACGCAGGACACCCCTCTCCTCAAACATCGGAGTTTTCGTGTCTAGAAATTCCGCCAGCGTGGTTTTGTATCCTCATGCCCCTACTTAACATGGGGCGTGTGTGATAACGATTGCGGTGACTGTTTAAATCCTCTTCACTAACTGCACCCCTGCTGCCAGCTCTGGGCCAGCCACAGTGGTTGCACAGTCCCCTTGTTTGGGGTAGGGACGGTGCCCCTGTGTGATGGTGGCCTGTGGCCGGATGCCTGCCTGTGAGCTTTGTTAGATGCTGGGTGTCGTGGTCCTCCTGGAGGTCTTAAATCTTGTTCTGGGGTGCGGCTGAGTTCCTGGGAACAGTGTTCCTTTCAGGCCATGTCTTCGTGATGTCCAGCAGACCCACAGCAGTGCCTGCTCTGGGTGGTGCTCCCTGGCCTGCCAGG
Organism: Hylobates moloch; assembly: GCF_009828535.3. NCBI lineage: Eukaryota > Metazoa > Chordata > Mammalia > Primates > Hylobatidae > Hylobates > Hylobates moloch. Next base: position 173,618,736 of record NW_026652279.1, read on the forward strand.
CCCTGAGCACTGTGCCTGGTGAGTGGCCATGCCTCCTGGCAGCAGGCTCTCCCACCCTTCTCCTAATGGTTTGTTCCTGGCCTCCAGGAGCTTCCTCACAGTTGCAGGTGCTTGAGGGGCCGTCCACAGCCTCTGGCATCCACTCCGTCCTAGGAACTCTGGTGCTTGTTCCCTTCACACCCAGGTTTGCCCCATAACTCAGGGAATTCACTGGCTCCGGCTACGTTCCCCTGCCCGAGCCTGAGCCTGGAAGCTCTCCGGGTAGTCAGCTGGGCACTTGCAGGGCCCCCTCGGTTGGCAGCATTTTATTTTGAAATAATTATAGATTTAGGAGAAGTTAAAATAAGTAGAAAAACAGTCCAGAGGGGCCTGTATGTCCTTCGAATCCAGTTTATTTCTCCTTTCGCTGGCTGTGCTTGCTGTCATATCGAAAAAACTGCTATGAAATCCAAGATGATGAAGGTTTGCCACCGCTGTGTTTTTTTCTATAAGTTTTCTAGTTTTAGCTCTTAAATTTAGGAGTGTAATCCATGTTTGGCTAATTTTTGCGTCTTTTGTAAAGTGAGGGTCCTACTTTATTTCCCTGCATGCAGTTATCCAGTTTTCCCAGCACCATTTGGTGAAGACTTTCCTCTCCCACTGAGTGATATTGACACTCTTGCTGAAAAGCATTTGATTACTTACCTGGAGGTTTATTTCTGGGCTCTCTGTTCCATCCCATTTTCTCTCTGTCTGTCTTTATCCCAGTTCCCGCCGTTTTGATTACTGTCAGTTTCTAGCAGGCTTTGAAACCAGGATGCGTGAGTCTTTCAACTTTGTTCTTCTGTTATAAAATGGTTTGGCTATTCTGAGCCTCTTGAGATTTAATAGGAATTTTAGGATGGGCTTTTTCATTTGTGCAGAAAATGCCACTGGGGGCCAGGTACGGTGGCTCATACTTGTAATTCCAGCACTTTGGGAGGCTGAGGCAGAAGGATCACTTGAGGCCAGAAGTTTGAGACCAGCCTGGGAAACATAGCGAGACCCTGTCTCTACAAAACATACAAAAGGAAAATCAGCCAGGGGTGGAGGCACACATCTGTGGTCCTAGCTACTAGGCAGGATGAGATGGAAGGATTGCTTGAGCACAGAAGTTCAAAGCAGCAGGGAGCCGTGATGGCACCACTGCATGTTTCCATGGGCAACTGAGTAAGACCCTGTCTCAAAAAAAGAAACGGAGGAAGAGCGGGAGGGAAGAGCCATTGGGATGTTGATAGGATTTCATTTAATCAGTAGATCACTTTGGGTAGTGTTGTCATCTTAACAATCCATGAACATGGGATATCTTTCCATTTATTTAGGTATTTTATAATTTCTTTCAGCAAACTTTGGTATTTTTCAGCCTCGAGTCTTTCACCTCCTTTGTTAAATTTATTCATAAGTATTTTACTCTTGTTGATGCTATTGTAAGTGGAATTATTTTTTAATTTCCTTTCCATATTGTTCATTGGTAGTGTATAGAAATGCCGCTAGTTTTCGTGTGTTGACTTTGTACCCTGAGTCTTTGCTGAATTCAGTTAGTGGGGAGCACATTCTTCATGGTCTTCTAGATACAGGATTATGTCATCTGCAAATAGGCCTTAGAATGGCATCCTTTCTGATGTGGAAACTTTCTTTTTCTCTTTATAGCCTGATCCTCTCACTTAGAGCATCTAATACTCTGTTGAATAGAAGTGGCAAAAGCAGGCATCCCCGTCTTGTTCCTGATCCTAGGGAAAAGCTTTCAGTCCTTCACCATGGAGGGTGATGTTAGCTGTAGGTTTTCCTTTTCTTTTCTTTATTTTTTTTTTCTTTGGAGATACAGTTTTGCTCTTGTCACCCAGGCTGGAGTGCAATGGCACAATCTTGGCTCACTGCAACCTCTGCCTCCTGGGTTCAAGCCATTCTCTTGCCTCAGCCTCCCGAGTAGCTGGGATTATAGGCATGCACCACCACGCCTGGCTAATTTTTGTATTTTTAGTAGAGATTTTTGTATTTTTAGAGAGATTTTGTATTTTTAGTAGAGTTTCACCACATTGGCCAGTCTGGTCTTGAATTCCTGACCTCAGGCGATCCGCCCACCTCGGCCTCCCAAAGTGCTGGGATCACAGGCGTGAGCCATCATGCCCTGCTGGTTTTTTCACTTAAGTGGTTTTTACCACGTTGAGGTTTCTTCTCTCCCCAGTTTATTAAGTGGTTTTATCACCAAAAGGTGCTGGATTTTTTTCAGATGCCTTTCTGCATCAGTTGAGATGATCATGTGGGATTTATGTCATGCATTGCATTGACTTTCATATGTTGACTCACTTTTCCATTCCTGGAATAAACCCCACTTGGTCGTGGTGTATGATCCTTTCAGTGTGCCATTGGATTCAGTTTGCTGGTGTTTTGTTGAGCACATTTGCATCTATATTTCTAAGGGATATTGTTCTACAGTTTTCTTGTAGGGTATTTATCTGGCTTTGTTTTATGTGCTGTGTGCAGGGTTTTTGTAGTACTTAGCAGGAGGAATAGAGAAAAGTATTTATATTCTGTGTTACCACAAGAGAAAGTCCCTCATTGACTTTTAAAAGCAGGAACATATTTATTTCCAAAAGCTTCTGCTTACCACTCACAGCAACCTAAGTTCTGGGACCATTTTGGGTTATTATCCTGTAAAGCCATTTTCTTGTTATGCAGTTTTTCTGGTTTCAGACTGAAGCTATATATCTTGTATGTTTTATTGCCTCTTAGGAAAAGTCGGAGAATTCATTCTGCAATTCGCATTTATGTCTCCAATCTCTAACTTGATCAACAGGTGCACAAAAGATCTAATTTCAACCACTTACTTATTCAGCAAAAGTTGTTGAGTTTTGGCTGTGTGCCAGGGATTCAGTGATGAAGTCAGACACAGCGCCCACAGCCAGAGAACCCAGTGCCTAACAATAGAGGCAAACCCGTGAGCAGAAAGCTGCAAGGTCGTGTGCTCAGCAGGAGGTGAGGCTGGGGCGGCTGAGCAGTGTCTGTTCAGTGCTGCTTTCCTCTGAGACGGGTCCACTGGCTTCTCACTTATTCTTGACCAGGAGACAATATCTGGAGGATGGGAAGGAAGGAGTTCCAGAATGTTCCTGGAGAACAGGACTCAGGCAGACAAAGACCGTGTCTTGTGTTCTGACTTCTTCAACTCCCCCTTTCCCAACTTCTGGCTTTTGAGAGTTCAAGGGCCATGAGAGCCATTGACCCAGTGGCAATTCTGTCCCTCACATGAGTTAAGAGGTCCAGAACTAGTGATAAATATGAGCCTTCCCTGAGAGTTAGGGGACGCTTCATCTCATATAATGGAAAACATTGTTTGAACTCTTAAAAACCATCATTCTGCCGGATTTTAAAATGGTTATTTGGGAGGATTATGGTTCTTTTACTATTATCAGTAGGGCTGGGGCTGAAGGAGCAGGGAAAACGGAAGGGGAACACCCTAGATGATCAGGTGAACCTCTGTGACGGTCGCGCTCAGCAGCCTTGACTGACTGAATGAAGAGGTTCATCTGTAAACCGCCCCCTGTGTGGCCGCTTCAGCCTCTGCCCCCATTCCTTGTGTCTTGCTGGTGGCGGCTACATTCTCTCTGTATGGTGATATCCAGAATGATGATCACAGTAAGGAATTTGTGATTCTTAATTTCTTATGTTCCTGTGCAACCAGTGATTTTGGTAAATAACCTGGTAGGTTTCTTTCATTGTGAAAGAACAACCTACCTTACAAACTTCCCGCATAAAACATGTTTACTTTAGAAATATCACTTGATATTGCCCATAAAATTACAAATGATTATCCTTAAAAAAAGGTTAAATTTAACTCTGCATTTGTCAAAATAAAGGAACAAAGTTTATCTTTTGATAGATGACCCTGATTTCTGTTACTTATCTCCAGGCTTTCTAGTCTGAAAATGCTGTGATGCATGATGATTCTTGGTATTTAATGTGGACTTAAATAATTCACTTGTTGATGACTTACTCCTTTCAAGAGTTGGTTGGGTTATACTCTTTCTTTCTTTGTTTACTTAGTACTGTAAGTTTTGAAAGGGTTACAATTCCTGGGTTAGTTAATCTAATGAGAGAAGGGATACTGGGAAGGCTGTGGAGCGTAATATTTCAGCAAGTGACATCTTGAATTCGTGCTAAATGCTGCATTGTGTTCTGCAGGAGGGGCTCCGAACTTTGTGTGTTGCTTATAAAAGGCTGATCCAAGAAGAATATGAAGGCATTTGTAAACTGCTGCAGGCTGCCAAAGTGGCCCTTCAAGATCGAGAGAAAAAGTTAGCAGAAGCCTATGAGCAAATAGAGAAAGATCTTACTCTGCTTGGTGCTACGGCTGTTGAGGACCGGTAAAGTAAACGCATGCATCCCGTCCTGAGAGGCAGACTGGGATGCAGGCCGATGGCCCGGGGCGTGTGAGGGCGAGTGGATGGGAGGGAGGCCGTCCGCACAGCCGACGGGGCGTGTTTGCTGCTCAGGGAGAGGCTAGGTGTCTTGCCACACGCTAGAGTCATGTCAGGAAGGTCATGCCTGGGGGATATTTTGTTGTCCATGAATAAGATGCCTGAAAGCACACTTTCCTAGGAAGTAGTGAAAATAGCTTTGTCATATCATATTATGAACAGGCAAGATAGAAGGGCTCTTACAAATTCTTTCTTTTTTTTTTTTTAAAGGGTGGCATCTTGCTGTGTTGCCCAGGCTGGAGTGCAGTGGCACCATCACAACTCACTGCAGTCTCAAACTCCTAGGCTCAAGCTGTCCTCCCTTCTTAGCCTCCTGAGAAGCTAGAACTTCAAGCATATACCACCATGCCTGGCTAATTTTTTATATTTTTTGTAGAGATGGGATCTCACTATGTTGCCCAGGCTAGTCTCAAATTCCTGGCCTCAAGCAGTCCTCCCACCTCAGCCTCTGGAAGTGCTGGAATTGCAGGCATGAGCAGACATGGCTGACTGTAATTACTCTTTGGAATGGAATCAACAACTAACTCTGTTCCTAAACTTGTTGCTAGTTCTTTCCAAACACTGGTATTAACTTCTTAGATTATTACATACTCAGTGTGTTTATCATTACTTGAAAAAACTTAATGAAGTAGAAAATTACAAAAACTAATAATCATCATAACCGGCAAAATTACCAATTCCAGATTTTCAGGTACCTCTAAGGCAAGAGCTGCCAGTGTTCCCCAGCTCCACAATGGGGACTGAAAGTTGTTTGAGGCTGAGGCCACTAAGAAACAGTCGTCTGGTCCACATGGTGCCTTCAGAGCTGAGTGAAAGGCATGGATTTCAGTGGTTTGTAGGAATGGAAGAAAGAAAAAAAAATGCCCCAATTGATGAGAATGAAGCAGAAACTTCAGAAAGTTCACTGGGAGTTTATCTCCTAGAAGAGGTTAAAAGCATCAAGTTTGAAAGTCTTTAAGATCCATTTTGGTCCAAAACTGAAATCCTCATCACTAACCCTGCATTTTCTGAGCGTGTGGAACAAATATTCCTTGAGTTCTCGATCTGAATGGAGTATTAGGCCAAGCGGGAAGTTTTGGTTTGGTGGTTTTGTGTTTTGTTTTGTTTTGAAGTCACGCTCCCCTGTTCAGTCCAGAGTAAGCGCACAGAGCACCGTGTAAAGAACGCGACTCGCACGCAGGAAGGCTTCAGAGCGCAGGGCCACAGCTGCCGAAAGGCTTTGCTCCTGGTGCTGCTGGGAGCTGGGGCCTTGCTGTAGTGGCCAGTCACTCACCTGCTGTCTGTCCAGGAGAAGAGGGGCGTCCGTAGGTGGTGTTTGCCTGGGGAGCAGCTGGGTCGACCTTTAGAGGCCGTGGTGGAGGAGCGTGGGGATGCCTCCGGCAGAGCAGATGGGACGGAGCCCCTGGGGCGGGGGGCAGGTTGACTTGACCGGATTGGGAATGCAGGAGAGTGGAGAGTTAATGCCTCCTGGGGGGTCTCAGTGGCTTCGAAGTGATGATGCTTGCTTATCAATTATTTCCTTAAAATCTCCAGTCAGCAAGTGCAAAACATCTCTGAGCCTCAGCTTCCTTTTGAATCGAATTATAGGGCCAGGCCCAGTGGAGCACGCTTGTAAACAGGGCCAGACCCGGTGGAGCCCTCTTGTAATCCCAGCACTTTGGGAGGCTGATTCAGGAGGATTGATTAAGGCCAGGAGTTTGAGCCCAGTCTGGGCAACATAGTGAGATCCCATCTCTTGAATTCTTTTTTAATTAGTCAAGCACGGTAGCAGGCACCTGTTGTCCTAGCTACTTGGGAGGCTGAGGAGGGAGGATCGCTTGAGCCCAGGAGTTGGAGGCTGCAGTGAGCTGAGATCATACCACTGTACCCTAGCTTGGGTGACATAACAAGGCGTTCTCTCGCTCTCGTGCTCGCTTTCTTTCTCTCTCTCTCTCTCTCTCTATATATATATATTTGCACACACACATATACACACACACACATATATACATACACACACATAAAATTACAAGCATTTTTTCCATTTATAGAATACTATGATTGTCTGATCTTGAGACTTTTAGCTAGGAAGTTCTTCCCAAAACCTAACCAGATCATTCCAGTTAGAATTTAAATCCATTCCTTTCATACTTTCTAGAAGCATGGCACGTTACTTCACACGAAAGTAAAGTCTAAAACCTAGAAAAAATGCAGGCCCCAAAGTGAGGCAAACATAGTTTGACCCCAGATCTTCCAAGGAGAGGGAAGTGGCCTGACTGGTGTCAGAAGAGCCACTTACCCCCGGATACCTTCTGTAGCGTCTGCAGGCTTTGGGTTTTCCGTATGTAAATGGGTGTGATACTAATGTCCTTCCTTGTGACATCGTGGTACACATGAAAGATTGCACATAGGAAGTGTCACTTGGGCCTGGCATGTGGCAAGCCCATGGTACCTGTTGGCCATAGAATCACTAGGCTTATTCTCAGTATTTTATATTATTTAGAGGTACCTGGACCCCAAGTGGGTTCTAAGTGACAAACTTAGAACAGTTTATACAAAACAAAAGACAGTGAATATTCCTGACCACCTTGAGTCCAGATCCCATCTTTCCATGGTTGAGACATTTTTGCTGGTGGTTATAACTTCCTGAAACCCTCCCCAGGTAGTGAGTCCCACCTACACACAAAACTGCCAGGCTTGTCAGACGTCAGTGACACAAGACAGCCCTTTACTTCTCAAATGTTTGATCCATGTTTATCTCTCTGCTGTTATGAAGTGTTTCGCTGTGAAACACTAGTTCAGACCTTCAGAAGCTGCTTCAGTACTTTGTGGTGAGATCATGAGCCACGGTGTGGAGTGTTTTGATTTTGAGGGGCTACGATATTTTGACAGCTTTGCAAGTTTCTGCAGTTCCTTATTTGGATTTCCTGGGTCAGCACTGACTTTTCTCTATGCTGTGTTTGGTTTTGCCTCCCTCAGGCTGCAGGAGAAAGCTGCGGACACCATCGAGGCCCTGCAGAAGGCCGGGATCAAGGTCTGGGTTCTCACGGGAGACAAGATGGAGACGGCCGCGGCCACATGCTACGCCTGCAAGCTCTTCCGCAGGAACACGCAGCTGCTGGAGCTGACCACCAAGAGGATCGAGGAGCAGAGCCTGCACGACGTCCTGTTCGAGCTGAGCAAGACGGTCCTGCGCCACAGCGGGAGCCTGACCAGGGACAACTTCTCTGGGTAGGCAGTGCGTCCCCGCCCCCGCCCCCACACTCCCGCAAATGGGGCTTCAGACCCAGTGGCCTTCACCTGCAAGTCGAGGAACCTCATTGTCTCTACTGGGAGTTCAGTTCTCCCCTGGGGCATTAACGCCAGCTTCTTAGAGGTCAGGTGAACACTGGGAACAAAACGGGCTGTTTTTTCCAGCAATTGTGACGTGTCTTTTTCACATGTGTGTGTATGTGTGTATGTTCAGTTTCACACTGCCGGCTAACAGATGCAAAAAGACATGATTCATAAAATATTTTGAGTGAGATAATTCTCATCTGCTTCTGAGACTTAGGGGCTCTGCTTCAGGCACCTTCAAGCATCTGCTGGAGGAAGTGGAGATATTAATAATGCATGGTTGTTCGTCTAAGACAAAGCAGTACATGCCCAAGAGTTGTTTTTTTCCCAAGAATATTCAGTAGTTTATTCAGATACATTTTATCGATGCTGTCCTTACTGGTGTTAGATGCATTATCTGAGAATAGATGTTATTTGAATCATTTCAGTTTCATTCATGTAGATAAAGCGAAAGCAGCTCTCTAATTTACACAAATGTTAAGTTATTCATAAATAGCACAGATAATTCCCTCTACCTGATCTGCAATCTGCAGAACTCCTTTTAGGGATTAGAGGTTTGTTTTTGTTTTGTTTTTTGTTTTTGAGATGGAGCCTCACTCTGTCGCCCAGGCTGGAGTGCAGTGATCTTGGCTCACTGCAATCTCTGCCTCCCAGGTTCAAACAATTCTCCTGCCTCAGCTTCCCAAGTAGCTGAGATTGAAAGTGCTCACCTTTTAATAGAGATAGGGTTTCACCATGTTGGCCAGGCTGGTCTTGAACTCCTGACCTCAGGTGATCCACCCGCCTTGGCCTCCCAAAGTGCTGGGATTACAAGTGTGAGCCGCCGCATCCAGCCTCCTTGTCATTTTGAAACCCAGCAAGGAGGAGATTATGACCACGTTCTTTCCAACTTAGGTCATCCAGGCAGAAACCCAAGGACTTAGTTGTAAAGACCATGACCAAGAAGGTTGAGAATAAAGACTGACCAAGCTCTTAGACCACAAGATGGACGCCTTCCTGTTGTTTCAAAAGTACAGGGACTTAACGAGTCCACAAAGAGAGTGTGCACCTGCTTTACCTAAAATAAGAATGTTTCATAAAATACACTCTTAAATGTTGAGAAAGGTGTTACGTTCAATACTATAAAAATTGTATTGGTAAAACAAGAAACACTAGTTTCTTAATCCCATGGATTTGTAGCATCTGTCGATATCCAAAAAATACAGTCTTCTAAAGTCTATAGATTCAGTGATTGAGCCATCTTTCTGACTTGCGCACTCTAACAGACTTTCAACAGATATGCAGGACTACGGTTTAATTATCGACGGAGCTGCTCTGTCTCTGATAATGAAGCCTCGAGAAGACGGGAGTTCCGGCAACTACAGGGAGCTCTTCCTGGAAATCTGCCGGAGCTGCAGCGCGGTGCTCTGCTGCCGCATGGCGCCCTTGCAGAAGGCCCAGGTGCTGCCACCCATCCTCGACAGCTGGTGGTCAGGGCGTCTGAAACACTGAACACCGTCCGTTAGGTCTCACCACCTCGGATTGTTAAAAAAATCTAGCAGGGTACCACCTGTTAAAAATAGAAGCAACTGTGATAGAGATTTAAAACGCTGATCTTGTTTTGCTTGTCGGGCCAGCCTCGGTCATTAGTGGGTGTTGACCAGTCAGATGTATGACCCTTCCAGATGCAGCGGCCAGGACAGCTGCCCTGGCTGACTCCTGTTAAAAAAAAAAAAAAAAAAAAGCTATCTCAGTCACTCCTGAGAATCTACACTAAAGGTGTAAGAGAAGGGAGCTGACATTATTGGGCACCTAGTGTGTGCCTCCTACAGATACGAACGCATTTAGCCTCAGAATAACCCTCTCAGATGAATAAGGGCATCAGCTTTACAAATTGGAATAATTTGCCGAAAAGGCTGCAGTTGGGAAATGCCACGAGGATTCAACTTGTCTTGTCCATCAAACTCCAAACGTCTCACACGGCCATGTTGTTGTGGGAAACACACACCTGAAGTTTTTTCTTTAAATGGTTTTAAAAGCACTATGGAATATACGTGTAAACATGGATGTCTTTCTGATACCAGGAAGCCTAGAAAAGTTCCAACTTTGTTATACCACATTTTAGATACGGTAGACCAATTTCTCTTGAACTGTTCATGAATAACTCCATAATTGGTCAGAGCAACCCAATGGTTAAGGTAAAATACGTCTCACACAAACTCTGGAAACCAAGGAGCTGAAAAGTTGAGGCTTTTATGCATGTGAGTGCACTAATCTGTCAATTTCATTAAAAACCCAGAACCGGGGTCCTCAGAATGACAAGTTGAGCCTAGAGCATTCACAGACCTTCCATGAGAGGAAGACAGTTTGATGTCCTCCTCTCCCTCACGTGTGTCACTGCACATAAACCTTACAGACTTGCTTCCCGAACGGAGCAGCAACTAAGGGTTTGCCATTTGCTCTTCATGTATTCCATAGTACTTTTTTAAGTTCTCAACTGGCTTTTGAAACATTTCATACAAATTAACTTGCGTTTCAGTTTCCTATCTTGAAACAAGAAGGCACCCACATGTTTCCCCCCATCTCTTCAGTCTTATGGCCTGAACTGTTTTAGGCACATAGATGGCGGGGGAAAAAGACTATAAAGAAATCGGCTAAAAACTTGGAAATTATTTTTACGTAAAATTGTCATATTTGATTTTGCACGTTACAAATTTGAAAATTAAAATAGCATTAGGAATAGTTTATTTTTAGAAATAGATGCTTTATACCAAATAGCTTGAAGTACCTTGGAATAGTGATCTCTTCTAACAGAATGCAGGGTTCACATTTGCTCCCGTATATTTAAATATGTTTTCCCAGTATTTACACATTTTTCCATATATTTAAATAGATGAATATAACAATAACCACAAACTACTTCATATATCTCACATCTCCACCACCAAAGTTTGTCTACCAGCCTTTTCCAGCTCACGTCATTTTAATCATACCTCGTTTCTTTTACTTTATTTTGTTTTGCTTTCAATATGAAAAAGGTTTTATCCTTTATGGAGAAAACAGACAGAATGGTGTAAATTAGCTCTAAGTAGAAAATTTTTTTATTTGCCTAGGCTAACTTTTCATCTTTGTTATTTCTGCCTAGCGAATGAATAACCTGTTCAGAAGTGAAACAGAAGATAAATTCCGCATTTTTTTCTTTTGCAGATTGTTAAATTAATCAAACTTTCAAAGGAGCACCCAATCACGTTAGCAATTGGGGACGGTGCAAACGATGTCAGCATGATTCTGGAAGCACACGTGGGCATAGGTGAGCTTCGTCCTTGCTGCTGGCACGTCCTGGTGGCCAGGTCACCCCTCCATTAGACAAAGGCCCATGGCGACATGCAGGTGCATTCAAGACACCCCCATCACCACCCTCGTGTGTGACCGGGAAGGCTCGTGATGATGGTTTCATCCGTTCTTCTCCCCGTCCCTGCCCTGTGCGTGGTATACACAAAGCGTTTCTTCAGCTCCTTCACCTCCGTCTTCTAGGTGTCATCGGCAAGGAAGGCCGCCAGGCTGCCAGGAACAGCGACTATGCAATCCCAAAGTTTAAGCATTTGAAGAAGATGCTGCTTGTTCACGGGCATTTTTATTACATTAGGATATCTGAGCTCGTGCAGTACTTCTTTTATAAGGTAGGAGGATCGCCACTCCCCCTCACGGTTTCAGCAGCAGGTCACGCACAGGGTGGCACGACCCTTGTCTGAGCCACTTGATGCCACAAGAGGTCGTTGATCTCCAAGTGGCAACTGTCAGAAAGGAAGGGGTAAATCTGATTGCAGTCATCTCCCGCTTAGCCGTGGCTTTGCTTTTTACAGTTTCTATTACCTACAGTCCACCCATGCCCAAAAATATCAAATGGAAAATTGCAGAAATAAACAGTTCCTGAGTTTTAAATTGCATGCCATTCCGAGCAGCGTGATGAAGTCTCATGCCGTCCTGCTGTCACCTTCCCGGGATGTGGCTTGTCCCTTTGTCCAGTTTGCTGATGCTGTGTGTACACTACCTGCCCCTCAGTCACTCTGTAGCTGTCTTGGTGACAAGGTTGACAGATCACAAGAAGAAGAAGGGTGAATACGACACAATAATATATTTTAAGAGGAGGAGGGAGAGACCAAATTCATGTAACTTTGATTATGGTATATTATTATAGTTATTCTATGTTTTATTGTTACTTTCTTAGTGAACCTACTTTATAAATTAAACCGTATCATGGGTGTGTATGTGTAGGAACACACATACCCATCTACAGCGTAGACAGGGTTCAGGATCATCCGCAGATTCTGCATCCCCCCGGGGTCTGGGAATGTAACCCTGAGAATGAGGAGGGCCTGCCGTGCCATGGGAGGAGACCCCCAGCCCTTTTCTCCCCTCCACAGAATTGAGTGTGGAACCAGTGAGAACCTTTCAGGTGGAAATGTTTGAGGAAGGATATTTTAGAATTCCTTATTCACTGTGCAGTTCAATTCTTTCCGTTTATACTGATACCTGCATTGCCTTCTTGTTTCTCTTGGAGCTAACAAATTTCCCCTGTACGTTGTCTGTCCTGAGTGGCCAAAACGTGGTCACATGTGCATTTCAGTTGCCCCTGAAATAAGAGAAAGCTTTCTAGAACCCATTAGTGCTGTTCTGCCGCACGCTGGGCGCACGTGGATCCCTCCTCCCGCATGGGGTGGGCCACGTTGGTAGGTGGCGGCTGCCTCCCTCTGTCCCGTCACCGAACTAACAGTTCTGCCTTGCCTTTCAGAACGTCTGCTTCATCTTCCCTCAGTTTTTATACCAGTTCTTCTGTGGGTTTTCACAACAGGTCAGTCCTAGGGTCTTCAGGGACAGGCCGTCTGAGCCTTCTTTTCCTTCCCCCAGTGGGTGGCTGCCATGGGGAGAGGAGACTTGGGAATGAGCAGCACTCCCTGGCACCACGAGGAAGCCAGGGTGCCCAGCAGCAAGCGGGGGTGAAGGGTCAGGCAGGGGTGAAGGGTCAGGCATGTGGGGGGGGGGGGGGGGCACGGAGCTGAGGAGTTGCCATCCTGGAGGCCGCTTGTTCCATGACTTGTGAAACTGCTGTGGCCCTGGGATGCGGGCCAGTGATGATGTGGTCTCCTCGGGGCCCAGCAGTGCCGGGCTGGGCGTCCTGATGCCACTGCAAGAATTAACTCCAACTCGAGGTCCTTGTGGACATGGGCCACCCCAGTGCCTGGCACGTTAACACATGCAATGTGCTCGTAGGGGAAGAAGACGGTTCCCATTTGGGAAGGTTTCCCCGAGCATCTGCCCTAGATGGACACCTCCTTCTGTCACGTGTGTGCTCAGTGGTTGGCGGGCGAACTGTCTTCGTGGGAAGTGACTGGGACCAGAGTCACTGAAGCTTGAAGATGGCAATCAGAATTGCAAATGTTTTTTATGACTTTTTTCCTTTTTTTTTTTTTTTCCTTGAAGTTTGTGCTGATAGAATGGGATGAGTCAGTGTTAGGCTTTTTTGCCAGCTGTGACTTTCATCCTGAAATCACAGTTGATATCACAGACCCTAGTTTATATCGTTAAGCTTTGAAAAGTGCTCTGGTCTTTCTATGCATTTCAGAAAGAAAATACATTTAATCAAAAGATCCAAAAAGTTTGTAACAATGCACTGAGGTGCCGCTCCCTTGTGACTTTCCTCTTACAGACTTTGTACGACACTGCATATCTGACCCTCTACAACATCAGCTTCACCTCCCTGCCAATCCTCCTGTACAGCCTCATGGAGCAGCATGTTGGCATCGACGTGCTCAAGAGAGACCCGACCCTGTACAGGTACCATCCTCCAAACAGCCTCTCCTGAGAGCAGAGAGAATAACTAGGCAGCACTCTGGCGGTTCCTTCCAGTAGCCACCTGGCAGACCCCAGTTAAGGGCCAGAAGCATTTGGCATCTGCTGATACTCTTGCTTGGTCAGGAGCTTGTTTAAACTGGAAGCAACATAGTTCAAATGGAGATTCTTCAAGTCTTGCTGGATGGTTTACGCTGCATTTGGAACGTCTGTGTGGAGCCAGTTTGCACTTTCCAGTGCTTTCTGACAGTCCTGAGGGAGCCGGGGTAAAAGTGTCTTCCTCGTTGTGACCCTAGGGAATCTGTGGCCTAAGTTATCCTTTAAAACCATGTGTGTTCTATTCAGTGAGAAAAAAGAAAAATTAACAGCTCTGATTTCAGGGTGTCTTTTCTCCCAAAAAGTTATTTTTTTTAATAATATGGAAGAGATATTTTTCTGCTTCAGAAATGCCCCCCAAGGTCTATGGCAGATTCAGCATGTTACTGTTTTCCATGGTCTTTTAAATTGTGTTAGCCCATTTTCATCCTGCTGTGAAGACATACCTGAGACTGGGTAATTTATGAAGGAAGGAGGTTTAATGGACTCACAGTTCCACATGGCTGGGGAGGCCTCACAATCATGGCAGAAGGCATGAGAAGCAAAGGCACGTCTTACATGGTGGCAGACAGGAGAGCGTGTGCAGGAGAACTTTCCTTTGTAAAACCGTCAGATATTGTGAGACTTAGTCACTGTTATGAGAACAACATGGGAAAAACCGCCCCCATGACTCAATCACTGCCCACCAGGTCCCTCCCATGACACGTGGGGATCATGGGAGCCACAATTCAAGATGAGATTTGGGTGGGGACACAGCCAACCCTATCATAAATTAAAATTTTATTTTTCAAATAATTTCACATCCATATGCAGTTGTAAGAAATAATAGATTCCGTGGGCTCTGATCCCATGTCCCTTAATGGTGACATGCAAGAAACTGCAATCCAGCATCACATCCAGTGTATTGATGTTGGTGCCCTTCACCTGTTCCCTTATTCAGATCACCCAGCTTTCCCTGCACTCATGTACGTGTGTGTACCTGACACGGGTATGTGTGTGTTCAGTTCTGTGCAGTCTTCTCACATGCTTGTTTCCTGCATCCACCACCATAGCCAAGACCACTCACTTCCCTGCCTGGGATTCTCAGGAATCCATGCATCAGCCTCACTGCCCTCTTCAGAATATTTAGCCATTCTGTGGGATCTTGACGGCTTGGATCCAAAAATAATCACTGTAGGTGACTAAGGACGACGATAAAAAGGCAAACTTCTGAGTTTGTTTTACATCTTTAATAATTGGGAATAAATCTAAGAAAACGGGAGAAGATACACTGTTCTAGACATGTGTCTGAAAGGAATCCTGCAAATTCTGTCTTATTGAACAGGCGTAAGGTGTCACGTCAGGCGTAAGGTGTCACGTCAGGCGTAAGGTGTCACGTCAGGCGTAAGGTGTCACGTCAGGCGTAAGGGGTCATGTCAGGTGTAAGGTGTCACAGCAGGTGTAAGGTGTCACGTCAGGCGTAAGGTGTCACGTCAGGCATAAGGTGTCACAGCAGGCATAAGGTGTCACTTCAGGCATAAGGTGTCACAAGCTCAGTGAATGTCAGGTGTGTGCCTTGTGTTCTCTGTTTGTTACTTTCAGAAGCAGCAGCGTGTGACAGCATCTCTGCCTATGACGATATTGCAGTGAATATGAGAGAGAAAATATCTGAGCAAAAGTTAGCCAAAGACACGAGTGGGTAGTGAAATGCTGGTTGTGACGAACATGCCACATTTGTGGCCAGAGCACAAACTTGATGTTTACTGGCTGCACACATCTTATCCCATGAAGACAACGTCCAGGGATGGCCACCCCAGAGCCCGGGGGAGGTGCCGGGCCCTGATTCTCCAGGACACACGCTGTGCACCTTTCTCCTCACACAGGGACGTCGCCAAGAATGCCCTGCTGCGCTGGCGTGTGTTCATCTACTGGACGCTCCTGGGACTGTTTGACGCGCTGGTGTTCTTCTTTGGTGCTTATTTCGTGTTTGAAAATACAACTGTGACAAGCAACGGGCAGGTCAGTACGGAGCTCAATCGCGCTGACTTAGCTGCTTAGGAATAAACCCTCCCAAGCCCATATGATGATTTTGCCAAAGCAGAATTCAGTGCAGCTCCCGCAGCTTCCCAGGGGGGTCAATCACCACATGCGCAGTAATTCAGTGCAGCTCATGCAGCTTCCAGCGGGGTCCATCACCACATGTGCGTAGCTCTGGGTTGCTTTAAAGATCACGTTACCTGAGTGTTCAGTGTTGCTGTAAGGAAATGTCCTGCTGAGGTTTTTTTTGTTGTTGTTGTTGTTGTTGTTGAGACAGTCTCGCTCTGTCACCCAGGCTGGAGTGCAGTGGCGCAATCTTGGCTCACTGCAAGCTCCGCCTCCTGGGTTCACGCCATTCTCCTGCCTCAGCTTCCCAAGTAGCTGGGACTACAGGCACCCGCCACCACGCCCAGCTGACTTTTTGTATTTTTAGTAGAGACGGGGGTTTCACCGTGTTAGCCAGGGTGGTCTCGATCTCCTGACCTCAGGTGATCTGCCCACCTTGGCTTCCCAAAGTGCTGCGATTACAGGCGTGAGCCACCGTGCATGGCCGGCCTGCTGAGGTTTTCAGACTTTATCTCTGTAACTTACAGTTCACCATCAGCTCGTTACCTAGTGGTACAATTATACCATTTAGACATTGTGTTTTTGATGTGGGAGTGAATTCCACGTTGAGCCTGTGTTAGATTTCCCCGAGCACCATACTTAGTCGGCTTCCTCTGCGATTAATACATTTGTAGTTTTCTAGCGGACATTCACTCTCTGGTTGTTTGCCTCACCCCTGGGGGTTTGTTTTATTTGTATCTTGCTTTTTTTCTTTTTGCCACTGGCGTCCCTTCCCACCCTCAGGTAATGACTACCAACACACATATGGTAAGACAATCGTGGGTTTGTCATTTCTCTGTGTTTTTGGAGTGCATTACAAATGAAATATTTCTTGAAAATATTTTCAAACGTGACTTCCTGTGTGCTTTGTCGGTAGAAACGCTGTTAGCCGCTGCTGCCCCATTCACCCCGGAGCTAGCTCTGTGTTAGAAGGGTGTGTGCGCCTCCTGACACACATCCTTGCTGTGTTCCCTCGGTTTCCATGTCAGGGTGGCCCATTGAGTCAAGGATGTTTTCCGAATTGACTGGATTCATGGGAGCTTCCCTCGACTTTAAGTTAAAGGCAGCACAGGCATGTGTGGGAGGCCCGGTGGGGCCCTGTGCTTCCTGAGAGAGCCGCAGCAGGCATTCAGTAGATGTCAGAGGCCATCCCTGCTTAAATGCCTCAGGTATTTAGCCGTACAAGCAAACACCAGCGCTGACCTCGGAGAAAGTCCCTCTTCAGCAGCCCCTTCTGGGTGACTTCTAAACAGAAATCGGCTTTGTTCCTTGTTTAGCCTGACCTCTCTCTCCCTGTGTGTTTGTCCCTCAGACTGCTGGATTCAAACATAAAAGTCCTGCTCTGTGTCCTGTGCACCGTTTACCTGCTTTAGTCGTTTTCATTTATCTTTACTAAACACTGCTGTTATCCTTCGTCATAACTTAAATCAATTTTTACCAGGTCGATCTTGAGAATCCATTCAAATATTATTTCACTGTTTTAAAAGCTTTAAGTTTTCTAGAATTTATTCTTTGTCTTCGTTTATTTTAATTGAATAATTCCTGAATGCCACTAGGCCATGAATGTCATCAAATAGAGCTACCTGTTGACTCTTTTGTATCTTTTATGAGATTTTCCTCCGGGTTGGGCTTACGTAAGCATCTTGCATAGCCCTTAAAGAGAACTAAGAGGTAGTGTCCTGAGCACTGAGATTCCAGGCTCCTGGCGGCTGCTGATGGCGATAGCAAGTCCCCTTTTTCCCGCACTTGATTTTCCAGTTTTCTCTCACAAACACCATCCTTTTTCACTACAACCACCCTTTCAGCTGGACGTTCAGATCATGTGAAAGCTGAGGAAAGAGAAGTGCGGACAGACTAGACACTCTGTGCAGGGTCAGCTCCCGAGGGGCAGGGCCTGGGTCACACCCAGACGTCCGGCACCAGACTTCATGGTGTTGCCCGGTGCGGCCTCTGGGTTGTTCTAGTTCTGAATTTCAGCATGAATGTGAAGGTGCCTCCCAAGAGCCCCCAGAGATGGACTTCAGGGGCGAGGATACGGGCGCCACTGTCCTAGGAGGGCTGCCTGGCTGTGCTCCTGAATGAGGTGCTGGCAACGCAGTGCCAGGGGCTTCTCTCAGCCTTCCTGGCAGGGTCTCTGCAGCATCTCCGCCTTCTCGGATCCCTGGAGCCCTGGCGTGTCCCCAGCCAGCTGCACCTGGTGGTCAGTGGGCACTGTGGCTCTGCTGCCTTCCTGGGATCCAAGGGTTTCTACTAGTTCCTGTTTCCTGGTCTCTTCCGGCTGTACCCTCCAGCCCCTGGCTACGTCCTGGAAGGTACCTTGAGCCCCCACGGAACCCGCGTTCAGCCCTGGGGTGATGCCAGCACTCAGGGAACTTGGGGGCAGTCCTAGTGGCTGACAGCCCTCTTGGTCCTTACGTAGCAATTTGGGGTTAGGGTGCTCACCCCTGAGAATTTCCCTTCCAACCAAGATACTCCCAATGGGGTTACAGTCCAGAAGCTCCCTGGGATTGATTGTTCTTGGGTGAGAGCTACTTTGTTTTAAAGACCTAAATTATTCTACAGAAATGTCTATAGATCCTGTGTAGGATTGGGGAAACAATAGAATTATGGACATCTCTTTCAAAAGTTCACCAGTGGAGCATTTTCTGCACTGACATCGTAAGCCATAGTAACTTCTCATTTTGATGCCACAATGAGAATGCAAAGACAACAGTTATTTGTTGAACAGCAAGACATTCCTAAGTGAATGGTTAAAAGCTTGGAATGTGCTTTGATAGACGTAGGATGCAGTGAGAACAGCTGAAACACGAGTGGTCCACGTATGGGTGAGGTGGGAGGCGGAGGGATCTGCACAGGGAGGGGAGGCAGTGGATGCCACTCGTGACCATGACCTTGAGAAGGCGCAAGTTATGCTGGCCGTGGGGTGTTTTCATACATCAGAGTTAAATGGGTCTTGTCTGAGGGCTTTTTTGAGCAGAAAGCTTCTATAGGAATACTCATTCTCAAAGGAGGGAGGAAGTGGGGGCATGGGGCTTAGCCTGCAGTGGTGGAGGGTGGCCAGCCCCAGAGGCAGATCTGCTGAAGGAGTGAGGCTTTCGTACCGGTCATATTCTTGGCTCAGGTGTGTCTGTTGCATGAGGACAGGGTTCTGCAGAAATCAGAAACAGGAGCTTCACTGGGGATGGCATTGATGTCACTTGGGAAAAAAGGGTCCTTGTGAACAGCCCTTTGAGAAAGGAGATTGGTGTCCCAGGGATGCCTGCCACCCCGAGAATCCGATGGAAATAACGACCAGCAATTGTAATAATAAACTATCTGCACATGTTAGTCCATTTTCACATGGCTCTAAAGAGCTACCTGAGACAGGGTGATTTAGGAAGAAAAGAGGTTGAATCGACCCACAGTTCTGCAGGCTGCACAGGAAACATGGCTGGGGAGGCCTCAGGAAACTTACAATCATGGCAGAAGGCAAAGGGGAAGCAGGGACCTTCTTCACAAGGCTGCAGGAGAGAGAGAGCAAAGGGGAAAACGCTACACACTTGGAAACAACCAGATCTCATGAGAACTCACTCGCCCACCGTCACGAGATCTGCAAGGAGGACGTCCATGATTCAGTCACCTCCCACCAGGCTCTCCGTCCAACACGTGGGGATTATAATTTGAGATGAGATTTGGGTGAGGACACAAAGCCAAACCACATCACGGCAGTTCACCTGGGGGCCCCACTTCAGGCCACCAAGGGAATAAGAGGGCTTTCCAGAGATGCGTTTCAGGATAGCTTCCAGAGGACGTGGACACAGGTCAGTAATGGGTCAGCGTTTCTCAGGGGCCCTGCCCAAGATGCCTGATTCTGGATTCACGATAGCTGTGCTTTGTTCCTCACCTATAAAGCTTACAGCTGTGGCCCGTGTGCTCTGCAGGACCAGGCATCCTGAGGCCTGACTCCTCATCCCAGCTCTGCCATGACCCCCTAAACCCAGGGAGCCCCAGCTGGGAGCTTAGAAAGGCAGCTTCTCGGCTCACAGCAGGGAAAGGGGACAGTGAGGAGGCCGTGTGAGTTGACTGCAGTTATCACCTGTGGCGCTGTTGGTGACACACACTGCTTCACAGGGCGCCCTTTTTTTCATGTCTTGCTGCCATCTAACTTTTTCAGAGTTCTGTGTTGGGAGGCGAGGCCTGGGGGAGGAAGAGGAGAGCTGGGCAGTGTGAGGGGCTTTTCCTTCAGGCCCAGCCAATGTGGTTGTCTGGGTACAAAGCCGCCCTCACCTGCTGTGGAGGCACCAGTTGGCTGAAAGCGTTAGCTTCCAGTTACAGCACAGCAGCCTCCTGCCCTCTAGCACCTTGCTGGCCACATGAGCTTGTAGGCTGCTGCCAAGCCACAGCTGTTCCTAGAGGCATGATATTTTCCTGCCCCAGAAGTTAAGCCATGAAGAGACGGCGCTTTTTGGTGAGTGCGAAACAGGCTTCTCACCCGGGCTCTGCTGACACTGGGGTCAGACGTACATCCTCATGGGCCACTGTCCTGTGCACTCAGCAGCCCCTCCACCCCCCATCCAAAGCTAGCAGACCCCACGCCCTACAAATGTCTCCTCCACTGCCAGGTGTCCCTGGGGACAAGGCTGCCCCGGCCGAGAACCACAAGCGTGTGTGGATCTGAGTGACATTGTAGGCCCGGCATTTCCATACCAGAAGGAAGAGGCCCACTTTTGATCACGATGAGGAAGTGAGGGAAAACCTGAAGGATGTGTTGATGGGGGCCCCTAAGAAGCCGGTGTTCACTACAAAAGGTCCTAACACTTTTTTCTAGAATCTACAAGTAAGATGTTATCCCACTGACCATGTCGGAGGACTGTAGCCCACACCCTCACCTCAGCTGAATCAAGGGGTATGGTGATAGGTATATTGTTTTGGTTGAAAATGAATTCTGAAGAACAGCCATTTGTATTCCAGCTTTTTAATTTTTTTTTTTTTTTTTTCTGAGAGGGAGTCTTTGCTCTGTCGCCCAGGCTGGAGTGCAGTGGCATGATGTCTGCTCACTGCAGCCTTCGCCTCCTGGGCTCAAGCAATTCTGCCTTGGTCTCCCTAGTGGCTGGGATTACAGGCATGTGCCACTACGCCCTGCTAAATTTTGTATTCTTAGTAGAGATGGGGTTTCACCACGTTGGCCAAGCTGGTCTCAAACTCTTGACCTCGTGATCCGCCCACCTCAGCCTCCCAAAGTGCTGGGATTACAGGTGTGAGTCACCACACCCGGCCCACTTTTTAATTCTTTATAAAATAAAATTCCCTGCAAGGTGCAGTTCACGGAATCCGACAAACTAGAAATTGGGCCACAGCGCAGGAGCGTCCAGAAGGAAAGCGGGTTCTCCCGGAACAAGTTTCCAGTCGGGGGTTTTCCCCAAGGCAGGGGGTCTGGGCAGCAGCCCTTTCTGGCCTGTGCCTCGTGCGGTAGAGAGGTGCGCTGTCCTCAGGGGTCGGGCGCGCTGTCCTCACGGGTCCTCAGGGGTCGGGTGCGGTGTCCTCGGGTCGGGCGTGCTGTCCTCACGGGTCGGGCACGGTGTCCTCAGGGGCCGGGTGCAGTGTCCTCGGGTCGGGCGCGCTGTCCTCAGGGGTTGGACGTGCTGTCCTCACGGATCAGGCGCGCTGTCCTCAGGGTCCTCACGGGTCCTCAGGGTCCTCGGGTCGGGCGTGCGGTCCTCACGGGTTGGGTGTGCGGTCCTCAAAGGTCTGTCTGTGTCTGGGCTGCGTTACCAGCTGGCAGCTCCTGGGTCCCACTGACCTTCCCTCCTCCACGGCCACCTGGGCGTGACTGCTGGCGGATCTGTGGTTCTGGCCGCACGCGGGGCAGCCTCTGTCCAGCCCTGTCCTGTCTGCCGGCTTGTCTTCTCTGTCCTGAGGGAGGTTCCCCGAGGGAAGCCCCCAGGCTTCCCCCTCTGCGTGGGTGCCTGGGGTGTTTCCCCTGATCATTTACTGGCAGGACGTTCCCGCGGCTGTTCTTCAACAGCAGGCAGGAGTCTGAGCTGAGTTCAGAAGGGAACAGACACAATCTATGAGTTTGTTCTTGAAACCCGTGGAATGTAGCTGTGTAATCAGGCAACCGTCTCTTCTACATAAAACACAAAACAGAAAAAGGAGGTTCGCGTGTACCCAAGTTTGCATTGTGGATATTTAAATGCCAGCTGTGAGGGAGTTTTTGTGCTCAGTTTGAGGCCTTGGGACCGACGTCTGTGGTGGCTGAGAGCATTGAGCAGGAGCAGTGTCAAGAGGGGGCAGCAAGTTCCAGATAGGTGGGCTCTGAGCCCATCACCAAGCCACAGAACTGCAGCCGGGAAATGGGGGCGTCCTGCCGTGCTCTGGGGGGCTGCTGCATCTTCTTTTATGTGATAATAAGAAAATACAGTGCTTATATCTTTGGGGTTTGAAGTGTTGGCATGCAAGAAAAATGAGGTGTATTTTCTAAAACTCTTGATTGTGAAAGAGAAAAAAAAATACATAAAAATGAGATGACTTGGACTATTTTCCCCAAACAGATATTTGGAAACTGGACATTTGGGACGCTGGTATTCACTGTGATGGTGTTCACAGTCACACTAAAGGTAAGTGGTCCTGTGCTCACATTCCTCCCCCAGCCACAGTGAACCCCTGCAGTGTAGGCCTCACGTGCTCTGAGCTCTCGGAATTATAACTCCGTACTGAGGCTGGAAGCCACTCTGCACCCAGCCTTGGCTGGCTCCTGGGGCACCCCCGGGCATCCTCATCCTGCTGTTTAGACAAGTAATGCACAACCACTCAGCACACCCAGCCACCCCGCGTGCAGACCTCAGAGCTACACCGCAGGTAACCTCGGGAGCAAGCTGCTTCTTCGTGAAAGAATTCAGGCTAGAATTCTTTTCAGTGGCAAGTAGCCCTCCCCTTAGCGCCATCAAAATACACTTTAATTGAAACAAATTAATGTATTTTGAAAAATTTCACTCTTTAAAGTCCAGTGAAATTCTATATAGAATATATCATTATGAAATCTCAAAACCTATCAGACTGAGTCTTAAAAAGTGATATCAAAACATTCCTAAGGTGATTTTCTTAGACAGTGATATAAACAACACCTGATTCTAAAGTAACTTTCTGGCCAGGCACTGTGGCTCATGCCTGTAATCCCAGCACTTTGGGAGGCCAAGGTGGGTGGATCACCTGAGATTAGCAGTTCGAGACCAGCCTGGCCAACATGCCAAAACCCTGTCTTTACTAAAAACACAAAAAGTAGCTGGGCGTGGTTGCACACACCTATAATCCCAGCTACTTGGGAGGCTGAGGCACCAGAATCACTTGAACCCGGGACGTTGCAGTGAGCCAAGATCCAACTACTGCACTCCAGCCTGGGCAACAGAGGGAGACTCTGTCTCAAGAAAATTTTAAAAAGTAACTTTCTTCGGTAGAGACATAAAGAACACCTTAATCTGAATGACTTTCTTCAGTGGTGATATAAACAACACCTTGGTCTGTGGCCCCGAAGCTACCATCTGGGAAATGCATCCATGGCTCCCTTCCCCAGGACCCAGGGCTGTGGCGTCCCCACATTCTTCCTCTCCATGGGCAGTGTGAGGTGTGGCTTTGTCTCCTGAACGGTGTGGGGTGTGGCTTTGTCTCCTGAACGGTGTGAGGTGTGGCTTTGTCTCCTGAACGGTGTGAGGTGTGGCTTTGAGGTGTGGCTTT
Source organism: Hylobates moloch (assembly GCF_009828535.3). Taxonomy (NCBI): domain Eukaryota; kingdom Metazoa; phylum Chordata; class Mammalia; order Primates; family Hylobatidae; genus Hylobates; species Hylobates moloch. The sequence goes on from NW_026652279.1 coordinate 173,642,300, forward strand.
GTCTCCTGAACGGTGTGAGGTGTGGCTTTGTCTTCCTGAGTGGTGTGAGGTGTGGCTTTGTCTTCCTGAGCCGTTTTGTGTGGGCATTGAGTTGTCATTTCCGGGTCTTATGTTTGGTTTAGTTTTTCATCACTCCCCTGGCTGTCTGTCCTGCCCATCACGATCATTCTGACTGCTCAGATGACACCGTTAACTGCCCTTTTTTTTCCCTTTTAGCTTGCATTAGACACACACTACTGGACTTGGATCAACCATTTTGTCATCTGGGGGTCGCTGCTGTTCTATGTCGTCTTTTCGCTTCTCTGGGGAGGAGTGATCTGGTAAATATCTAATAAGTAGCTGATAATCTGATAAACATCATGTGATTGTTATTTTTTTATCAAGGGTTGAAGACACATTTTCTGTGCAGCCTCGTTGGTTGGGGCAAGTGTTTGTTGAATACCTGCTGTGTGCTGGGTGTCATGTGGGGTCCTGGGATACAGTCGGGGGCAAGACACGGGGGGTCCCTGCTCCTATGACTTGCACCTTCACGGGGAGAAAGACACTAACTGATAACAGCTTGTGATGAGTTATACGGAGGAACAGACCAGGATTCTACACCAGGGGACCTATGTCTGATTGAAAGGCCAGAGATGACTTTTCAGAAACAGTCATTTGGAACCTGGAAGAAGAGCACCGTCATCACAGCAAGTCCCAGCTGGTAACCGCCTCCCACAACGAGGCACCAGCCAGGCATTCGACAGGCCCCGTCTCACTCCATCCTCACACCCCACAGCAAGACGGGGCCCAGGCATGGTGGGGCTGGACCTTGCCCGCAGCAGCCTGACTCCTGGGGGAGCCTCTGGTTCGGGGGAGAGCAGCAGGCACGCAGGCCCGGGCAGGAGGAGGTCCTCGGTGAGTGGGAGCCGTGGCCAGCGGAGAGGGGCCCGGACCAGGCTGCAGAGCAGGCACGGCGGCCTCCTGGACCGCCAGCCGTGAGGATCCTGGCTTGAGGCTGTCGTGGTCAGTCGAGGCAGAGCACAGCAGAGTTGAGTGGCTCTTTTAAAAACCCCACGGTGGCTGCGTGTTGAGCTGGTGAGAGCGATATAGGCAGGGTGGTCAGTCCAGAGACTGTCGCTGTAAGCCAGGAAACGACGCTGAGTGGTGGGCCCAGGACCAGGTCCCAGTCTCAGCCCCAGCGCAGCAGCCTCTGCCACAGCCCTCTGCAGACCTGGGGTCAGTCGCAGGCTTAGGGAAAACCAGCAACCTGCTCGGGATCCTTCAGGGACCCTGACCTGGGCGGGATTCTCAGCTCAGGAAATGTCCCTCCGATTCTCTCGTTCAGCCAGCGGCCCCTGGTGGCCCCAGGTTGCATTACACAGTCTCAGAGATGAGACCCAAGCTTGGAGGATGTCAGTCACCCTGCCAGCCCAGAGAACCCTGCTTCTTAGCTCTAGAGAGCTCAGCCCTTCTAGCAGCCCTGAAGGCCGTGGCTCTGTAAGAGGAAGATTCCATCCCAAAACCTCTCTGACCAGCTCCTGGGCCCGTCAGCCTTGGTAGAACCACAGCCTCTCACATTGTTTCCTAAAACATTGACCCCGCGTCTCTGATGTGCTGGGAGCTCACCGTGTCACCACCGCTTGGTGACGAGACCCCATCCTCCTGCCCGCTGCCAGCACCGCATGGGTGCCCCCAGCCCCGTCCCAGGTCTGCCAGCAGCTCCGTGTCCCTCCCGTTGCCCACCATGCCCTGCTCCCGTTTCCCTCCTGTTGTCCACATACCAGTTTCACTGTGCTTCCTGGAGGTGGGGCTCTATCTCTCTGTCTCTGCCACCGTCCATAGTGCCTGGGATGTGAAAGGCGATCAGGAAACGTTACCGGAAGGCTCATATAGACGTGGACCTGTGGACTGGGGCTGGCTGCGGGTCACCGGTCCCTGCATCCTTGCCAGCCTCCCTCGTGGAGCCTGACGCAGACGTCTTTGAATTATCCTCTTTCTGGGGAGAGAATTAATTGCTTGCTCTGTATTGACGGCCAGTGCTTGGCACGTCCATCCCATCCGAGACTTCAAGATAGAAAAACATCCCTATTTCAATCCCTTTGTTTTTTTTTTGTTTTTTTTTCTTTCTTCTGTGAAACTGAACTTCAGAGACTTCTATGTCCCCTTTGAGATGACTTCATATAATTCCTTCTCCCATTCCTCTTACCCCAGCATTACCGGGAGGTTCAGCGTTCATTTTTTATATGATAAATTCAGTGCAGGCTCTGTGGCTTGCCAAGCAACTCTCACTGACAAAAGTGTAAACTCCTTGAACAAACGGCCTCTCCAGTGAGTGGAGAGGCTGGTCCCGGAGAGAACGTGCCTCACCAGCGGCTTCTCTTCCCTGCTCCTCAGGCCGTTCCTCAACTACCAGAGGATGTACTACGTGTTCATCCAGATGCTGTCCAGCGGGCCCGCCTGGCTGGCCATCGTGCTGCTGGTGACCGTCAGCCTCCTTCCCGATGTCCTCAAGAAAGTCCTGTGCCGGCAGCTGTGGCCAACAGCAACAGAGAGAGTCCAGGTACAGAGCGTCCCCAGCCAGGGTGGGGGTGCCTCAGGGCCCTGGCCTTAGGATTGGGAGATGACCATTTTGAAAGGCAGTGTGAAAGGTTTGGATTTCATAAAATGTGATCAGTTCAAGTATCACTAATGAGTTTCCTAATGATGCATGATGTTAAACATCAGGTGAATTTGCAATGACCAACGTTTAATTTTATGTTTGAACCTAAACAGTCATCTGAAATAAGACACAAATAAGAGAAAAAAGACTGATACGAAAGGCAAATTATTTCATGTAAATGCAAACCTTTTTTAAAATTAATCATTACTTTAAAAGGTTAAATTACATAATTTTTAAGGATGGTAAATTTGGCTGGAAACGGTAGCATCTGTATCAGGAAATGCTGGTATTGGTGGAGCTGCTTATTTTACACACTCCCAAGTTTTAGCCACAAGCAGAATTCTGGGTCCGGGGAAGACGTGAGGATGCCAAGTGCCCCCCCAGGTGCAGGGCTCGGCAGGTGTGAGGACTCGGCCCCCAGTCCCCCATCCTTCTCAGCACCTGGGCCCTGGCTTCAAGCTCAACCCTAAATCAGAGGCAGTGACCACGTCCCCCCTCTGCTGCTTTACCGGGAAGCCTGCCTGTCCTTGGAGGGCCACTGCACCTGTCACGGTCCCTCGGGACTCTACTAACTGCAGGTTTTCAAGTTTCATCCCCGAAATTTCTAACACTCCGTGAGGTGGGGCCCTGGACTGGGCAGTGCTGAAGCCCGGTAGGGAAACGAGGGGTGGGGGGCCCCCGGCAGTGGCCATTCCTGCAGGGTGTGAGGCTGCCCAGGACGGACACAGCGGAGCAGGTGGGAGGAAGATGGGCAGCGAGTGGGGGCCGGGGCCCCAGCCCTGACTCACTCTCGCAGCTCAGACACCTGGGGGCTGGCTCCCAGCGGTGCTGCTGTGCTGGGAGGGAAGACAGGTCGCCCTCCCTCGGGGGGCACAGCCTCACCCACCACCCACCTCCAACCACCAGAATGGGACCCTGGCTTGAGAGTTTTCTTGGGACATTGGTACCGATTTAAAATGTTGAAACCGATGCCACCAGTTCCCGGCACTCCCTCCTTCAGGCCTCCTGCCACAGTTTGTAAAATCAGAGCGAGCAAAACTCGTGGTGAAGAGACCCCCTGTCAGCATAGTGAAAATGTCCACACACAGCCCCACTGACTCGGGGGCCACGGGCAGGAGAAACGCAGCAGAACGTGCAAGTCAGCTGCTTATAAGAGGGTCCCACTGAGGGGCCTCTGTGCAGGGAGGGGAGCCAGTGGGAGCAGGAGCCGGGGCCCAGGTTGAGACTCCATGGCCCCCAGTGCTTCCAGGGAAACTCACTGGCCCCAAGCAGCCACTGCCCAGCCCTGCCTGTGGCCCAAGCAGCAGCTGTCCAGTGGTGGTTTTCTCTAAGCACGGTCCTTGGTTCCTGAGCTGTTCAGCCATGCAGTTCCACCGCGGGCACACGTGTTCAAGACAGGGCTCTGTGCACGGGACATGTGTTCATAACCATATCCCATACATGGGGACACGGCAGACACGCATGTCACGAGGACACCAGGCACAGAGGAGATAGCAGGGCTGTGGGTCTGACCCCGAGAGAGAGCAGGTACAGCTTGGGGTGTCCACTGGGCCCCCAGCTGTGGTCGCAGTGGTGTGGCTTGGGGTTTACGAGAGTCTCGGCCCCACCTGGCCCCTGGGTGCGTGTGGCTGCAGAGGTGCTTGGTCAGAGATGCCTGAGCAGGCAGGAATTGAACTCGGGGGGGTTAGGAGGGCCTCTCCCCGCAGGAGTCTGGGCTCTTCCATGCAATGTGCATGCAGCCTCCAGAGTCGGGGCTGCCGAGGGCCACGCCCCCGGATGCGTCTGACCACAGGCCCTCTGCTCTGCGGCTCATCTCCAGGATGGGCGAGTCTCAGGGGCACTTTGGGAATGCTAGTGAGGACCCTCCCCATCCCACCCTTTGTTTAGAAGCCCCTGTTTTGCAGTGGGTCTCTGCATCCCACAAGAGCCCCGGGAACCCTTATGAACAGCCACACAGCGGGACCTGCAGGAGGCATAAAGCAGAGGGTGGGAGGGGCTGGCGGGTCACGGCGGGGGGCACCAGCGTCCGCCCAGAGTGGCCAGAAGAACGTGCACGTGGTGGCGAGCCTCTGACTAACTCAGCTCTGTCTCTTGTTTCTCTTTCCTTCCTGTTTCCTTCCGTCTTCCGACCGCTTTGCCTAAATCCTCACACCTTGTTCACACACCCCTGTGTGCGTGGCCGCTGACCTCGGGGCTAAGACTAAGAGCCAGTGCCTTTCTGTCGAGCAGTCAACCATCTTTATGCTTTCTCAGACTTCCAGCAGCCTGAGTTTCTGACGGAACAAGGTGATGCTCCTCTGCCTTCCACGCGCTTGGGATGGTAGACACGGGGCAGCAGGGCCATGCCCGTCACCAGAGCCCCGAGTCCACGTGCTTTGATGCAGCATCCACCAGGCGCTGGGTACAGCAGCCCCACGTCGGGAAGTCCCGCCACCACTTACACCTTCTCGTGCACAGACTGATCATGGGCTGTGCTTTCCATCAGTCACAGTTAACCAGGGTTTCTCCCTCAGCATCTGTGCAGCCTCAGAACCCACCTGTGAGGGTTCAGACACAGCTGACAGCGGAGAGCCAGCCACATGACCCCTCACACAGGTGTCAGAGGGGTTCCTAAGCAGGAAGGGTGAGAGTTTGCAATTCACAGGTCATTCAGGCCCTGAGCTCACCCACCCTCCCTTCTGCAGCCTGTAGAGCATATCACAAGGCCTCCTCCCTCACGCACCCACTTCTGTGCCCATTCTGCAGCTGGAAAGACTGAGGGCAGCTAGGATAACATGGTTTGCTCAAGACCCACACACATTTCAGAAAAGGGGAGCCAGGCTGAGCCACACAACTGGAGACAAAGAGGGGACAGAAGTGTTTGGTGTCAGATGTTTGACCAAATTCCCTTTTTACTGTTTTTTAAATGAAGACCTCATTGTTTTTCAAAAAAGCCTTCTATTAATAATTTGCTTTAAAAATGACAACCTTTGCCTATCTGGGCAACGTAGAGGCGTTCACGCACCATTTTCCCGCGGTGGTGTCCGTGGTCAGAGCCGAGATTGCAGGGGCCTGCGCGCCGTCCTGAAGTCGCGTTCTGTCTTTCAGCCGTGTGCTCCTGCACCAAATACCGCATTCACGCATGCCTCCAAATTAATGATGCTTTGAAAATGCATACTTGGTATTACTGTTTTACCAAATGCAGCTTAGAAAAATGCCTAAGGCAGAAAAAGCCTTTTTTTCCCTTTAATAACATCATCTTTTATATATTTTAAACATGATTTTTAACTGACAAAATGGTCCTTTTTTAAGTCCAAGCAATTAATCAGAATCAAAATTTTTCTAATTTAGTGTCATCAGAATTTGTTAGATTAAATTGCAGAATTTCATCTCACCATTTCTGTACTTGAAAACATTTAGGATGAAATCATTAGGAACATTTTAATAACTCATGAGAGGTCCTTAAGAAACCGATTAAAGCATGCCAACTCTGAGCTGAAAATAAGCATTCTACCTATTGATGTAGTTTGTTGAGAGCTGATTTGCTTCTGAGCATGTGCAGAAGCTGAGCCCGGCTGCGTAGAGACAGTGGCACGGAGTTTCTCCTGCCCCCTGCGAGGCCTTGGGCCCTGGCATGACCCCCGCAGGCAGGGCCGGCGTCCGCACTTGAACACACAGCGCCTGCAGCCAGCACGTGCCCGGCGCACACAGGAACACGCCGTGGCGCTGAGACCACCTGCATTCTGCAAAACTTTGGAGGAATAAACATGTCACTAGTCCTCACCTGGGGCATGTGTTACTTCCGGTGGATGGCTTTCTTTTAACCTGTTCCTACGGAAAAGAGAAGCATCACAGGCCTCAGATGCATATATTATATATGTGCGATTCGCACATATATGCCCGTGCTGGCATCTCTGCGTATCTGCATGCAGTTCACTTCTCCATCACTGTCCCCGGGAAGGGTGGCAGCCTCATCCTTAGTTTCCTGCTTCTCCTCACCTGGGCGTTTGCCCATTCAGACGAGCAATTCTGCAATTCCAAGCCTGCAGTTCTTCAGCTCCTGTGCTTCCCTTATTCCTTGAATAAGGCTGGGCTACAAGATCTCAGTGGAGTTCTGTGAGCACGTTGGCCTCAGGACACTCCGTCGCAGGGCCCTGGTAGAGCGGTTCCTGGAGCTCGCTGTCTGCCGTGGAAGTGGGCGTGTGGCTGAACGTGTGGCTTCAGGATTGCAGAGGTGCCTGGTAGACCTTCCAGCCGAGGGACCTCGGACCCTCTGCCTCCCGCAGGTGCCATAGGCCGTCCCGGAGCCTGTCACTGTCTCATTTCTGGGCTTGGGCTCTTCATGGGAGCGGCCCTGCTGGGACAGTGTTTTCCCAAGAGGCCCCGAGCCCTTGCCCTGGCAGCTCCGTGACACCCCATGCAGACTCCAACAGGGGCTTCGAGCCTCTTCCTGCTGGGGTCCCACAGATGGTGCAGGCAGAGGCCAGAGCACTCCCGGTGCTCACGGGCACCGGCTCACAGCCCCACGTGGCCCACATCGCTCAGTATCTTTCCTCGCCTTGCAGAGGGGCGTGAAGCACAAGGCTGCAGTCCAGGCCGCACAGAGCAGCGACGGGCCCCTCCTGAAGGACCTCCTACGGCGGCCAAGGCGCAGTTAGCTCCATGCTAGGTAACTGTGCGGCTGCTGGACGCCGCCCGTGTGCTGTTGACTGTCAGACCCGTTTTTCCTCCAAAGTTTTGCTGTGCTGTGCTGTGCTGTGCTGTCTTTGATAACAAAGGTTCATGGTGAAAAAGAGCAGCCCTCTTTACATACACATGCATTTGCTGTCCCAGGTAAGTAACACACCTGAGGGCAAGCTGACCACACATGGAGCATGCTGTGCACACACACGTGTGCACACTCACCCCGCACGCATGGCACACAGCCTGACCAGATCCAGCATCGTCAGATACAGGCTCATGATCTTGGTCTTTCGGGGGAAACAGCTTCACTTAAAAGGCCTGTCTGGAAGGAGCCTGCTTTGAAATCAAACATGATTATTGCATGGTTTGTGTGGAACCAGGGCCCAGGCAGGTGGGAGTGCGGGTCTTCTGTGTGCCAGCCGGAGCACATAGCTTGTCGCCTCTCCGACAGCCGTGGAGGCCATGAAGACACCTGCTCCTGCCAGCATTTCCGCCGCTGCCCCCTGGTCTAAAAGTGGGCTGACCTGGGGACGGCCCCTCATCAGACAGATGCGTGCTGCCGGCCTCCTACCGCTGCCCTCGCTGGGCAGACCTGCAGGGCCCGTGCACGTCCAGGGCCCCAATGGGCTGTCAGAAGCCATGCAGGCCCCATCCGTATGGTGACACCCACGGCAACATGCCAAGGGGACGCAAGCTGGGCACGTCCAGTACTACATCAACCCGGTCCCAGTGAGGTGGGGCCTGCCTTCTCTGGGGCAGTGAGTTCGCCTTTTGTGGTCTCTGGGTACCGATATGGTGTTCAAGCTCGCTGCACAGGAAGCCAGGTACAGGGAGGAAGCTCGTAGGTTTCCCGTCCATGGCCTGTATCCCTGGGGCCCCTGGGTTCTTCCCTGGGATGGTGGGACAGGGGGACGGTCACTCTGTTGGTACCGAAAAGGAGAGGCCCTCATTCCTAGACAGAAACCCCTTGCCTCCATATGGCTTCTCCGGTGGGGTGGATCCCGCCTGGCCTGCCCTGAGGATGAGGCCGTGTCCTGAGTTGAGTCTAGCAGTTCCTGCAGGAGGCGATGGTAGTGAGTGCATCCCAGAGTGGCTCAGGTCACCCCAGGCAGCCCCGTGGGGATCCCTGAGACTGACCGTGTGTCTCGTTCTCTCAGCAGAATGGGTGCACACAGCCTCGGGACTGCGACTCAGAATTCACCCCTCTTGCCTCTCTGCAGAGCCCAGGCTACCAGAGCACCTGTCCCTCGGCCGCCTGGTACAGCTCCCGCTCTCAGCAGGTGACACTCGCGGCCTGGAAGGAGAAGGTGTCCACGGAGCCCCCATCCACCCTCGGCGGTTCCCATCACCGCTGCAGTTCCAAACTGAGTCACAGCTGCCCTGGGTCCCGTGTGGGAATGCTCGTGTGATGGATGGTCCTAAGCCTGTGGAGACTGTGCACGTGCCTCTTCCTGGCCCCCCCAGCAGGCAAGGAGAGGGGTCACAGGCCTTGCCCTCAAGCGTGGCACGCTGGCCGCCTGGACCCAGCACTGCGGTTGTTGAGCCACACCGGTGGCCTCCAGGCATTCGGCTCAACGCAGGAGGGACATTCTGCTGGCCCACCCTGCACACCGTCAGGCAGAGGCCACTCCCCCAGGCCCGTGTCTTCGCCCACCTGCCGTCATCGGCCTTTGCTGTCACTGGGAGAGAAGAGCCATCCAGGGACCCATGGCTGCTGTTTCCTGCTTGCGCGGCCGCCACCCATGCCCTCCACAGGGCGAGGTAGAGCCGTGGCGGTGCATCCTTTACTCAACAACCCTCCAATCCTCATGCTGTGGGAAGGGCCGGGTCACTCGGATGCCATCATCCCCGTGGATGCACGGCCGTACCCTGCTCATCTGGGAGCGGTTTCCCTGCGGTTACGTCCAAGCCCGCCTGCCCTGTGTGTCGGGGCTGGCTGTTTCCGTCTCCCCATCACCGGCCGCCCCGTGGAGAAGGCAGTGCCACGTGGGGGGACGAGACCACGCCGGCAGCTTCCAGCCCTGCAGCAGAAGTGCCAGGATGTCCATCGGCCACTCGCAGGGCACAGAGCCGTCAGTCCACTGTTACGGGAGAATGTTGATTTCGCGGGTGCGAGGGCTGGGAGACAGATATTTGGCTGTGATGAGCAGACATCCCCTGTCCCCGTGGAGGGGTCAACACCAAGGTGGTGTTCGTGCACCAGAACCTGTCTCGGGCTGATGGGGGCGGCCCACAGGACACGGGTGGATCCCAACAGGCAGCACCGCACCTCCACCCGCCTCCCACGCTGCAGCTCCGCCCGTCAGGCTCTGCGTCCCCACGTTCCCTCATCCCCACGTCCCCTCGTCCCCACGTCCCCTCGTCCCCACGTCCCCTCATCCCGTCACCACATCCCTTCATCCCGTCACCTCGTCCCCACATCCCTTCACCTCTTCCCCATGTCCACTCGTCCCCACGTCCCCTCGTCCCCAAGTCCCCTCGTCTCCACGTCCCCTTGTCCCCTCATCCCCACGTCCCCACGCAGGGCTCTCCTTCGTCTTAGGATCTGTCCAGCGCTGCTCTGGGTGGGTTAGCAACCCGAGGGCTGCTGTGATAGGAAGTCCCTGTTGCTCTCTGTACTGGCATTTCTATTTCTAGAAATAATCTTTGACGTAGCCTTAATGGTCCTTAAAGAAGACATTTCAGTGTGAGATTCAGACTTCAGACGCTGAAACTGCTGCCTTTCAGGAAAGCACCACCAACGCTGGAGGAGGAGCCGGCCCTCACGCCCGCCCGGCGCCACGCTGCGAAACGAGGCTCCAGCAAGTGAAACCCAGAGGGTGTTTCCGAGGTGCTCGACAGTAGGTATTTTTGGAAGCTCAAATTTAACCATTTGATTGTATAATCTTTTACCTATAAAATATTTATTCGAACCAGAGGATAAATCAGTGGTAAGAACAGTGAACACAGTGGTTGGGATAAAATAAGGTGACAAATAAACACCACACCAAAGATGAGGGTAGTGAGCAACTGGCTTGAGCAGACAGAAGGGGGAAGACTCTGCTCTGTCCCGAGGGGCAAGCTGCAGGCGTCCCCAGGGCCACCCTGCCCTGAGGTCCTTGTGTGGCCGCCCTGGCTTGGCAGCCCTGCCCACGCTACCCCCGCAAACAATGGCGTGTGCATTTTTACAGCCCTTTTTAAGAACCCAATATGGGCATAAATGTAATACCTGTAGCGGGGGCAGATTCTCTGTATGTTCAGTTAACAAATTATTTGTAATGTATTTTTTTAGAAATCTTAAAATTGCCTTTGCACTGAAGTATTTTCATAGCTGTTTATATCTCTTTTATTCATTTATTTAACATATTGTCTAATTTTAAAAATAGGTTTTTAAAGCTTTCATTTTTAAGTTTATGAAATTTTGGCCACTTTACATTTAGATTCTGGTGAGAGTTTTGACTGAATGTTCCAATCTCTGATGAATGTGAATTTTCAGATTTGATTTTATTCTCTACACACACCTCTTCCTTTCTTGGTATTTCTGGTGGCAGTGATTAGTTGAACATCATATTTAAGGCACGATAATTTGCTACACTTTTTCTTTGCAATTTGTTGCAATTTTATCTGCTTTCTATGTTTCATTGTTAATTGCCATCCTTCAGCCTTAAAAATAGAAGATTCTCACGTGAAGGTTTAGTAAGTTGGGTCCCAGCTCTGCTGTGTGGAGATAGTCACCATGTACCTCTGACAACAAGTCTTAGTGTGAAAGTCACTAAACTTTTACACACTCCCAAACGTCTTTTTAAAAATTGCTTGGGAAATTATTAAATGAATGTGCCTGATCATTTGAAATAGACAAGGGGCACGAGATAGAAAAGGATGAGAAGATCCTCAGTGAGTGGCGTGGCAGGGTCTTCATGCAATTTTCCACCTCACAGTAGTTAGTATTTACTTGCCTTAAACTAACTTTGAAGCAAGTAATGTCAACTTTGAGCACTTTGTTGAGTTTTGAAAAATCTTATTTGCTGCTGCACAGGTTAATAAATTATCAATTTGTAATTCAGCATGTTGGTCAGAGACACGGTCACTGATTCACACCCAATCCCTGCCACAGACCGTCTTGCTGCATGATTCACACCCAGTCCCTGCCACAGACCATCTCAGACACACACAGTGGGCCTGCTGCATGTGTGTTCCCTGGCTTTTAGCGCCACGCTCACTCATAGCCATGTCCACATGGGGGCTTGCACGCAGGAACACACTCATACATATGTACATGTACACACCACAAACATGCAAGCTCCTGCACACATGCATGCATACGAATGTGTACACAAGTGTGAGCTACACGCATACACACATGCACACGTGTACATCAAAGCATGTGTGACCTACAGACATGCAGTACGTGCACATGTGTACACATACCACAGACGCGTGTGCACGGTCCCACACACAGTGCATATGCACATACCATGAACAGTGTAAGTTCCTACACGGACGTGTGATACACACATGCATGTACAGGTAAGCACACATGTGCAAGCTCCTAGAGGCTTGCTCTCACGTGTGTGCACACCAGAAAGACGTATGAGCTTCTCCTGCACACATGCATACACACACATGCACACATACATTCACTACAAACATGTGCAGGCTCCTGCACACATGCACATTCATGTGTACACACACCACAAATAAGTTCCCAGACATGTAAACACACGTGCACACACCACACACATGAGCTCTCACACGTACACACAGATGCACATGTACACACCCCAAACACGCACAGGTTCCTACACACGTGCACACACGTGTGTACACCACGAACATGAGTTCCCAGACATGTAAACTCGTGTGCACACCATACACACATGAGCTCCCACACATTTACACATGCACATGTACACACCACAGACACATGCGCAGGCTTCTGCACACATGAATACATACACATATACACACACGTGCCACAAAACAAGTGCACATTGTCCTGGTGTCCTGCACTGCATCCTGCCTCCTTCCTGAGGGCCCCTGTGAGGGGCCTCTGGACGGGCGTGGGAAGATGGGGCTGCCTGGCCCCTAGCCCATGCCTCCCTGGGATGAAGAGTCCCCCTCCTGGCAGAATGTCTGGGCTTTGCAGAGCAGGCCCCAGGGGTGAAGTCGCAGCTCCACTTACACCAGCTGCTCTGTGAGCAACGCTTGGTGCCCTGGACAAGGCCCTTTCCCCTTTAGGGAGGTCCAGCCTCGCAAGCTGAAACCTCCCCTCGGCTCAGCCCTATACCAGGCAGCCACAACAGGACTGGCCACACCCACGCCGCACCTCATCCCTGCACGCGTCAGGGAGCACGGCCAGCCTTCTGCCACGAGCCAGCTGGGAAGGGCCGCGGCCTCCTAAAGCCCCAATCAACCCAGCCTGTGTCTGAGCGGACAGGGTGAACAAGCAGGCCACACCGTCTCGAGGGAGGAGGCCAGATGCGGCCAGCTTCTCCGGCAGCGTGACCATCCGCTCGGCTTGCTGAGGGTTTAAACAGATGTTTAGACAGGCTGTGGTGACTCCTCTGAGTTGAGCCTTGGCCAGGGGTCTGGTGCCGTAGCAGGAAACCTCCAGCCTCGTCCTTCAAACCACTCAGCTCATATGTTTTGCACTGACTAGTATTGAATAATGCAACCACTTTTATTTAATGTTAATATTATTTATTTGACAACTCAGTGTCTAACAGCTCGATATGCAGGTCCTTGCATCCTACATTTCTTTAGGAAGTTACCCATTTGTAACTTTAAAAACAGGAAAAATATCAGTTGGCAAATGCAATCTTTTTTTTTTTTTAAGCTAAAGGTGGGTGAACTGGAATGAAAATCTTTCTGATAGTGTGTCTCTAAGCAGCCTTGATGGGATGCGTTAGAAGTGTCATGAAAGTGTGATTCTACTTTTGCAGAAAAAATCTAAAGATCAATTTATATAGCTTTATTTTTTACTTTATCAAAGTATACAGAATTTTAATATGCATATATTGTGTCTGACTTAAAATTATAATGTCTGCGTTACCATTTAAAATGTCTATTCGTTATGTAATGTAATAAAAGAAGGTCTTCAAAAATCTATTTAACATGAATGGTATCCATAGTTGTCATCATCATAAATACTGGAGTTTATTTTTAAATTATTAAACATAGTAGGTGCATTAACATAAATCAGTCTCCACACAGTAACATTTAACTGAATTCATTTAATCTGCTTTGAAAAATTAAATTGTGAATTAAACCAAATCTAACATTTCTGTAAAGTTTATTTTGTATGCTCCTGTTTTTAACTTTTATTTCTGTAGATAAACTGACTTGATAATATTATATTGGACTTTTCTCTAGATTATCTAAGCAGGAGACCTGAATCTGCTTGCAATAAAGAATAAAAATCTGCTTCAGTTTCTTTATAAAGAAAATCACACAAGTGGTGTGTACATTTTTTGCTCTTAGAAACTGTACAGTCAGCACTTCGCAGCGTGCTTCTATGTGGGATGAAGGTGGCAAGCCCAGTGGGTGGTGTGGGCCCTCCCTGGCTGTTCCTCGGCCGCCACCCCCCGCAGGGATACCAGGTGTGCCAGGTGTGGGGCCCTGGTGCTGACCGCCCTGGACGCCAGCGCCTGCACAGAACCGGAAACTCACCACTGGGTTTCCCAACCTTCTGGTCTGTCCCCACCACGAGCTCCTCCCTGACCTCCGTCGAGCCCCCGCCTGCCACCTCATGCTTGGGGTCTAGGTGCCCCCTTTCCATCCCAATTTTCCCTCTTGACCAAACCCCAGGCTCCTCCAGGCCCTTCAGCCTCCTGGGCTCTGTTGGCTGAACCCAGCCTTTCCCACTCTGAAGTAGAGGGCATTTGCCCCCTGCCACTCCCAGCCCTGGCAGAATTCTGAGTGCTGCCACGGAGCCCCTGGAATGTCCCCTGGCCTTGGAGACCATGGCCTTGTCCCAACCCTGACCTCACCCTCTCTCGAGTCCCCACCCAGCCTGGCCGTGTCATACTCTGCAGTTTTGTGTCTTGTCTGGAAACATCAACTTCAAAAACAAGCCACCAGGTCCCAACTCCTGGGATCCCAGCTCCATTGGGGCACCCGGAGAGGGGCCTTGGGGTGGATCCTAGAGCATCCCTGGTGGCTGGTGCCTGAGTCCTGCCTGGCCACATCTCTTCTCCCTGCTCAGCCACCTGCTTCCCACGGAGCCTCAGCTCAGGGCCACATGGGAAACACTCTGGGAGGGGACAGAGGGCCCCTGGCTTGCAGGCTGGAATTCTAAACATAGGACTTTTTCTGGCTCCTGAACGCCACAAAGTCAGGGGCTACTTTTCACGGGCAGCACACAAGCAGTGCTCCGAAGGCATCTGTGGGGTGAATGAACCTACAGCCGCCCTGGATTCGCTCCGAAATGCTTTCCTCTCGTTCCCTGGTTTCTCAGCATCTTCATGTGGGCTTACCTTTACCTTTCCAGCTCGTAACCCTGCAGCCATCTTCCTCTTGTAGCAGTAAAACAGATACTGCTGTGATTTTGCGGGGCATGGGGAGAAGAGGGGAGGGGCAGAGCAGGTTGGTCCCAGGGGGCACTAGGGTGGGAAGGCCTGGCCCCTAATGAGTGACCCAAACTCGCTCCACCTCCCCCTGCTCTCCAGACAGAAGACATGAATCCTGAAAGCGAGATGCCCAGTGAGCCTGCCCACTGCCTGGGGAGAAGGAAGCCTGGCCCTCCCTGCCCATCAGGGCCTCCTGGGGAAGCCAGAGGGGGATGCAAGCTTGCCCTCCACACTGGCCCATCTGTCCCGTGCCAAAGATCTTTTATTAACTGCAGATGTGAAGTCACTGGGGACCTCTGTGGGTGTTTAGCAAACATCATCAACCACACAGGCCACCCAAGGCCCTCACAGCAGATGATGCTGCCTGGGGACCTGAATGGGAGTGTCTGTGTGCCTGCAGCAGTGAGGATGGAGGAAGGTGTGGCCCGTGTGGCGTTGCGTGCCCCGCGTTGATGCTGGGGCTCCCAGAGCCGCCCGTGTGGCCTGTGAGGCACTTGCTCAGTGGCGGGGGGTCCTGAGGTGGACGAGGACAGGCCCTGTCCTAAAGAGGTTGCCGGGCCTTCGCACGCGCAGTGAACCCGCTCACCTCGTGCAGCCTGTCCTGACGACTGCTTTCCGCAATAGCATAGCATGTGGCCTGCCAGTGAACGGGCCCAGGTGTGGGAGGGACGCAGGGACAGAACCCACAGGAGCCCCTTCCCGGTGTCTCGAGAGGTATCCTCGGGGCGTCCTCGGGGCATCCTCAGGTGTCCTCAGGTGTCCTCAGGGTGTTCTGGCATCCACCAGCCTGCCCAGGGCATCTGCTGCTCCACCACATCAACTGAGGACTGTTCCATGCCAGCCTCATACTCTCACCTGGGACAGGATTGCTGGGAGGGCTCGGGGGATGGGGGAAGGCCAGCCAAGCCCAGAAGGGCTGGAGGGAGAGCGAGGCCGGCATAAAATGGTCCTCAGATCATGTGGAGCCACAGATGCTGGTTTGGGGCAGCCTCCAGGATCTGACAGGGAGGCTGGTTTGTTCGGGTGTCCTCCGGTGTCCCAGCAAAGGGGACATTCCAGCAGCACCTGGGGCCAAGAGAGAGGGAGGAGGAGGATGGAGCCCGGAGAAGAAATAAAAGTTGGAATCAAAAATTGTTTGCTGGGAGAGGAGGAGCCATGTGCCTACCTCAAAAGCATGGGTGAAACACGTGCTTCAGTTGAGCACACTGCAGAGGCTCATCTGTGCACCAATCCCCGGGTCTCCCCAGGTGTGGAAGCACCGCCCCATCCTCCAACTGCACCTCCTCTGGGCGCTCTCCATGCAGCGCTGGGGTCAGGGCCCGCCCCACTGACCTCCTTTTAGCTCGGTCGCGTCTGTAAAGACCCCATCTCCAACCAAGGCCACGTTCTGAGGCACTGGGAGTTAGCACTCCGACATCTCTTTTTGGAAGACACAATTCAACCCCTAACACTCCGTTCTGAGGAGCCATGGAAATGCCTCCTCCAGCTTCAGGGCAGTCACACCTGGGAGCAGCTGTGGCAGCCTGCGGGGTGGATCCGGGCCTGCGCGGCGGTGGGGTGGGGTTGGAGGGGTGTTTAAGGCCATGGCTGCTCTTTGGATGACAACCTGGAACCCACCAGGGGAGCTCACCTGCCGTCGGTTCTGAGTGGCTCAACCTGGGTGACTGCGATGGACCGAGAGGGTCCCGGGTGTCCCCAGCCCGCAAAGGCATCCAGGAAGCCACCCGGGGCCCCTGCTCAGAGCAGGGCGGAGCCAGACACACAGCAACAGGCAAGCCGCCCGCAGAGGATGAGCCGAGGCAGCACGCACCAAAATGGGGCTAAAATCAACATCTCACTCATCTCACACAGTTTCCTGACTTCTTATGACATCAGTGTTTACTCTAAAAGAGAAGAGCAGGCCGTGGCGGGCAGGTGACCCCTCGCCGTTGCCCTAGGGGAAGGAGTGGGCTGTGGCGGCCGGGCGACCTCTCACGGTCTCCGTGGCAGCATCACTGTCTTCCTGCCGGCCAAGCCATCGGGGCAGCAGGAGAGTCTCAAACAGAAACCCAGCTCAGCTCTTGTTTCTCACCTCCTTGTTTTAGCAAAATTCTCCCCAAAAGGTGTCTATATTTGTTGTCTCTGTCTCTGTACACACCCACATCTGCCTCCCACTCCGTGGACTGCTCCTGGGCCCTCGTGGACGGCTGGGTCCTGTCTGTCTCTGCTTCCCAGCGGGCCCTGGCGCAGGCCACCACCCCACCTGCCCTCCCGATCCGCGTTCTTTGCCTTCACAGCATGAATCTCACCCCGATCTGAGGCTGTGTCTGTGTTCATTAACCTATTTTCTGTATTTTTACTGAGACGTAAGCTCCAAGAAGTGAGAGACTTTGCCTCGTTCCGGGCCGAGCCCTGTGTCCAGCACGGGGCCTGGGGCAGAGGAAGGACTCAGTGACCACAGGGCTGGCTGGACACAGACTCAGAGCCCCTGCCCGGCTCAGCTTCCCACTGAGGATTCCAGGTGCTGGGTGCCAGCTGCGGGCTGTAGCCAGACCACCCTGGCCAGAGGTTTTGGGACAAGGACTGGCAGGAAGCCCTCCCCGTACAGCTGGAGCCCGTGAGGCAGAGCCGGACGGCACCTGGCCAGGGAGAAGCCAAGACCTCGGTGCCTTCGTTCTCGAGGAGGGGGTGAGGGAGGGACAGTACCGCTGTCTTGTCTAGGCAGGGTTTGTGCAGATTTGGGGGCTGGAGGAGGCCAGGGTAGCCCTGCCCTGCTCCCTCCAGCCACCCAGAACTGCAGAGGGGCCAGGCCCGAGTCTGCCTGTGGCGCGTCCAACACAGAAGGGCAGATTCCGAGACAAACTGGGGTGGCTACAGGTTTACAAGGGGGCCCTGTGGTCTTTTCTCTGTAGGTGGGAGGACACTGTCGCCGCCTTCTTCGGCTGTGTAAGGCGAGCACAAAGGTGTCTCCCACCCGAGATATGATCACTCTTTTTCTTTCCTGTACAGACATCTTTGTGGGAGCAATGCTTTCACATAAGGCGTTTAATCTCCGATGGTAAAGTTTCCAACGCTAAGGTGAGAAATTGGAACAATTTGGAAGCAGATGAACCTTCCTAAACTGCTCATGGGACACAGTGACCACACAGAGATGCCCTGGAAGGATTCCAGCCTTTGGGGTCACAGGCACGGGCACCACGGCTTCCCAGGTGCCTGCTACCTGAGCTCGCTGTAAGTGCCGCACGGCTTATGTGGAATCTACAGAGGCAGATCGTACTCCCCCGCTCCATGTACAGAGCCCAGACACGTGTGCCGAGTCTGCAGGTGTGCTACAGTGCGGCATCCATCTGGCTTTCCCTGCAGCCTCAGCTCCTGCGGGATCTGCTCACCGGTAGGCAGTGACGCCCTGGTGGGAGTTGTCCCTGAGGTCTCTGCTCCTCCTGCTGTGCTCACAGGAGAACCTGTTTGTGACGTAATCTCCTTGTGCCCCACTGGGCTTCTGAGGCTGTGAAAGCTGGTGGAGCACAAAGGGCTTGCCTGGCCCTAACAAGCCTGGCCCCAGCAGGGCACCGCGGGCAGCCTGTGATGCGCGTCTCTGGGCCTTTGTCCTCGGCTGAATTAATTTCCTCTTGAATTGCCTCAACTTTAGAATGAGCCCTAGCCTTTTCTGAAGGCACACACATCTTGGGGTTTTGTCCTCTGTATTTTCGCTGCATTGGTTGCCAACGCAGAAACCTTTCATGGAGAAGACGTTCTGGCTTCTTGTCTGTCTGTTTGTCCCCCGAGGGCTGCGGGCCAGCTCCATGCCCACCCACGGTGTGCAGGCGGAGGCATCTTTCAGGATATCAGGTGGGAATCCGTGCTTCCTGGCAAACTCTGTTCCAGTGTGGTGCCCACTGTCCATGCACCTGTGGGTTTGAGCCTGCACCCTGGCTGGGGTCACTGCCTGTCCCCTCCTTTTCCGCAGCCACGGTGCCATCTGCTTGCACGTCCTGCAGGAGATTCTCAGGGCAGGTTCCCACGGGCAGCCTCCCTTTGGACTTTTATTGCTCGATTAAATGATATTTAATTCAGCCTGTCTGACAGTCTGACAGAATGTGCTATGTTACCAGAAGGTCTTTGATGCCAGCATGAGAAAGGGGGCGTTGGTCTCCAAAAAAACAAACAAACAAAAAACAGGTAAGAAACACCATGTGGGCCCACTCTGACCTTTTTAACTGAGGCACCTTTGAGAAGGAAAGCCTGTTGCAGTCCGATTCTCAAAGCTCCTGAATGCGTTGCTAGTGACAAGCCCTTCCTCTCTCCGTGGCTAATTATGTGAAGAAACATTACTGGGCTGAGGGAGTTCCCTTGGGTTTAATTTCCTGTCCCTCTCAAATCATCCCCCCTCCTTCCCTGAGCCCAGCCTACCCCTTTCCTGCCCATGCTGGCAGGTTCTGGCCCTTCCTGGACCCCTCTCCTGCCCCCTGCACAGGTCTCTGCAGGGTTCTGCATGCTGGGGAGGGCAGGCTCCCCAGTGGACCTACTCCCTGCGGGTCTGAGTGGGGCCCGGGGTCCCTGCACGGTCACCGATGCTGCCGCTGCTCCAGGGAGCATGCTTGTAGGAGGAAGGATCCAGTCCCTGAACGCACGTGCTCCCGCCCGAGAGAAATTCTGCAGCCAGGCACGGTCCACGCACCCTCGTCCTGGACCTCAGTCTCTCTGTGTATCACACGCCTGCCCTCGGTGTTCTGACCTCCGGTGGGCACAGCGCGGTGGACTGCACTTTCCGCTGCCTGCTTGGTTAATGTTTATCTCCCTCCTGCCAGAGCTTTGTTTTCATTTCATTCAAACAGGCTTCCTCTTTTTACCCACTAAATGGAGACATTTTAAAACTCCAACTGCAAGTGCTAAAGTCTATAGCTGGGTTCGCATCTTCCATGATTTCACCTTTTTATGCCACTTTGCTTTTTTCTTAAGTTATCAATAAGTTTCCACTGAATCTTGGAAGACACAAGAACTAAATGGTGGGGTCTTTTATAGTTCTTTTGTTTTGTTTTGTTTGTTTTGCAAACAACTTCTGCTGCACTGTTAGGTACCAAAGCAGAGGCCAGCGTCCTGTACCGCGACCCACAGACCAGCAGCTCCTTACTCCAGCGCCGAAGAGTGAGGTGGGTTCCTGTCCCTTTTTACCCTAGGACCTAAACACGGGAAACCCTAGCCCTTCTGATACATATCAGGGGCAGCCCTGATTTCCGCTGCTAACCTGGTTAACTGGTAATCTGCGTTTTGGCATGCCGGGAGCTCTGTGTGCACTAAGCCGTGGACCCCAGGAGCTCTGGGATGGCTGCACAGATGAGAACACAGGCCAGAAGGGTTTGTTAGTGACTTATCTGATGTCACAGGCTGGTCAGCTCAGCTGGGCCACATTCCAGTGGCCCCAGCCCTGTCCCACGTGCCCCAGCTTTCTCCTGGGAAGCTGCAGGGAAGGGTCCAGCTAGGGCGATCCCAGCTGGGTCCCTGTGGGGCTTCAGAGTGGACACAACTTCCCTGCCAGCTGGCTCGGATCCAGGGGGGCAGGTGGGACCCCGTTTTACATGTAAGCCCAAGGAAGTGAGGCCTGGGCCCCAGAAGACCTCCGACCCGTCCCCTTGTCCAGCCCTCTCCCCTCTGGAAGGGGCCGAGGGTGACCCCAGGTGGCAGGAACTGCACCCCTTAGGCACGGCCCCGCCCCGCTGCCCACGTCGAGCCGCACCCCCCGCCCCCGTCACACCCCTACCCTGTCGCCCCCTTCCCCGTCTCGGGCACAGCAGGGAGGGGTGGGAAGAGGGGGATGGGTGAGGAGAGCAAAGGGTGGAGAGAGGGGAAGAGGGAGAGAGGCGGAGGCTCTTCCCATGGCCCCGCCTCGCCGCCCTTACCCCGCCGCTCTGGGCTCTGGCCCCCGCCCCGCCCCGCCCCGCCCCGCCCCGCCCCGCCCCCGCCTCCGGGCCCGTATCCTCCCCTCCCCCTCCAGCCCTCCCCGCGCCCCGCCCCGCCCCGCCCCGCCCCCGCCCCGCCCCGCCCCCGCCCCCGCCTCCGGGCCCGTATCCTCCCCTCCCCCTCCAGCCCTCCCCGCGCCCCGCCCCGCCCCGCCCCTTCTCCCTCCCTGCCCAGTGTCCGCTCAGCCCTGGGAAGAGGCGTCAGGACGCGCGGACACCTGCGGGGCGCGGAGCTCGGCGGACGCGGGAGGGCAGCACCACGGGCGGCAGGTGCGCGCGGGGCGGGGGCCTGGAGGGGGCGCGGGGCGGAGCCGGGCAGGAAGCGTCGCGGTCGCTCCCGGAGCGGGGCCGTCTCCCCCGCGCCCCCCTTAGCCTGGCTGGGGACAGGCGCTGGGACCCGGCTCGCGGTCAGGACGGCCTGGGATCGGCCCCCGCTGCCCCTGCCCAGCGTCCTGCTCTGGGAACTTCGAGGCGCCTGGGGGGCTCGAAATGGCAGTGGAGGAGCCCCCGCGAGTGTCCAGGCGCCCAGGCCCCTCCGCATTGTCACGGGGGTCCTCACACCCCGGCAGGTGTTACCCCCTGGACGGGCTTCTGCCGACGTTCCCTTGGGCACCTCGTAGGGCCACCCCGGGAGCTCTGCCCACCTCTACCTGCCAGAACGATGGGGGCCAGTGTCCAGGACAGCACCTAGGGACAGTGCTGGAGGGAAGGGTAGCCTGGGGTCCGGCTGGGGTCGGGCCCACACCTGGTGGCTGGGGACAGTGCTGGAGGGAAGGGTAGCCTGGGGTCCGGCTGGGGTCGGGCCCACACCTGGTGGCTGGGGACAGTGCTGGAGGGGAGGGTAGCCTGGGGTCGGGCCCACACCTGCATCTTTCATCTGCCTATTTGTCCCGGGCCGGGGTCCCCTTGGCCACAGGTCCCCAAACAGACTGCGGGAAGGCGGTGGAGTGCGGGCTGGGCGGACTCCTCCTAGGAGCTCCTTTTGACCTGGCTCGGTTGCCCTGGGCCCTCTGTGGCTCTTCTCCCAGCTGTGGGCCCCTGGCCTGGCTTCAGACCCTTATATAGGATGCTGCGGGAGGGCGGGGCCAGAGGGGGCTCTGGAGCGCAGGCGGGCTCACTCCCTGGAAACTCCCGCCCAGGGGCGGGGCCGGATGACCCTCACAGAGCCGGGACCCTGAAGGGGTTAAGGTGGCTTGAGCTGCCCAGGCAGGATGTGCCGGCATGGCTGTAGGAGGCCCCAGGATGTGTGGCCACGGGGACAGACACGGCTGGCCACAAAAATAGAAGTGCAGTCCCCAGGGCTGCAGGCTGCAGAGTGTCAGTGTGGTCCCCTCCCTGGCAAGCAGGAGACCCACATGGCCAGGTGGGTACTGGATGCTGGGACTGAGGAGGAGCCTCTAGCCCTCCGGGGCTCCTAACATGCAAACTGTGGAGCGAGGGGTCCAGGGCTGGTCGTGAGAACGGAGTGCACACCCAGGCATTGCCTGAGTTCTGCAGCCTCCGTGGGTAGCTGGGGGGACGGGACCCCGGGAGCCTGTGGAGCCCTCAGTCCCGGGGGGCAGTGAGGACTCTGGGGCGAGCTGGCAGCTAGGTGGGCAGGAGACCGGGGTTTTAAGCCTCCCTCAGGACCCTCCTTCAGCTCTTCCCCATCCTGTGGGGCCGGCCCCGCCCTCCCAGGTCCCAACTTCACCGGGCTGTGCAGGGGTCCCGGTGTCCCTGATTTCACCGGGCTGTGCAGGCGTCCTGGTGTCCCCGATTTCACCGGGCTGTGCAGGGGTCCCGGTGTCCCCGATTTCACCGGGCTGTGCAGGGGTCCCGGTGTCCCCGATTTCACCGAGCTGTGCAGGGGTCCCGGTGTCCCCGATTTCACTGGGCTGTGCAGGGGCCCAGGTGTCCGTGGTTCAAACTTCCACACTGGGTTTCCCCAAGAACCCCCCATACGTCTGTGAAATGAGGGGGCCCCTCCTTTGGAGGCCTCACAGAATTGCTGTGAAACCTGAGATTGTGGGAAACTGCTGGAATCTGTGAAGGGTCTGCAACATTAGAAGGTGGGCTTAGGAACCTACAGACTTTGGCAGGGACCCCGTGGTACCACCTCCCCCATCACTGTGCTGAATTCAGGGCCTGCAGGCACAGCCAGGTGCAGAGGGGAAGGGACACAGTCATCAACCTCACCAAGGTGATGGATTTGCTGCAAGATGAAAGGGCTGTGTGCAGCTTCACATCTGTCCTTCTCTGGAATTCAGGTCTCTTCACCGCCCCCCAAGGCCTCCTCCTGAGGTTTCCCTTTACCTGGTCCCGGAATGGGTGGTCCCAGTCAGCTCTGCTGTGGAGATGCACCCTTGCTCACATCGAGGACCCCAGGGAAGACTTTGACTGGAATCTGAACGTTTATCTTGGAAAAGGCAGCCTCTTGGTGACTCAAGGTCACTTCAGAAGAGAGGCCCCCCTGTCTTTACAGCCATGTAATTTGCATGTGTAATGTGGTGGGAGAAGGCCTGGGATTGGCAGAGGGCATGGAGGAGATGAGTGGTGTAGACAGACTGGCCGAGAACGCCACTGGTTGGCAGCCTTTTGTCAGCAGTTGAGATGATTTGGGATCATTTTCAGAGGCTCCTGGAGCAGCCACAGTGAGCACTGTGAGCGGAAGGGTGGAGTTGTAAGGTTCTGGGTGCAGCCCACCTTTCTGTGCAGCCCACCCCGCTTCACTGTCCGCACTGGCTCCCAAGGACGCTGTGAGACTCTCATGTGGCAGGTGCACGGCTCTGGGCTGCATCTTGGTGGCAGGAGCCCTCTGGCATCCCAGTGCAGGTTCCCGGGTCCCACAACAGACCTTCCCGCCTCACGGAGGGAACGGGGCCCTGCGTCTGCGGCAGTTACTCAGTGGTGATTCTAGGGTCCAACTTGAGTCATCAATGGGTTCCCTGTGGAGGGTCCTTCAGGGCACAGCAGGGCACTGGTCAGGGGCCATGCAGGCTGAGAGCCCACCCTGAGAGGAGGCCAGGCTGGCGGAGCACAGGGCCCCAGCTCGGAGTGCGGGTGGCAGAGTCCTTAGTGCGTGGCCAGCTGGAAGCGGCAGTGGCGCTTTGAGAATTTCAAGTCTTGTCTGGAGGCCTTGGCGGCCTGTGACTCACACGGCCTGTTCATGGCAACCCCCGCTTTGGAAAAGCTACATCATGAGGGTTGCTCCTGGCTTCCTAAAGTGAACCTCTCCGAGCTCTCAGCCCACGGTAGGGTACGGGACACTATGGCCACCGAGAAGCTTTTGGACATCTGTGAGGGCCACCATCGTGAACGTGGTGGTCAGGAGCCCAGCATGAACCAGACTCGGTGGAGCATCAGGGCTGCCCCAGCCAGCTCTGCGGGGTTCACAGGAAGCCCACTCCTCCTCCCCAACCATGCCTGGGATCTCCTCGGAACCCTGAAAGGTCGTCCCCATGGAGTTCCACAGCAGGGACAATGATGGCTCAAGCGGCCATTGGAACCAGGGCTGGGAAGCTATGGGACGTCCCGGATGAAATGTAGGATGTAAGTCACTGGTGGGGGCCATGCAGCCCCACCTGTTGAGAAAGTGAAGGCATTACTGACATTTCCATCATGAGGTAAGGAAATCAAAGCAAATCTAGTGAGAAAGTGATGCCGTGGAGACCGGAGAGGGTAACCGTGTTGTCTTCGAAATCTCCATCTTCACTTTTCATTGATTAGAGAAACGGCAGAAAGAAAGCAGGACTGACTCCTGTGGGGACAGGCCCGCTTCTGTGTCCAGGTGGGCGGACTAGAGTGAGGTGGAGACGTGGCAGGTGGAGACACGGCAGGTGGAGCCGTGGTGAGGGCGGTGCTGACTGGCAGTGGGGACTGGAGTGAGGGCTGCAGTCAGGGGTATTGGCCTGGCACCTGCTCTGTGCCAAGGCCCAGCTGACCTCTCACCCTGTGGCAGCAGAGACAGCCCTGGAGGTGCCCTGTGGCCCGTCCAGCCCCAGCCCCGGCCCCTGCCCCCACCCCGGCCCCGGGTCGTGGCTTTGCAGCCTTCACTCTTTAGGGAAGCTCTCCCAGCTCCACCTGTCCTACGGCCACCGCCTCCACCTCTACCCCACGCTATTATTAATACTGGCAATTTACGCTTGACGACACGGTGTCGTGAGTGGAAGCCGTGCAGCGGCGGCGGGGACCTTCCTATCTTTAGTGCCCAGCGCCTGGGATGGGACACACTGTGTGACCGCGAGCTCACTGCTTCCCCTGCATGTGTGGCTGACGTAAAGTCCGCCCAGTCCTCAGCGGCTTCCCCCAGCATGGACAGGTGCTCCACGGCCTCTGAGCCTCTCCGCGCTCTACCCAAGCTGGGTGCGGGGCGTGAGGTGGGTGCGTGTTTGTTTTGTTTGCTTGGAACCTGTGTGCAGAGGAGGCTGCCCACGCTGCTGCTGGGTAAAGGAACCATCCCCGTGAACCGAGCTCGGCAGGTGCTGGAACTGAGTCCAGGTCCAGCCTTTCACCACTGGCCACTCGCAGCCTCCCTGGGGCCCATCCTGCCAGACGCGGCAGCAGCAGGGGTAACGCCCACGGCCATGCAGGCCCTGCTCCTCCTGCCCCAGCGTCCTTCACTCCCCCGTGGTGCTCCCACCCCTGGGACCGTCAGCACTCGCCTCCCCTCCTCCATTTGCTATTCGGCTGCCTGTGTCACTTCACCAGCTATTCAGGCTAGAAGCCCAGACGGCCTCCCTGCCCCCCAAGTCCCTGAGTCCCCAGCTACCATCATCTCCAGACTCTCCTTGTCCATCACACCCCTGCCTCCCACTTCCCTCCTGGGGATCCCTTCCCACCGGTCAGCGTCAGCTGCTCTCAGGCCCCGGGTGCCACTCTTGACCCTGAGCTTCTGCCCCTATCCTGCCTGACTTCTCGCCACCTGCGTCAGGCCCTGCACCCACCACCACCCCACCCTGTGCCCCTCCTGGGGAGCACCGGCAGGGCCCTCTCCCCCCATGCTGGATCTGCCCCCGCTTGGTGGTGGCTGCTGAACGTGCGCAGAAGCTGGCTCTCCCTGGGATCCAAGCTCCTCGGGGACAGGAGCTGCCCTGATGTTTGTGTCCTCAGCACCTGCAGCAAACACAGTAGGTGCATCATAAACAAGGGCCGGGCAAACGAGTCAGGAAGCCGCGCTGACTTGGCTCCTCCGTGCTGCTGGGCTGAGTTCTAGCTGCCCGTGACTGTGTCCACATCTGCAGACAGATTTAATTCTGTGTGTGTGTGCGAGGCGCCTCGCTCAGCCCAGGAAGCCCAGGAGGCCCGGCTCTCGGTTGGGCCTTCGGCCTTCGCTGCTGAACGGCTTCTCGAGGCTTTGCTCAGGGGAAAGCAGAAGCTCCAAGGGCGGCGGTGCCTGTTGGGTGCCCTGTGGTCAGGCCGGTCTTGGGATTTTGAAGAGAACAGACGTGAACAGCACCGCGTCCGGCTTCGTCATCCATCCTCTCAGGGCAGGAAAGTCTGTTTTCTTGCCCTCGGGAAAACCCACTGCTGGAGAAACAGCAGTTTCCAGACTCTCTCTACCCAAGTAGCTTGGGGTTAACTCTGATGTCCTTCACCACGTGAGAGCTGTTGTCTGAAGCAGCTGGAGGAGTGAGATCCTAGAGGGAGGAGGAAGCTCTAAGCAGGGGCCACCCCTGCCCCAAGACTCCTGGCCCCAGGTGTCCTCACACAACACCCAGGGGTCCTCAGGACCCCGGAGCTGACTGGCGCCTGCTGCAGAAGAGGACGGCCTGGACCTGCCCTGTGGAGGGAGGGATCGCGGCGCCCCTTTCTCCACCGTGTCAGCGTGAAGGGCCGCGCGTGCCATCTGCAGCCTTCACTGGGTAAAAGTGAAGGTCGCTCACCTGGATCTTTTCCACCGCACCTTGAGATCACGTGGTTAGGAATGCTTGCAGAGTCTTGCCTCGTAGGGGAGAGAAACAGCAGAACAGCCCCTCGGGTTGGTTTCAGGATGGGGAGGACACGGCCCTCATGCCTGGTGTCTGCAGAGCCCAGCTTGGGGACGCGATTGCAGCCAGGGGCATAAACGTGACCGCGCACACCTGGCCTTTCATTTTCCCTTTTGGAGGTTTCAGATCACGATCAGCCTGCTCATGTTTGAAATTCTCTGAGCAGAATTTGGAAGAGAAAAAGGACAAAACAGTATTTTGCTTTCGTTTTTTTAACCGGGGACATTTTTCTTCCTACTTTTTAATCATTGAAATTAGATTTAAGCAATCAGAAAATAAGCCTTTAGACCTGCACCGGGTTGTCCTCAGGTCTGTGTCCCTCCCAGACCTTTCTGCAGAGATGAAGCAGGTGCCCGGACAAGGTGGTGAGCACAGCTGGGTCCCAGTGCCAGCCACTGAGGGTGGGCGTGAGACGCGCGGGCAGCCTCGTGGCAGGCTCTGCAAGTCAGTCGGAGAACACGCCACACGAGCAGAAGACATGCACGAAAAACCACACAGGAGTCGGGACACGTAACAAGTTCTGAACAGTAGCAGCAAAGGGATGAGTTGAACACCGAGGGGTGAGTGTTTGTGGGGTGGTCTGGAAGGCCCGTGCCCTGATGAACACCGAGGGGTGAGTGTGTTTGTGGGGTGGGAGTCAAGGCTGTGGAGCTTGTGTGTTGGGGGAACAGGCAGGGGTGGAGAAGCACAGCCTCTGCTGTGAGGCGCGTGGGTGTGGCCCTGGTGTCCCCAGAGTGTTTGGGACCTGGACTGTGGGTTGGCGATGGGGATCGCCCTGTCCTGGGCAGGCTTCGTCCTTCAGGGCTCCATGTGGTGGGGCAGTGGTTCTCGGGAGGGGCCTGCTCTCCAGGGCTGGTCATTGGTGTTTGCAAAGCTCCCTGGGGACTGACAGCAGCGGCCCTGAGAGCGCGTGTGGGGTGGTCTGGGCACCTGCAAGTCTGACCTGAGGGATGGGGATGGGGTTTAGCTGAAGACAATGAAAGGGGGAGATGTCCCAGCAGGGGCCTCCGAGTGGCTGAAGCAAGGATTTCAGGTTGGAGGGAGGCAGGCGGAATTTCCCCAGGGAGCTGAGGCCCAGGCAGCAGCAGAACTGGGCGACAGGATGCAGCGTGAACAGTGGCGTGGAAAGCAACATCCCTGGTAGAGCCAGCAATACCGTTTATTGTTTATTTTATTTTTTTCGAGATGGAGTTTCACTGTTGTGCCCAGACTGGAGCACGGTGGCGCAATCTCAGCTCACTGCAACCTCCGCCTCCTGGGTTCAAGTGATTCTCGTCCCTCAGCCTCCTGAGTAACTGGGATTACAGGCGCCTGCCACCACGCCCGGCTAATTTTTGTATTTTTAGTAGAGACAGGGTTTCGCCATGTTGGCCAGGCTGGTCTTGAACTCCTGACCTGAGGTGATTCGCCGGCGTTGGCCTCCCAAAGTGCTGGGATTATAGGCGTGAGCCACAATACAGTTTATTTAAGTAAACTGTTGCCGTCTTTATTCCTAGGGAAGGGGTCCTGTGGGTGGGACGCCAACAGTGGGAAGTAGCAGTGAGCCATAAATGTGCTGAAAGGCAGCACGGAAAGGCACTGCAGGTCACCACCTGGGAGGGGAAGGGCTGCCAGCAAGTGACTCAGAGACTTCGGTTGGAAATGCAGCTACCAGTTTTCTCTTTACATTTAAGATTCTTCACAAAAACTTCGTGTAAGTTTCTTTGCCACATTTTCAGTGAGGAATTATGCTTTAAAGTTTCTGGAACTCAGAGGACATTCTCTACTTAGGGGATTTAGAAATGTTTTTAAGTAATCTGAATAAGCAATCAGCACTGATTTTGAAAGTTTGCCAGTTCGGTGAATTAGATACTGAAACCTGGAGAACTAGGGACTTCTATGTCTTTGAAACAGGAGTCTAAATGTCAAGGGGAAAACCTCGGTTGTTGTTTTTTTTCTTTTCTTCAGCAGCAGAAGTCAATAATATGTTTTGCTCCTGCGACCCTTTATTCTGTGTCAGAGTTATAGAAGAAGGTTCCTTGTGTAAGTGAACCCTGATACAGTAGAAATTGACTGGAGAAGAATGAAGTTAGTTTCAAACGTACTATCTTCATTGCAGAATAAATACCACTGAAGGTTACAACTAGTTATTTCAGTTTTGTTCAAAGCAACAGTTCTTAAGTCTTTCTGCAGCATGACTTCATTGTGCTTTTAAAATCTTCTTTCTGCAGCCTCATGTTTGACTGTTGGAGATTTATCCTGTGCAAGAGACCTAGAAGCAACAGTTATTCTTCCCCACAACGACCCAATGAGGCCAAAAAGGAGGAAACGGATCACCAAATTGATGTGTCTGACATCATCAGGCTTGTTCAAGACACACCGGAGACGACGGCCATGGCCACAGGTAGGCGCCTGGTGCTGCGGCCTCATTTGATTTTGCGGGTCTCACTACTGATCAGACCTGTGTTCTTTGCTATTCTGGTCCTTTTAGGGATTGACAAGGTTTAGATCCTGGGAATGCATGACCCCCCAGGTGGCAGGCTGTGGGAGGGGCTTCGAATGGGTTCACGTGGCTTTTACCTGCCCAGGTCCAAGTTGGGACGACTTGTCTCAAGATGTGTGGTCATTTATTTGACTTGGCATTGGCTATCTAAGTGAGTATTTTAAAATGAGTTTGGCTCCGGTTAGAGATCATGAGAAATGTTTCTTTGGGTTCCAAATAAAGCACAGTATACCTGAAGGGAACAATTTGTAGGCTTTGCTTCATTCTTTAGAAACAAAAGAGCTATTGTCTAAATTTGTATGTTTTCATATTAACATGGCAAAGCCTCAGCTGGTCTCCAGACCAGTGCCCCTGCCTGCGCGTCTGGAATTGGCTGCACCCCGAGGTGAGAGCTGGGCAGGCCTGGGGTGTGAGTGGCCTCTCCAAGCTCAGCCTGACCTCCTGATCCAGGCCAGGCAATGCTTCTCTCTCCAGCCCCTGCCTATCTGAATGTTCTGCATGTGTTTTCTAACCTGAGCAAGGGGCTGAGTTCTCTGTTCCTAGTTTTGCCTGCATTGAATTATTTTTTGCCATTTCTTCCCAAATTGCTTCCAAAAGTCAAGTTTTCACTAGACAAAGCCAGTGTGGGCACTCGCCACCAAGGGCAGGTGTGAATTTGGTGGCCCAGTGCTGGCCTGGCATTGCAAAATCCATCCTGTGGCTGGACAAGACGTGCAGGCTTCCAGCGCCGATGGGGTGGCCACTGAGCTGAGGAGGGATTTTGACGATTCTGCTGCCTGCTCTAAATCTGGTGCTTTTCTGGGACTTGTCCTGAGCTGGCATTTGCACTGATTAGTGGAGTCTTGGGAGTTGCTGGGTCAAGGCATCATTCTGAGACTTTCGAGTTGTGAGTCCATCCTGTCCCCATGCCACGGCCGCTGCCCTGAGGGCTGGTGCCTGGGGATTCCGTCCTGTTTCATGTCTTCAGGTGAGAACCGCCCTGGCCCTGTCTTCAGAGCTCAGCTGTGTGTGTCTGCTGTTGTAGAAAGAGATTCCACCTGGTGATTGCCGCGTGTCTATGGTTCCCTGGCCCAGTGGTTCTGGGCCACAACTTGTGTAGACTCCTGCACTTGGAAACGCAGGTGTTTGTTTAGAGCTGGCTGGCTGGGGGGCTGCGTTTCGGTGTGGTCACCCCAGCCAGGGTATGTGCTTAGTTTTGTGGGATTAAGAATTTGATTTCTGTCACTTCCCTTGTCAGTGACTGTCACGAATGAGAGGCTGGAGACTGAGCCTCTTGGGACCTCTCCCGGACTGAGAACCAGGTGCTCTCATTATTCCCTGGCACAGCGCCTGCTTCTCTGGGATGTACACACCCGAGAAACCCGTGAGCGAGGAGACAGCTACTTCTACAAGAGCGAAGCGGGGCTGTCAGGACAGGGCTGCACACGGCTTAGCTGTTGTGCAAGGGGCTTCAGAAGAGGGCAGGAGGGGCTACTTAGCGCCTGCAGACAGCTGGCTGCCCTGACCTCTGCAACTGGAAGGTCACTGAGTCTTCCTGCGCTCAGCTTGGCTGTGAATTAACTGCCTTTGGCTGCTCAGAACCTGGCTGTGGTCGGCACTGGTGCCTTTCCCTGAGCACCCAAGTCTCGCGTGGACCAGTTCTGGGGACTGAGGGAGCTGGCTGCGGTTAGGGTTAGGGTTAGAGGTTAAGGTTAAGGTTAGGGTTAGGGTTAGGGGTTAGGACTGGGGTAGGGGTAGGTGTTAGGGGTGGGGTAGCGTTTGGGGTAAGGCTGATTTAGGACTAGGGTTAGGGAACCCTCACAACTGAACCAAGTGCTCCTGTTATTTCTCAATGTACCGAGCTCTCCCAGGTTCAGGACTGTCGGGGTCCACCGTGCACCGGCCATGGAGCAGAGCCTGGGCCCATGCTCTGCCTTTGTTCCTGCCCCTGCCGTCCCCACAAGCTTGGGCGGGTGGAGAAGCCTCTGCACTGTGGACAGCAATAGCCTCCAGGCAGCTGCTGTGAGGAGCCCAGACATGTGGCTGGTCGGAGCACCCACTCAGCAAGCCGTGGCTCTTAATAATGTCACATCTGACTTCTTCCTCCTCTAACTCGCAAAACCGCTCTGATCCCTGAGTCCTGGAGGCCCAGGGCTTGGCTTTACCAAGAAAGCCCTTTAGGCAGCTTCCCTCCAACCCTGGACTCCAGGGGATTGGAAGAGAATCCGCTTAGAGTTCTGAGCGGTGAAGCCCTTCTGGCTGTCCTGCCTGGTCTGCTCTGCGGAAAGAGAAGCGTACTGTGTGGGCTGTGGCCTGCGGGAGAACCACGCTCGGCTCTCAGGCCCTGCCTGCACCACACCTGCTCTGTCTCCAGGTCACCCGGGGCCTTGGCAATGTCCTAGCCCAGCTGGCTGGAGACCCTTTGTGGTGATGAAACCTGTTTGTATCAGAACAATTTTGAAATCAGTAATAGTTTTTTTTTGTCATAAAATAGACACCCATGAAATTTACCATTTTAACTACTGTTAAGTGTGGAGTTCCCTGGTATTAAATATACCCACACTGTTGTACAGCCATCACCAGCGTCCATCTTCAGAACTTTCGCATCTTCTCTGAAACTCTGTCCCCGTTAAACACCCACTCCCATTCCCCTTGTTGGAAATAAGAACTTGGAGTTGCAAAGAAAATGAGCACTTAAATAATGGATTTCTCAACAAGGCAAATTTACTTCTGCAGAAGGGTGCTGCTCGCTCTTCTGGTTGCTGCAAAAGCACACCGAACAAAGAAGGAAAGGGGTTTTTATCCCTAACACGGTCAGTCCCTGCTACTGTGTCCAGTCCCCACTGGCTGGAGTCAGACCACACAATCTCAGCTGATCCCAGTGGCTACTTCAAATGGAGCAGGGTTGGGGGCTACAGCAGTGGGAAGAGCAGTTTCAGAACTAAAGACACCAAATAAGGAATAGATGTGGGTTGTTACAGATTGGGAATGGATGTGGGTTACAGATTGGGAACGGCAGGAAGGTTGTTTACCGTAACTAGGGGCAAGGAGGCAAGGAAGTTAGGCTTTGAACAGAGGACAAACAACAAGGGAGTTGAACAAGGGCAACTTTTGAAGAGGAACTCACTGTATCCAACACCCCTGCCCCCAGCCCAACACCCACCATCCTACTTTCTTTCTCTATGAAATTGACAACTCTAGGGACCTTATGTAACTGGAGGTTATTACACTGGGCATAACGTTCTGAGGTTCATCTGTGTTGTACCGTGTGACATAATTTCCTTCCTTTTTAAGGCTGAGTAATATTCCATGGTGTGGGTGGGCCACATTTGTTTCTTCACTCGTTCATCCATGGACGTTTGGGTCACAGCCGCCTCTGCTATTGTGAATAATGCTCCTATGAACACGGTGTGCAAATACCTGTGCAGGCTCCTACTTTCAGGCCTTGGGGTTGCCTCCGCAGAAGTGGAATTGCCGCATCATGCAAGTATTTATTTTGAAACCACGATAGAAGGTGACTCCCTCTGGTTCTACCTTTGTTTTCCTGCTGGGCGCTGAAGCGCGTCCCGTCCAACTTCCCTGTTCTCAGTCAACAGACACTGGTCTTTGAGAAGGTCGCAGCAGGCCTGGGCCCTGCTCGGTAAACATTCATGAGCTTATTTTCCAGCTCGCTCCGTGCGATCTGAAGCTGCTGTGTTTGCTCTTGCTTTCCTTCAGGCTTCTTCATTTCAGCGAAGTCTGAAATGAAGTCACCACGTTGTTTCAGTGACTCTGCGATTAACTGTTTCACAGTCAGCTATGGAAGGGCCTCTAATCCGAGGGGACACGCTGCAGACAGGCCTCCTCAGGGCTCCTGCCTGAGCCTGCAGCGTTCCATAAGCTGACTCACTCCGCTGAAGGTCGGCTCTCACAGCTGTGCTGCAGGATTTGCAGGTGCACGGGGAAGGCGTGGCCAGCATCAGCTCCCTGTGGCTTCTGGAGCTCACCCTCTGCAGGGCGTGTCTTACTGAGAACGGCAGGTGCCCACAGGAACGTGCACACACGCGTATGTGCACACACGGTGCATTTCCATGGGGTGCCTGTGGAGCTTGCCTGACTCTCCTCTCCCTGGCAGTGCTTCCCTATGAAAACACCAGCGCCCGCTCCGCCGTGAGTGTGTGGCCTTGCTCTTCAGTGGTGCGCAATGCGTTCTGGCTCTGGTGGGCCAGGTGACAGCAGAGGCCTGGGAACATGTTGCTCAGCCTCTTTGGAAGGACCGCTATCATCTTAGAATTGAGGGTGAGAGAGCAAGAGGATTCGCCCACAACTTCCTTGTACAGCAGAGGTGAGGGGCCCCCGGCACAGGCGAGCACCTCTAGCTTTAGGGTGGCTTGCGGGGCCTCCTGTTAGAAATTCCATCTATCCCCATTGGTCAGTGGTGTCTTTAAAGATGCCAGTGATTTTCGTCCCAGCAAACCTTTGAGCATCACACTGTTCAGGTGCTGGGCAAAGCTTTGAGGATAAAAGAACAAATGGAAGACAATCCCTGACTTGGGCTTAGGGTGAAGAAGAGCAGCACAGAAACAGACACATTTGCCGCCTTTGGTGCCGTCGCAACGTTGCTGTTTCTATGTCAGAAGCCTTGGAGCATGGATGATTCCATGGCTGGACCTAATACTTCCATGCTTTATGGTAGGAGATTACACAGGATTCTGAGGGGGGACCTCGTCTCCACCTGGGGACAGGCGGGAGGGTTGGGAAGCACTTCGGGAAGGACCAAGACTTGCCCCAGCCTTGAGAAGTGATGGGGCTGCAGCATTCAGATATGAGTCTCACAGAAGGGTTTGCAGAAACAATTAGCTGGAACTGAAAATGTACTTTGGGGAAGGGGAAAATGACCACAGGAAACAGATACTTGGAAGGAAATCGGCTTTTTGGCTATCCACAGTGTTTGTGGCATGGGTCATAGTCGCGGCTTGGTGGAGAATCCTCAGTGTTTCTGGCATGGGTCACAGTCGCGGCTTGGTGGAGAATGGCTGAATCCTCGCAACTGTGGCCTTTGCAGGGGCTGTAGTTGTGCATTCGCGAACCTGACGGGGGAAGATGTGTTTCTTCACAGCTTCAGGCTTCTTCTGTGGTTGGGCGCTAGCTATTGTATGCTGATGGGCTGGTTTCTCTTGGCCCACAGAAAATGTTCTTTAATAATTTGGTAGACTCTGGACTTGAAACTTCCTGTTCTTCATGCAGTTCTCAAAGCTCATGATTTTCTTGGGAGATTCATTGTTTTCTCCTTGCATGCCATTTAGCGTTGCAGAAAACACCTCTGAGAAAAGGCAATCTCAGCAGCACGCCATGTTAAAGAACGGCGCATGTTGGGAGAATGAGCACCCACCGCTCTCTCCACTCATCTTTTCTTTATAGTTCTGTGAGTCTCCAGTGAGACGGCCTCTGAAGATGAACATGTTGTTTGTGGAAATGGTACTTGCAGTGTGGCTGTCAATGATTAACTTCTTGTTTTCAACCTTTCCTGATTCCTCAGCATCTTTCTACTTGGACTTTGTGTATTAGTCAGGAAGCTGGCAGGAATTCCTAATTTTTTTAAGGACATATGTTCAGTGCATAGGAACCTCCAGATGTTTGGGAACGAGTTGTGTTACTGGTTAATGTTGGAAGCATGGCTGGTATCTGCTCATGTCCAATGCCAAGGGTGTGGGCAGCTTCCCAAGGCCAGGTAAGCTGCCAGCATGGGGGCACAGGTGCTCTGACTTACCAGGGCTCTCGTGTTAGGGGGATGGGGTGGACCACCGCCCCAGCTTGCACAGGGGTCCTCTGGTCTCCCGAGCGCCCTCTGATTCAAGGGTGCCTAAATGGACTGTTCTGAATGGAATTGGCTGGAGTATTTTTCATCTTTTAATTAAAATGGATGTGATGTATTGCCTGAAACCAGGAATAACTGTTCTGAGCTGCTGGAGAGACTCCTCAGGTGAACAGAAGGTGTCTGAAGACAGCAGGCAGCTTCTCTCCCAAAAGCCCCTTCTCAGAGCCAGAGCCGTTTCTGCACGCCCCGGAGCACACATGATTCTGTGAGTCTTTATCAGAAAGTTAGGGGTTTTCTGCCTAACTGCGTGCTCTACAGTATGTGCTCTATGATTAAAGTCGGATTTCTCCTCTGAAGAAACTGTGTTTGACATGACAGAATCAAAGGCAAGCATCACTAGTCACCAGTGCATCAGACACAAACGCCAGGCTTGTGTTTTTTGTTTTGTTTTGGTTTGGTTTTTTTTGAGACAGAGTCTCGCTCTGTCGCCCAGGGTGGAGTGCAGTGGCGTGATCCTGCATCCTCCACCTCCCGGGTTCAAGCAATTCTCCTGCCTCAGCCTCCCGAGTAGCTGGGACTACAGGTGCATGCCACCACAACTGACTAATTTTTGTATTTTTAGCAGAGACGGGGTTTCACCATGTTGGCCAGGATGGTCTCGATCTCCTGACCTCGTGATCCGCCTGCCTCAGCCTCCCAAAGCGCTGGTATTACAGGTGTTAGCCACCACGCCCGGCCCATGCTTACGTTTATCCACGCTGCTCTCGGCTTTGCCGAGGGGATGATCTGGGTAAGGGGATTCACTTGGTTTGAACTGTTCCCACTGCAAAGAAATTCTCTCCCTCCCGCTTGCCTCATCCGCTTCTGGGTTAACTCCAGGACTGGCAAAAACACTGCCTGTTCCCGAGGGAGCTCCTGTAACCAACCTCTCCCCAGATGTCTAATCCCTCGCTTGTGATTCCAGCAGAGGTCTCGGCATCTCGTCCACAGTGATCTGGTGTCCTGCCGGTCTCGGGAGGCACTCGGCAGTGTGAGTACATCCTTCACCTCTGTGTCTACAGACCTGGCCTCCCTGCCCAGCATGGGTTGAAGCTGGGCTAAGGGTTGATCCCAATGGGCTGTCTGCAGGGGTTTGGGGCAGGCCTGAGCATTCACCCCAGCGTCCTGTGCAAACGTCTTCATCAGGAGTGCACTTGGGAGGTCCTACACTAGCGCAGAGGGTGGGCAGCCAGTGGATCTGTCAACTTGAATGCAGGTAGTGCTCAGTGGCATTTGGAGGAGAGTCTAGTAACCAAGAGGATGAATCTCTTTGAAGGATCTGATGGAAACAAGAAATGAAGAGGGTTTTTTGTTTTGTTTGTTTGTTTTATGAGACAGAGTCTTGTTCTGTTGCCCAGGCTGGATGGAGTGCAGTGGTGCAATCTCAGCTCCTTGCGGCCTCCACCTCCTGGGTTCCAGCGATTCTACTGCCTCAGCCCCCAAGTAGCTGGGATTACAGGCATGCACTTCGACACCCCGGCTAATTTTTGTATTTTTAGTAGAGACGGGGTTTCACCATGTTATCCAGGCTGGTCTCAAGCTCTTGACCTCAAGTGATCCGCCTGCCTTGGCCTCCCAAAGTGCTGAGATTACAGACATGAGCCACTGTGCCTGGCCAAGAAATGAAGAGATTTTACTACCTGAACCTTAAAACTGTTCCTGAGAAATCACCAAGAAGACTGACCAGCAAATGAAAACCTGGAAAAAAATTGCAGCAAAGGATAGATATTTATCTATGCATCTGTCTTACATAGCAGAGTGAAAAGGAGGCACACGTTCATAGAAAGTGAATATAAAGCCTGCACAGAAATAGTCTGACCTGTTCAGTTTAAAGAAATGTAATGCTGACCACAAGGTCTCTTTCTCTTTCCATTTTTATGGCCAAAAATTCCAAGCCTGCTGGTAGGAATGCCAGTCCTTATCGATATACTGGAAAACAACTGATGTCAGTAAAAGTCTTCAAATATTTTTAGTTTTCGTCAGCAATGTTCACTTCTAAGAATTTAAACGAAGAAAATGATAAAAATATTGTCACAAACATGAACAAAGGTGATCATTACAGCCGTTATTTATAATTATGAACACTTGCAGGAAGGCAAAATTACAGCAGGAGGGGTTTGGAAATGATTTAGTTGTTGAGATCGTAATTCTCCCTGGCACATCTTACACTATAATAAGTGAAATTGCCAGTTATAAAAACGATACACAGTCTTCAATTTTGTAAACACCAAATATGTGCAGTTTTGTAAAAGACTTAAGATATGCACCTAAATATAAATGTTTTTAATCATACATGTGCCATTTGTTGTTCTTTTTGTTTTTCTGCATGAGGAAACCTTCTTATCTCTGTCAGAATAAATGTTTCTTAGAACAGGAAATTAGACTGAAAACAAATAGGCATGAGGGGGGCTCGGGCTTCCTGCCCCCCGGTCCCCTGGTTTGCTGCTGACGCTAGTGGAGAGCTCTTCTCGCCTTCACCTTCCTGGTGGCTGTCTCGCCGGGACTGTGCCGCTGGTGACCTGGGGGTGTTAATTACCTAACACTTTTCAAGGGGAAAATATTTCGTGGGAGAATTCGTCTGAAATTCTGCTGGAGGCACCTTGGAGAAACAGCTGCGTGTAAATAAAGCCGCAGCCAAAACGCAGGCCAGGGGGCCCAGCACTTTCCCAGAATTTGGGGGGTGGGGCTGACTCTCGCGCCCCTGCCCTCGGACCTGGCCGCTCCCTGGCGTCAGCTGGTGCAGTGCATGATGATGGAGCTGGTGTTGAACCCCAGCGGGAGCTTGTCCTGGCGGTGGGTGGCGAATGCCAAGGCCCCCTCAGGAGCCTAAGCCCAGCTTTATTTTCCATACCAGGTCAGTGACTCCAGGAGACCCAGAAGCTGGGTCTGGTCAGAGGTGATGGCCAGAGGGGGCCCGTTTGCAACGTCCCACGGCCAGGATGGGTCTGGCTGGCCGACCCCCGTGTTTACACATGTAGCCTTAGGTCCCGGGGTCTGTCTGCAGCTCCGCCCAGCACCATCCATGCAGGGTGTAGACCCAGACACTCTCCTGCCTCGTGTCTGCTCCGCCCAGCCCCTCGTCCTGTGCGCCCACCAGGTTCTTCTCTCCCCCCGTGGCCGCCATGTTGGCCGTGATCCCTGGATCCTGCCTGCTGCAGGCTCCTCTGGGAATGGCCCGCCCACCGTGCTCCTCTGAAACCCTCCCTCACTTCCAGAGACCTGGGTCCCGGCCTCACCCAAGCCCCTGCTGTGGTCACCCGGGCTGCAGGCGTCTTCTTGGGTGTCTCAGCCGTGGGCCCGGCACCCCCTTCTGTCTTTATCTCCTTCCCGAAGGCCGAGTGCACGGCGGGCCTGCGCCAGCCTCTGCTCACAGAATACCCAGGACCTCACGCGGATGCGCCCGGCAACGATTTCTTCCGTCTTCCTCTCTTCCGACTTCTTTCCTTCTAGGAGCAAATGTGATCTTTGATCACTGGGTTTTCCCTAAACATTACTGAGCTGTGTCATCAGAACTTAGACTTCAGGTACCTCAAGGAAAAGAGGTTCTGTTTAGCAGCAGAGAAGAAAAAGGCTACATGCAGGCTAAGTGGCTAATCCGCCAAGAATAGGAATGAGATGAACTTTGAATTCTTTTTAAAAAGAAAAAACAATGTCTTCATTGAGTGAGTTCCACCCCACCCTCACCAAGAGTCACATGGCCGGGGAGGTGGCCGTGCATGTGGCCCAAGTCCCTTGTTCTGTGAAGTTGCCCATCCCCGGGCCCAGCAGTCACATCCTCAAGAGTGTCAGTTAACATGTGCCTCTGTCCCCCGTGTTTAGTTTATTCAGAACCTGAACCAGCTCCAGGAGGGCACCTTTCTCCTCAGGCAATTTCAGAGTGGTGCTCTCCATCTTGGGAGGGTGATGTCTGGGTGTGAGTGTCTGGGGACATTGGCAGCCAGGGGTCGTTGTTGCTTAGATTTATTAATTTATTCTTTTTTTTTTTTTTTTTGAGATTGAGTCTCGCTCTGTCACCCAGGCTGGAGTGCAGTGGTGCAATCTGGGCTCACTGCAACCACTGCCTCCTGGGTTCAAGCAATTCTCCTGCCTCAGCCTCCCGAGTAGCTGGGATTACAAGCACACGCCACCACACCCGGCTAATTTTTGTATTTTTAGTAGAGATGGGGTTTCACCATGTTGGCCAGGCTGGTCTCGAACTCCTGACCTCAGGTGATTCACCCGCCTCAGCCTCCCAAAGTGTTGAGATTACAGGTGTGAGCCACCACGCCTGTCCAATTTATTCTTAAGAGTTGCAAATGTTCTCATTCTGTCATTTCTTTTTTATTTATTTGCTGGAAGTCACCTAATAAATATCCCCATATATATTTTATGTTCTTCTTTTCTTATATAAATGGCTTGTGTCTTTGTCTCTGTGTGGCTGTGTATGTGTCGTGTGTCTGTGTGTGTGTGTCTGTGGTGTATCTCTGTGTCTGGGGTGTGTCTGTGTGATTCTGTGTGTCTGTGGTGTATCTCTGTGTATGTATGGGGTGTGCGTGTGTGTGATTGTGTGTGTCTGTGGCGTATCTCTGTGTATGTATGGGGTGTGTCTGTGTGTGATTGCGTGTGTGTCTGTGGTGTATCTCTGTGTATGTATGGGGTGTGTCTGTGTGTGACTGTGTGTGTCTGTGGCGTATCTCTGTGTCTGTATGTATGGGGTGTGTCTGTGATTGTGTGTGTGTCTGTGTTTATGTGTGTGTGTCTTTGTGTGATTGTGTGTGTATATGGCAAACCCAGAACAGAACATTATCACTCAGCTCACCTGGCAAAACAAAAAGCTTTCAGAGAGATGTGTGGCCATCATGATGTCTCAGCTGCAGGCATTTTTCAAAGTTACCTGTTATGTTTGATGCAGCTGGCACCTTTCTTCTCAGGGACAAATGTGATCTTTGGTCATTGAGTTGAGAATGAGTTTACTCAATAATTTAAAAATGCCTCTGTGTGGGGGGATGGGCTGCTGGTAACCATTTGTGACAAATATGCGTTGCCTTTTTCTCCTTCAAGTGCATGGGGCAGGCTGCTTCTCTGCACGTCCATCCGTGGGTCAGTCTGTCCTGCCACCTCCCTTGCCCCAGGGCTTAGTGCCCTGCGTGGCTCATGGCTGCCCCAGGGATGCTGGGGAGGGATTCAGCCCAACAAATAGATTCGTTGACGTCCTCTCATTGTGTGCTTTTAAAAATGTATTTAATTTTGCACTCCATTTCATACAACAGGTGCACATTTAAAACATTTATTTTTAAACAGCTCTGTCTTCTCAGCACTGCAGACTATTTCTCGCTCACTTGACAGGCAGACGTTGGGACTGTGTTCTTTTCCTGCCAAGAATCCATCAGCCCCCCAATGCCTGTACCTCGAGTCCAGACTCCTTAGTGTTGCGTTGGGACATAATTCCCTGTTAGCATCTCCAGCCCCTTCTCCCCCTGTGAGCCAGCCTAGGTTCTTTTCTTTTTCCTTTCTTCCCTGTTTTCCTTCTTTCTTTTTTGGGTTTGTAATAAGTAATATACAGTTTTGTGGTTAAGAAATCAAAATAATAAAGAAGATACGGGTTGAGGATTCTCGCTCCGCACAGGTGGTCCTTCCCCCAGGAGCTGGTGCGTCCCCCAAGAGGGCCTTGCCACACGCGAGCTGACACACACATTCACACTTTCCTCTTGTTTTGTACAAAAGGTAGCACATGGTAAATAGCGTCTGCACGCTTCTCCCCTCGCTCTGTCTTGGGGACTACTCCACATCCGTGAAGAAGCAGCATCCTTATTCTCTTGCACAGTGGGCAGTGGCTACACTGTATTCACCTGTCTCTGCTGACGGGCACTATTGCAATGGTGCAATTAATAACCTAGTATACATGCCCTTCAGCGTGTGTACTGGTGGATGGATTTCACATTCCCAGAGGCTGAGTGAAAGAATAAAGGCTTTTTGACAGTATTCCTCAGGTATTCACACACTCGCTCTGTGAGCCACATGATCATGGGAGCGGCTCCCTGCAGAGGTGTCTGATGGGAGAGGCTGATGTCCTTGTCTGATGGTTGCTCCAACCTGAGAATGGTGAGCTGCCCTCTCAGTGCAGACTTTCATCACTTGCATCTCATGCGTGAGATTGAACTGCTGCTCATTTATATCTTTGTTTGCCCATATTTTAGCTGGGTTGCTAATCTTTTAATGTTTTCTAGGTGCTTTTCATAAATTAGGGAGTTTAGCTGCAGTGATTTGAGTTGAAAAGTATTTTTTCTCAAATCGTCACTGTCTTGACTTTCCTTTTTTTTTTTTCTTTTGCCACTTAAAATATGTAGTTGAATCTCAG
Source organism: Hylobates moloch (assembly GCF_009828535.3). Classification (NCBI taxonomy): domain Eukaryota; kingdom Metazoa; phylum Chordata; class Mammalia; order Primates; family Hylobatidae; genus Hylobates; species Hylobates moloch. Next base: position 173,683,683 of record NW_026652279.1, read on the forward strand.
TATCTGGGGGCTTCTGGATTTTGAGTCATAGTTGAAAAGGTCTTCCTATTCTGAGGTTATAAAGGAATTCACCCATTTTTTTCCTAGTATTTTATTTCCATTTAAACTTTTGACCCACTTGGATTGATTTTGTTGTATGGTGTCAAGTATGGATCCAAGTTTGCTTTTCTGACCTGGAGATCCTAACACCGTTTATTAAAATCATCATGTTGGCCGGGCGCAGTGGCTCAAGCCTGTAATCCCAGCACTTCGGGAGGCTGAGGCGGGTGGATCACAAGGTCAGGAGATGGAGACCACCCTGGTTAACACGGTGAAATCCTGTCTCTACTAAAAATACAAAAAATTAGCCGGGCATGGTGGCAGGCACCTATAGTCCCAGCTACTCAGGAGGCTGAGGCAGGAGAATTGCTTAAACCCGGGAAGCGGAGGTTGCAGTGAGTCGAGATTGTGCCACTGCACTCCAGCTTGGGTGACAGAGCAAGACTCTGTCTCAAAAAAAAAAAAAAAAAAAATCCATGCTTACTACACCCATCAGCAGTTGCCACCATTAAAATAGATTGAATTTTCATACATATTTGAGTCTGTTTCTGGACTCCCTGTTCTGTCTCGTTTCTGCTTGCCTTCCATTTTCCCACACCCGCTACTTTAATTAATGGGGCTGGTGGTCTTGTTTCACTGCTGTCCTTGGTAAGAGCTTCCCTGGACACTCTTGCTAGTGTACCTTTTCCTAGGAACCAAAGTTCCTGTTATCTGATTACATGATTGTGTGAACAAATCTACAGATAATCATGTTTTTCTTTCTTGTCAATTTTTGTGCTTCCCATCTCGTCCCCTGAGTGGATTGCCCAGCATCTCCCAGACGTGATTAAATAGTAATGGTGATGTTCAGGTTTGGTGATCCTGCCTTCTGTAATATCCCTATTCAATATTATACTGGCCTTCAGGCTGAGATGAGTACTTTGTTTTTTTTCTTTTTTTAATTTTTTAAAAATTAAAAACAGGCTGGGCGTGGTAGCTCACACCTGTAATCCCAGCACTTTGGGAGGCCGAGGTATGTGGATCACGAGGTCAGGCGATCGAGACCATCCTGGCTAACACGGTGAAACCCCGTCTCTACTAAAAATAAAAAAAAAAAAAAAATTAGCCAGGCATGGTGGCGGGTGTCTGTAGTCCTAGCTACTCAGGAGGCTGAGGCAAGAGAATGGCGTGAACCCGGGAGGTGGAGGTTGCAGTGAGCTGAGATTGCGCCACTGCACTCCAGCCTGGGGGACAGGGCGAGACTCCGTCTCAAAAAAAAAAATTTTTCCCCGTATTTATTGAGTGATAATGAATGGATAACTATTGTCTGTATTTAAGGTGCACCACGTGGTGTTTGGATGTATGTTTGCACTGAAGCAATGGCCATAGTCAAGGTAATTAACATGTCCGTCACCTCACATGGGTACTGTTTGTGTGTGCAGTGAGAACACTTAAGATCTACCCTTAGCCAATTTCAGATATACAATACTTTATTGTTAACTACAGTCACCAGGCTGAGCATCACACCCCAGAACTCATTCATGAGATGGGTACTTTAGTGTAAGATCACATTCGACTACCCACCAGTGTCCTTCATTGAGTGTTTTAAAAATCGAGAATAAATGTTTAATTTAACAAATGTTTCTTCAATATCTGTGATGATCATCATCACATTTTTATTTAGGTATGACATGATGACGCATTACATTCGTGAATATTCCTATATTTAATCCCCTGCAACATTCTTGCTGTGTTCCTGGCGTAAAGCCCGCCAGTCATGACGTCACCCTTGGGATATGATGCTGGATTCTGTTGGATGTTTGTCCTTTCCTTCCTGCCTGCCTTCCTTCCTGCCTTCCTCCCTCCCTCCTTCCCTCCCTCCTTCCCTCCCCTCTCCTCCCCTCCCCCTCCCCTTCCTTCTTTCTAGTTTGATATTTATATATAATACGTCCTGTGTCAACTAAGAGTCAAACTCTGTAAAATATTTAAAGAGGTTTATTCTGAGCCAAATATGAGTAGCCAAAGCCTGTGACACAGCCCAGGTCCTGAGAACATGTGCCCAGGGTACTTGGGTTACAGCTTGATTTTATGCATTTCAGGGGAACAGAAGTTACAGGCAGACTTCAGTCAATCCGTGTAAGGTATACATTGGTTCTGTCCAGAAAGGTAGGACAATTCGAGTCGGGGGAGTGGGCTTCCAGGTCATAGGTGGATTCAAAGATTTCCTGATTGGCAATTGGTTGAAAGAGTTAAGTTACTACCTAAAGAGCTGGAATCAGTAGAGAGGAGTGACTGGGTTAAGATAAGGTTCTTACACAGAAAGACACCAAGGTTCTTACTACACAGAGGAAGCCCCCAGGTAGCAGGTAAATGTCTCCAATTAGAGCTAAAAGCCAGTCTCTCAGTTCATCTCTCCTGGATCAGGAAAGGACCTGGAGAGGGAAGGGGGTTCTCTACGGAATGTAGATTTCCCCATGAGAGAGAGCTTTGCTGGGCCATTTCAAAACATGTCAAAGAAATGTATTTTGGGGTCAAATACTTCACTTTCTTTCAGGGCCTGCTGTCTGTCATGTGATGCTGTTCTAGAGTCTGTTGGAATTTGGTGTCTCATTGCTATAAAGAGTTTGCTTGGGTCAGTCTTACGGTCTCGGTTTTAATGTCGGTGCTGGTCAGCTGTACCCGAATTCCAAAGGGAGGAGGGAATACCGAGGCCTGTACGACCCCACTCCCTCTGGTCAGGGCCTGAACTGGTCTTTCAGGTTCCTGTGGATTCCCCTTGGCCAAGAGCAGGGTCCATTCGGTCCGTTGTGGGGCTTAGGATTTTATTTCTGGTTCACACCTGGAAATCTTTCCATTTCCTTTACTTAGATTGACCTCATTTTTTGTATTTCAGATGTGACACAGTTCAATTACCTATTTGACAATCCTCTTTTCTAACAGACCTAAATTTTCAGAGAACAGTTTTAGGTTAACAGGAAAGTTATGATAATGATACCGGGCGTTCCACACACCCCACACGTTTCCTAATTATTAACACCTCATATGTTTACTATACACTCGTTACAGTTGATGAAGCGGTATGGATACATCATCGTCTAATAAAGCCTGCGTTCAGGTTTCCGTAGTTTTCACCGGTGTCCCTGGAGTCCTCTTTCTGTTCAGGCTTCCGTAGTTTTCACCGGGGTCCTCTTTCTGTCAGGCTTCCGTAGTGTTCACCGGGGTCCTCTTTCTGTCAGGTTTCCGTAGTGTTCACCGGGGTCCTCTTTCTGTTCAGGTTTCCATAGTTTTCACCGGAGTCCCTGGAGTCCCCTTTCTGTACAGGCTTCTGTAGTTTTCACCGGGGTCCTCTTTGTTAGGCCCCTTTGGCTGGGACCGTTTCTCAGACTTTCCTTTCCTCAGTGAGCTGGAAGCTTTGAGGAGCGCTGGTCAGGTGTTTACAGGATGCCTCTCTCTGTTGGAATTTGTCTGGTGTTTCTCTCCCATCAGACTGCGGTTATGAGTTTTTGGGAGAAACGCCACAGAGGTGGAGTCCCTTCTCCCCACACCGCGTCAGGACGCCACTGTCCCCGTGGTGCTGCCCGGACGGCCCGGCGAGGCTGCGCTCCTGGAGGCTCCGCACCCGGAGATGCTCTTGCCTTCACTGGGAGACATCGCCATGCACAGCCCACGCCTGAGGAGTGGGGGACTAGATACCATTTTACTTAAGACTCTGTACACAGATACTTACAGGTGAGATTAAACCATAATATTCCTGCTATTTGGTCTCTGTCAGATTTAGAATCAATGTTCCGTTCTCTTCAGAAAAATAATCTGGAAGTTGCTTCTTATGCCCGGGGTGTAGAATGGCGTTGGAATTATCCATTCCGTCAAGGTTTGGTGGGAGCCCCCTTCGAAGCCCTCTGGGTCTGATGCCTTTGGAGGGAGCTGCTCTTCAACAGCTTTCTTTCCTCCATGAAACCGGAACTGTTAGGTGCAATGTATGTGCCCTGCAAGTCACCATGTACCCGGGGTTTCACCCTTCACCACACAGGTATACAAAGTGATTGCGTGTCACTGTTAAGCTTCTCTGATTCCGAGGTAACTTTTCCCCTTTCATTTCCTATTTTAAGCATTTGTCCTTTCTCTCTTTTTTCCTTGATTAGGTTAGCGGATAATTTATCTATTTATTGTTTTTGTTCCCAGAAGCCATTTTCAAAATGTAGTTCTACTGATTTTCCAATTTCTGATTCATCGTTTTGTGCTTTTGCCTCTACTTCTTGTCCTTCTTTCTTTAGAAAATCTGAGCTCCTGCCTGACTCACTGTGTTTCATCAGTCTTTGGGGAGGTGGTGGGATGAGTCTCCGCATCTCAGTGCTTTCCCGTGCCTCACCCTGAGGTCCTCTCCCTTCTCACCCAGCGTCACACCCTGACCCCTCTGCTCCTGTGTCCTCTGACTTCCTTGCATCAGCACCCTGTTGAGCTCCACGCCTGCACTGGGGTCTGTATAGGTGGCTGTCATGTGTGCCGAGCATAGCTCAGTATAGCTGCATGAAGCGTTCCACCGGGCAGACGGTGTTGATCCTCCAGTCTCTGAGCCACAGTGGTCCTCAGGGCCACTCCCCAAGCAACTAGCTCACGCCTTGCTTCTCTCCTCACCCCCAAGGCCTCTTCCCCATCCTTACTTCTAATGGGTGGCCTGGATTCCTGCTTCACGGAGCTGAACCAGTTGGAAGAGCGTCCCTGCCTGTCCCCTGCCTGTCCCTGAACCTCTGCTCTGCACCACGCCCCTGCCTTCCTGCCGGACCTCTGAGGGTCCTGCACGCTCTCCCCACACTGGTCTGTGTCCCCATCCCTCTTCCCACTCCAGGGCAGTCATCCTCCCTCATCGTCAAGTCTGAGTTCTCCCTGGATTCCTGTCAACCCAAAGGTGCTGTCGTTTCTCCTGTTCTAAACCTGCCTGATCTCTCCATCTGTACGCAGCCCCTTGGTGATCTCACAGTCCCCTGGCTTGTGACCCACCTGAGTGTGATGACTCCTAGTCCACAGCTCCAGTCCAGACCCCTCTCCCGGGCACCGCACCGCCCTGCCTACACAGAGCCTCCACCCGGCATCCCACAGGTCTCCCAGAGCCGCGTCACCCACTGCAGCTCCATCCACCTTAGTTCACTGCACCTCTCTGTCCACTTCCTTCAGCCAGAAACCCCATCATCCTCATCTGTGTTTTCACTCATGCCCGTATCTGACTTCCCGGGAAATCCTGTTAGCTGCACCTCCAGAACAGATCCAGAATCCAGCCAGGCTACCGCCCCATCTCCCACCTTGAGGTCGCGCTGCCTCTGCATCCGTTCCTCCCTACCACCGTCACGCAAAACAGCAAGCGGTGACCTCTCGAAGGTGAGTGCAGGCCCTTCTCTGCTGAAATCCTCAGTTCAGCAGGGTAAACACAGCACCCTCTGGGTGGCCCACCTGGCCCTTCATGCCTTCCTTCCTCCCTCTGGGTGGGACCCTCTCCTGAGAGACCTCCAAAGTCGGCCGCAGTAACCCCTGATGCTCTTCTAGGCCCTCCTTGGTGTCTTCCTGTTCAGCTCTGACCTGGAGGTACTTCCACTGGATTGGTAGTTTGTGTGTTTGTAGGTTTCATTTCATAATGTGATTTTCCCTTCTCTTGTTTGCTGCGGGGGTTCTCCTTACTAAGGGTGAAGACTCACAAGAAAGCTGGCTTCTAGACCCTCTGGACTCTGACCTAACCTCACCTGCCCACTCCCCTACTCCTGGCTGGCTTGCGTCCCCGGGTGAACTCAGTCCATTCAGGACACCTTCAGGGCTGAGCCCACCGTCCGGTACCATTTCCTGGTCTGTTTGGAAGCCCCCTGGGACTTTGTATCTTTTCAGATAACTTGCCACTTTTTCTAACCGGTGGCATAATTATTTGAGTATTTGTCTTCACCTAGTTGGGTGTTAACTTCTTGAAGGCAGGACCTGTCTCTGAGTCATTGTGCTGTCTTCATAATTCCTAGCAATCGCAAATTAAGGGAACGCACTGTGTCCGGGAAGGCGTCTGCAGGGGAGGAATTAAAGCTCCGGAGCGCATGTTGGGATGAGAAGGGTCCCTGGAGACAGTGCTGACAGTCCCATAGAGGGGATAACTGTTACTACCCTAACACTGGGGATTGGAATCACGGGAACGTCATGAGAACATCATTTTGGGAAGCCAGCTTGGTGGAAGCTCTGTGTTGGGGAACTCCAGTAGACTGGGGGGGAGAGCAGGAGTAACTGGCGCAGTTCACTTCCCCGTGGGGCTTCCCACACCTCGGCAAGTTGAGGGTGTGCAGGTCCTTCTTGTTGGGTTGCATATGGAGAGAATGTCCATGGGGAGAGAGCAGGGAGAGGACCACACCCCATAAAGACCAGTTTGAAAAACCTAGGTCTGGGGTAATGCAGCCTGGGGGATGCAGGGGCGTGGGGTGTCTCCGAAGTCAGCTGCCTTGGAAGATTCCAGTGATGAACAGGGGCAGAGCCGGTGTCTGTCACTCAGCTGGCTGGCATTTCCTGCTTTTTTCTCCTGGGAGGTGTTGTGGATATAAACATTATATGCAGAGCAGCAGCGCTTTCTGGTTAGGGATGCAGCATTTTAATTCACTTAGCAAAAGTGGACTGGAGAGTTGTGTTGGTAAGAGACCTGACTGAAGCATCGGCCCAGACTTTCACGAGCGGGGTCCCATTTTCCCAGTGCAGGAGCTGAGGACCCTCTGGATTACATGGATTCTTGAAGTGCCCCATCCACCGTGTCCCCACCTGTGGGCTCTGCCCCTGCCCTTCCCTGACGCGCACCCCCTTCCACTGCACATGGCCCTGGACTTGCTGGCAGAGGCGCTGTTGAAAGGCTCTCAGACCTCTATGCTGGCACCTGTGGTCTGTGGGCCCCGTGCCTTTCTTACTATTCCTTCATTCTCTTTCCTTGTGCGTAGCAACAATTTCGTTAATTCAAATTCATTTACAAGATATAAAACCACACAATATAACTTTTAGTTTTTAGGCATTTTTTCAATTATATATTCTAACAAAAGACTATCAGGTAGGAATTTGCAATTTTTATAATATTTAAATGAAATTTTTCTTTCAAAAATGTTAGGAATCACTGTTTTGTTTTCAAAAAATGCCTAGAAACGCCTTGAAAAAATAGAAATCACATCAAGCATGCCAATTCTGAGAGTAATTGTTATTAAATGGGTGTTTTTCCCCAGAGTTTGTGTTTGTAGTCTTTTCTTAGCTAGTTTAACATTTGTTCTTCATACCTACTAGACAGATTTTTTAGTTACACTCTTGATAACAGTATTCATTCATTTTATCAGTACCATCTGTAACTCCAAAATGCAATTTTTAAATTAAACTAAGTAGACCATGAAATGTATTTGAGATGCAATATCAAATTTTTCATGCTTTGAAGGACCCCAAAACCAGTGTAATTTCTCTTCCCTCAAATATCAAGGCATGGCTGAATTATGGATGTTTCAGATTTCTCTTTCCTTCTTTTCTTACGGTAGCAAGGCACCCCTCCATGAAATCAGTGTTTTCCTGCATTTGGAGTGACTGTTAGGTTTCCCTCATCTCAAGCTGTGCTGTCCCTCCCACAGTTTGGAGTTTTTCTAGGTCTCAAGTTAGAAGCAGGAAGGTAACCATGCTACCTGGAGAGTTAGGTTTCTAAGGGAGAGAATCTGGCGGACAAGCCTGTGTTACCTGGCTGAACTGCAGAGTGAAGAGCTCACGTATGGGTGCATGGCGGGGAGGTGGGAGGGGGCGTGTGTCTGTAGAGTACAGTTCTATTGTTCTCTAACGGAAAACGTAGAGTTTTCGTTGTTTGTAGTTGGTGCAAAATGCAGAAGAAAACTCTGCATTCAAAATCAGCTATGAAGAGTGATGTCTGTGTGTTGCTGCTGGCTTGTGTGTGTGTGTGTGCACGCGTGTGTGTGATCAGTTGTCTGATATTCATGGGGCACATGTGTACCTGTTGAGCTGAGCTGGGTTCCTGAGATGTGGTTAAATGCAGAAAGACTAGAATTTACCATCTGTTGAAACTGGATGCCTGTGGATGGCCAGTGACCCCAGAACGCAGGACAGAATGGGCAAGTGGCCTGCATGTCATATGGCCTGCCGCCCTGCAGTTATCAGGCTGCTCTGAAGCTGGAGGGGAGCAGTTAGTCAATAGTAACCCAGTCAGGTTGTGGGTGGGTGCCAGGGGGAGGGCTTGCAGGGAGAGTCAGGCTGTGGGTGGGTGCCAGGGGGAGGGCTTACAGGGAGAGTCAGGTTGTGGCTGGGTGCTGGTGGTGGGCGGGCGGGGGGCTTGCAGGGAGGACCTGACTGAGCTCTTCCAGGTGGACAGGATTCAGAAGATGGAGAGAAGGAAGAGCCCCACAGGCTGAGGGCACAGATTGGCTCACAAAGAGCAGTGCAGCTGCTCACTCTGCACGAGAGACACTCCTGAAAGAAACACAGCCATGGCCAGGCGCGGTGGCTCAAGCCTATAATCCCAGCACTTTAGGAGGCTGAGGCAGGCGGATCACAAAGTCAGGAGATTGAGACCATCCTGGCTAACACGGTGAAACCCTGTCTCTACTAAAAAAAAAAAAAATACAAAAAATTAGCTGGGCCTGGTGGCGGGCGCCTGCGGTCCCAGCTACTCGGGAGGCTGAGGCAGGAGAATGGTGTGAACCAGGGAGGCTGAGGCAAAAGAATGGCGTGAATCCGGGAGGCAGAGCTTGCAGTGAGCCGAGACTGTGCCACTGCACTCCAGCCTGAGCGACAGAGCAAGACTCCGTCTCAAAAACAAAAAACAAAACAAAACAAAACAAAACAAAACAAAACAAAAAAACAGCCAGAAGAAGTTAAAATAGAAGGACGAATAGGGCAGGCTGGCCAAACCAAGTAAGAAAACGGAGGTTGCAAGTTTGATGCCTAACAACGTAGAATTCAGAGCAAAAGCCTTGAAGGATAAAGACGCCTCCATTGATGAAACAGCAATAACTTTAATAATTCAGAGTCTATAGGATTTGTATGGAAAACAATCAGGAGCCAAATGACCTCTCACCTCCTCGTCTAAGATAGATCAAAGAAAATTCTGTCAAGACACAGAACCCCTGAGGGAAGTCCCATAGATTCTGTCAACCTGCAAACACTGCTGCAAAATAAACCTTCCTGGTAGATACACGAGACACAATTTCTAGAAAATTGATTGTATTTTGGATGACAGAGACACCCTCAAATTCCCAGGGATACGAATAATACAGGAACATTGTCCTAGACATTAATAATAAAATCAGAAGGCTGGAAAAGAAACAAAACAAAAAATGCCACTAAGCAACTTTCGAGTTGGAGGCCGTGCCAGCTAAAATAGAAGAGTTCTTAAAAGCACAACACACAACTTAGCGAATCTATGAAGTATAGCAGGAGAGAGTGTCAGGAAGATTATATCAATACCTATATCAGTAAAAATATAAAAAGGATGCAAATACCTACATAAAAAATGGTAGAAAAAGAATAATAAAACCAAAAAAAGTAAATAAAAGCAGAAAATAAGGGTAGAAATAATAAAAATAATAAATCCAAAAGCTGTTTTGAAAGAGACACATGAGGCCCCATCTCGCAGTGAATGGAGGAAAAGTCCGGAGGCCCAGAGCTGGAAACACGTGGGCCTGGAGCAGCCCCCGCCAGAGGACACTTTATACAATTGTCGACTTTGTACAACCAAATCTCAGTAAGTTTGAAAGCGTAGAAGAAACGGATAGTTTTTCAGAAAATTACAACTTTCCAGATTTGATCCTGGTAGAGCCAAAGTCTCCTAGAATAAATGGGGAAAGGAAGGAGCTCTTCCGTGAAAGAGCACCAAGCCAGATTATTCCACATGGAACGTCTTCCGGATCGCTAAAGATCATACAATTTCAGTGCAACTTAAACTGCTTTGCGAGGTTTTCTTTTTCTGTCCTCTAATGTCACTTTATGTAGTGATTTCAACATTGATCCCCAAACCTAGCAACATAGTACTTTGGCAAAAATAAACTATGGACTGATCTCATTTCTCAGCAGTGAAGTAAAAATCTTAAAGCATTCACAACACATTAAAAAAACAAAACAAAACAAAACAAAATGGCCAGGCACAGTGGCTCACACCTGTAATCCTAGCACTTTGGGAGACCGAGGCGGGCAGATTGCCTGAGCTCAGGAGTTTGAGACCAGCCCCGGCTACATGGTGAAACCCTGTCTCTATTAAAATACAGAAGAAATTAGCTGGGCGTGGTGGCACGTGCCTGTAGTCCCAGCTACTTGGGAGGCTGAGGCAGGAGAATTGCTTGAACCTGGGAGGCGGAGGTTGCAGTGAGCTGAGATCGTGCCACTGCACTCCAGCCTGGGTGACAGAGAGAGACTCCATCTCTACAAACAAACAAACAAACAAAAACTATCGTGACAATTAGGGGTTTATTCAAGGAATGCAAAGATGGTTAACATTAGAATCCATAAATGTGCAGAGAGAAATCATGTAAGTTTCATAGATGTGGAAAAAGCACTCGACAAATGTGGCGCCTCTTTATGTTAAAAGAAATCCAGTCACATAGGAATTGGTGGATACTTTTTTCTGTAACCTTTTAACAATTTCAGATGTACAGAACAATGGCAAGGGTAGCACAAAGAATTCTTGTATATAAGACACTCAGATTCCTCAATATCATGTTGCACCACTTTGCTTTCTTCTCTCATGTGTGCATATTACACAAATATACATTATTATTTTCTAGGTGTCAGAGAGTATGCGACAGACAGGCTACCCTTTTATCCCCATGAACTTCAGTGTTTGCTTTTTTTTTTTTTTTTGAGACGGAGTCTTGCTCTGTCACCCAGGCTGGAGTGCAGTGGCGCGATCTCAGCTCACTGCAAGCTCCGCCTCCTGGATTGACGCCATTCTCCTGCCTCAGCCTCTCGAGTAGCTGGGACTACAGGTGCCCGCCACCACATCCAGCTAATTTTTTTGTATTTTTAGTAGAGACGGGGTTTCACCATGTTGGCCAGGATGGTCTCGATCTCCTGACCTCGTGATCCGCCCGCCTCGGCCTCGGCCTCCTAAAGTGCTGGGATTACAGGCGTGAGCCACCGCGCCTGGCCAGTGTTTGCTTCTTAACAAATATATTTGTTCGCATATAAAACTAGAGTATAATTCTCCAAATTATTTGTTTTTGCCGTTACTGTGAATGGCAAAAACCACAATTGCCTTTGCAGCAACGTAATAGGTAATTAACTTCAACACGCTCTTCTCTAATCACTGCTGTTTTGTATGTAGATCCAGAGTCTATGAGTTGTCCCCCTAAATGTTCTTTAAAGCAAAAGAAAATTCAGGAGCATGAGAATTTGGAGCAGGGGCTGCATTCAGCTGTCCTGTGTTTGATCTTTCTTTACTCTGGAGCAGCTCCTGAGTTGTTTCGTGACATCGCCACTTTGGAGAGGGCAGGCCAGTTATGTTGTAGAACATTCCTAAATTGGGGTTTGTCTAATGTTTATTGTGAAATCCAGGAGATGCATTTTTGGCGCAGAAATGCTGATGTGTTCTTCTTCCCAGAGCACCCTATCAGGAAGCATGCGAGGCCGGTTTATCCTGTTACTGGTGGTGTTAAATTTGACGACGTGGTTAAGAAGGGAGAGCTTCCGTAACATGACCTAAAAATACGCACACTCATTATCCCCAAAGCCAGCACCCTACGCAGCAGGAAATGCTGTAAGCTCTCCCACTGAAGCCAAGAACAAAGCGAAGCTCCCCAAACCCCCGTACGATGTGTCATCGTTAGAGTGCCCCCCCACGCAGCTGGGCTACAGAGACAGCACAGACATGGGAATTTACCTTTTTCTTTTCATTATCTCTATTTTCAACTTCTCTGTATGCAGTTGTTATATTTCTGGAAAACCCAAAAGAATCATTGGATAAAATGCTACAAAAAAATAAGGGAATTAATAAATTTTATACCCTGCTGCTTAACATGTAGAAATCATATGTAGGAACAAAAACCAAGGAGAAGATCTAATGGGAGAGATAATATTTATAGTAGCAAAAATAAAGTACCTCTATTTTTAGCACTCTCGTTTAACAAATGCTGATACGAGGAAAACTATAAAATACTCCTGAGACACAGGAGACTTGAACACATGGAAAGGTATAGATACCTTTAGATAGGGAAGCTCCACATGACAAAGACGTCAGTTCTCCCTGAATGAATGCATACACTTAAGGAGCCCCAATAAACACATCATCTTTTTCTTTCCTCAGGGTGCTAGACAAGTTGATTATAAAACCCACTTAGAGAAACAAACATGAACACCTAAGAAAACCCTGGAGAGTATCAGAGGGGCATGGGCTGCCCAGACGTTAAAATTTTCTATAAAGCCTCTTTAATGAAAACGGTGTGGGTCGTGGCATAAGAACAAGGACAGGTGAATGGAACAGAATAAAAATCCAGAAGTAAATCAGGCTGCCTGGGGAAGATCCATGTAGCTCAAGGCAGCATATAAATTTTGTGCTGGAAAAGATAACCTTGGTTATCAATGGTGTTGGGATAACTGGATAGCCTCATGGAAAAAGATGAAAGTCAGGTCCTCTCCACACCCTACACCTGGATAAGTACCAGATGGACCTGTAATTTAAATGTAAAAAGTAATCCAATAGGCATATCCAATAAGCATATGAGAATGTGGTTGGCATCATGATTCAAGGCAAAGTGTACGTTAAAACCACTCTTCATCCACCAGAGTGGCTAAAATTAAAGACTGGCTATTCCAAGTGGTTGGTGCAGAAGTGGGATGGATACCAATGCTCACATTTCCTGGTGGGAAGGCATATTGCTATGACCACTTTGGAAAACATGGACAGGGTCTAAAGCTAAGCATGTGCCTGCCCTCCGATTCTACCCTAAGCATGCACCCAAAAGGAAGGAGTGCTTCTGTACGTGTACGTATGTGGCCGTTCACAGCAGCTTGATGCCCAGGAGCCCCATGCCGGACACCCTAACCTCTAGGAGCCTTAAGAGAAAGCGGGTTAAATAAAGGGCATCATATTCATACCCCACAAAGCTACACGAGAAGAAATAAACCACTACAACATGACTGCAGCTCAGACATCAATCTCAAGATCAGGCAACACTAGCTTCTCTGGTAATGGTCATAGTATTCATGGCTGCTACCTCTTGGGAAATATTGGTTGGGAAGGGGCCAGGAAGCCTCCTGGGGTACTAGAAATGTTCTTTAGCTGGCCTGGGCAGTGGTCACTCGGTACATACATACCTTTGATATGATAAACTGCTCCATGCTCGTTCCTATATCTAGTAAAGGAATCTTAGCATAAAGCAAAACCACACAAGAAAGCATTGTGCTGATTACATTAAACGTATTTTAAACTTTGCATGAGAAGAAAACAAGAAGCAAAGTGAAAAGTCATGTGACAGACTGGAAAAAAATATTGGCAATTATCAAAATGAAAGATTGCTATTTAATATATAGTTTCTAAAGTAAAGAATAGCATAATTTTTATCCCTATAGAAAAAAAAATGTAGAGGTATCAACCAGTAGTTCACAGAAAAAGAAATGCATCACAGTAGCCAAGATACGGGATCAGTCGCAGATGAGGGGATAAACAGAATGTGGTCCGTATCCACAGCAGAGGGCTGTACAGCCTGTTCTGTTTACACAGCGGAGTGCTGCATGGCCTGGTCTATATGCACAGTGGAGTGCTCTACAGCCTGGTCTATATACACAGTAGACTGCTGCACAGCCTAATCTACACAGCGGAGTGCTGCACGGCCTGGTCTATACACACAGCAGAGTGCTGTACAGCCTGGTCTATATACACAGTGGAGTACTGCATGGCCTGGTCTATATGCACAGCAGAGGGCAGTACAACCTGGTGTATATACATGGTGGAGTGCTGCACGGCCTGGTCTACATGCATAGGGGGGTGCTGTGCCGCCTGGTCTACATGCATAGGGGGGTGCTGTGCCGCCTGGTCTACATGCATAGGGGGGTGCTGTGTCGCCTGGTCTACATGCATAGGGGGGTGCTATGCCGCCTGGTTGATATGCACAGCAGAGTGCTGTGTGGCTTCGTCTATATACACAGTGGAGTGCTGTATAGCCTTGGAAAAGGATGAAACCCTATCATTTGTGACAACATATATGAACCCAAAGGACATTCTGTTAAGTGAAATAAGCCAGGCACAAAAAGACAAATCCTGCATGATCTCACTTACATGTGTATTCGCAGAAAGGGGAACTCATAGGAGCAGAGTGGTGGTTGCCTGGGGCAGGGGGCACGGTGGGATGCCCTGGGAAAATGTTGGTCAGGGATTATTGTACAGTATGGTGACTATAACTAATGAATTTCTGAAATTGCTAAGAGTAGATTTAAGTGTTCTCACCACTAAGAAATAAGCATGTGAGTTAAGACGTGCTAATTAGCTCGATTTAGTCTTTCCACTCTGCATACATACTTCAGACCATCATGTTGTGTGCTATAAATACAGTTTTTGTCAATTTAAAAGAAAAAAGATGCTAAATCACACTTACAGAGAAATATGAATTAAAAGCACACTGACATACTGCCTCTCGCTGATCAGAAGTTTAGCTGGAGAAGTGGGGAGGGCTGAACTCTCCCGTGGCGTGGCTGCAGCAAATGGCATGACCTCATCATGTGAACTTGGCAGTGTCTAGCGAGGTCACAGACACGTTTGCCCTTTGACCAGCAATTCCACTTCTAGGAATCTTTCCCAAAAGTACTCTGGCAGAAATAGAGTTATTTGCAATTTTTTAATAGTCTTCTAGTCTTGAGGTTGAACTGGAAGCATCTGTGTAAGTCCAGTGTCTTTTATCTTAAAATACATGGTTTCTAGATCTGTCCATGGAAAAAACTGAACACAGAGAGCCCAGTTGTGGTCTCTTCATGTCATTCCCACTGAGAGGATCTGGAGGTCTTTGGAGAAATGACCAGGTCTGGGGAAAAATGTGCCCAACGAGCCTACAACATCTTGTTCTACCAGCAAGCGCAAGACTAAAAGGTAATGAATGACTCTATAAAACATCAACACAATACAGTCAATTCCACAGCCTCTGATCAGGAAGCTGCTGGCATCACAGAAGGCGAGTTGGACATTAGCACCTCCCTTGGTGAAGTGCTCTTGCCAAAAAAGGAAAAGTAAAAGCTGAACCAGAATCTGACCACGCATCTAGATGTAACTATCGATTTATAGGAAATACCGGGAACAGAGGTACATGATGAACACCTCCAAGGGGGCGTAATCGACAAAACCCAGATCATGTGAAGCTCCACATGACAAATGACCTGGTTTCTCCAACAACAAAAAAATTGCAAAGAAAAAAGAATCAGCAAGAAAACCTGTCTATCGAAAGAGACTCAGGAAATAGCAGCCAATTGCAGGCTATGGACTGGGTAAGATTTTGATCCTAGTTCAAACAAAATGTGTCTGGAGAACACAGAGAAAAAATAACAGGAGAAACATTAACACCGGATAGATATTTAATTCCGAATAATTATTAATTGTATTGTGGCTGTGGAATTGATTGTGTTGTGTTTATGTGTATAAAAAGTCATTACCTTTTAGGAATATTTGCTGAACTCTGTACATGTAACAGTTCTGTGCTGTCTGGGATTTGCCTTGGATTGATGGTGGTGGGCAGCCGTTGGTGGGGATGCGGGTGAAACGCGGCCGGCCGTGCACCAACGTTGTTGCAGTCATTGCACCATTTCTGATGTTTTTGCACTCCTTTGAAATTTCTATGATTTCAAGAAAACTTTCTATAATGTAAGTTGCGTGGTAGACACTGCCGTACCTGCTTGGTTCCTTGGTCTCCTAAGCACTGCCGTGGTCTTTTTTTCCTCACGGTCATAATTAATTCTCTGTGTGAATGTGCCTTGTTGTAATCCTTGGAAATGTGCACAGAGCCTATTTCTGTCTAGCCATGCCAGCCGTTACTGTGACTTGCAAAGATGCTATCTAAATGGAAAGGAACTATGTCCATATCTTTCAAATAAATATGGTGCTTTTTTTCCTCCCTTCACCCCCAAAAAAGTCATGACGACTCTCTACTCCTAGTATTTGTTTTATAGCAGCATTGGCATCGTTAGTGTCTGTGAATAGCTGGAGTGTGCACTCTGAAACTTTAGTTTGTCTGTTGTATGGGACACACACAGGACGAAGAGACACCTGTAAAATGCATGTGGTCTTGGCACGGGGAAAGGACCATATGGTTTTTAAAAACAGTCTCCGGCAGCTCTGACGCTTGCCTACAGGGGAGATGGATGTTTGTGCTCTTCAAACCCTCCTTGAGAGGACTTCCCGGCCGAGGGCATTTTCTGGCCACATACATGGATGAGGGTCTGCGCCTCCTCCTGGCTGACAGTCTGTGGCATCTGCTGTCTGTGGCTGGCACCTGTGGACACAGAACCAGGAGACACAAGCCAGCCTTTACTGGAGCATGTTAGAGCCAGGACGCGCCTCTCACCTGAGCTGCTCAGTGTGCAGGTGACAAACAGAGGTTCAGAGTCCTCCTGGCTGTGTCTTCTGGGGCTTCCCAGCGGGGAGGGAGTGGCACTCAGTGTTTCCACATCCCTTTCTCCTGCCTGCACAGGGAGCTCCAGCTGTTGGCTCATTTTGCCTTTTCCTGCCTTGGAGAAACCAGGGACTTACCTGATCAGTTTTACATGGGTTCCATAAATGGCCGCTGGGTCTCTCTCTTCAAAGGGGTGTTTGCTCTTTATTCCTGGGTTCGTGGTTGCCCTTAATGTGAATCTCTTCCCCCGATTCCTGCGCGGCTGCAGCAACGCTGCGGTTCGTTCAACTTCGTGGCTGCAGGACGCTGTCAGCAGTTTGGTCTTGTTGGCACACTGCCACTTATAGGCCAGGAAATGGGATAAAGCCGTTTATCTTTTATCGGGATGGGAGCCTGCCGTTTCCCCCTTCTCTTAAATGCATTAGTAAAACCACTCGGAAAAACAACAGGGAGTTCATTTGAAACTCATTTCCAGGTTAACTCTTCACACTCCTGATGAAATCTGTGAAGTGCATAGAGCCTGCCCCTGCCCTCAGGCCCCTCCACAGCCGGTGTCAGAATCACCAGATGGACGAAGCTCCAGACCCTGGCCCCTTACCGCTGGCCACGGCATCCTGAGCACCCTGCCCAGAACCTCTGGCCTCGGGTTCCTCTTCTGCAGAAAGCAGATGATGACACCTGCATCACAGACGGCATGGTCGGGACGGCGGAGTGACCACAGGCTCGGGAAGCGACTGGGGACGGTCACTGTGGCTGAATTAGCAGTTGGCTGCTTGTTGTTTTCTTCCGTTTGTGGCGATCCTTTCTTTCCCAGGTGACCCCTGTTTTGTGACGTTCATTCTTCCCATTTGTCATTGAAAGCCCTTGCTGGGATAACTCTCTAATAAAAACCAGCGCCAGAAAAGATGCTTAGAATCATTTGTCATTAGAGAGTTACTTAGGCCCCTGCACACCTGTTAGAGCAGCGGCTTCCACAAAACCTCGCGACGCCTGGTACTGGCGAGGACACAGGGCACGGGGAGCTCTTATTCGCTGGGATGGAGTAGAGGGAGTGGGGAAGACAGTATGGCCGTTACTTCCAAAGCTAAATGCACTCTTACCATACAGTCGAGTGATCTTGCTTCTTGGTGTTTACCCAAACTAGTTGAAAACTTATGTCCACACAAAAACCTGCACATAAGTGTTTATAGGAGCTTTATTCACAAGCACTAAAACCTGGAAGCAACCAGTATGTCGTTTGGTAGATGAATAAACAAACTGTGGTCCATCCAGACGATGGGATATTACTCAGCAGTGAAAAGAAACGGGCTAAGTCATGAAGAGACATAGTGGAAACTTAGATGCTTATTGCTAAGAGGAAGAAGCCAATCTGAAAAGGCCACAGACTGTATGTTCCAACTCTGTGATATTCTGGAAAAGGCAAAACTATGGAGACAGTGACAAGATCCATAGTTGCTGAGAGGAGAGAGGGGTGAGTAGGTGGAGCTCTGGGGATTTTAGGGCAGTGAAACTACCCTATATGATATCATGTATTTGTCAAAACCCATACAAATGCACAGCACAGAGTAAATCTTAATATCTGCAAATTTAAAAATCATGTAGGACATTCCTGTAATCCCAGTACTGTGGGGGGCTGAGGCGGGCAGATCACTTGAGGTCAGGAGTTTGAGACCAGCCTGGCCAACATGGTGAAACCCTCTACTAAAAATACAAAAATTAGCCAGGCATGGTGGAGCGTGCCTGTAATCCCAGCTACTCAGGAGGCTGAGGCAAGAGAATTGCTTGAACCCAGGAGGCAGGGGTTGGAGTGAGCCAAGATCGCGCCATTGCACTCCAGCCTGGGTGACAGAGTGAGACTCTGTCTCAAATAAATAAATAAATAGTAAAAATCATTTAGGAGGTCAGAGGGGTCCCAGGAAGGAATGCAAGAACCAGGAGACACAAACCAGCTTTACTGGAGCGTGGTAGAGCCAGGACGCGCCTCTCACCTGGGCTGTTCAGTGTGCAGATGACAAACAGAGGTTCAGAGTCGTGGCTGTGTCTTCTCGGGCCTCCCAGTGGGGAGGGAGTGGCACTCAGTGTTTCCACATCCCTTTCTCCTGCCTGCACAGGAGGCAGAGAGCCAACCTGTGCTGACGGATGCATGAAACTGCCTCACGGAAGAAGAGGAACAGGGTGCTGACTGGCGTGACTCTGGGCACGAGTGGGGTCTGTGAGACTAGAGGCAAAAGAAGCCACACAAACGCCCCAGGCTCCACTTAATTACGTCGTTTCCCATAGATACAGGTTGGCGCAGTGCTGACGCTGCTCTGCCTGAAGCTGAAACTGAGCGATTAGGTGAGCAGCTGTCTGCGGGTGGGAGCTGATTTCTCACTGTTCCAGGAGAGGCTACACCCGTGTTGTAACAGAACAGGTGTGCGGCCTCAGTGTGAACTCACGCTTAGCTTAATGCAGATACAGATGGCGACATGTAGGAATACTGTGCACACCCCATAGCACACACCTGCCTCTCCTCACCTTGACAGCTGAGAGGGCCTGGAAGCAGCAGCACCCAGTGTCCACGAGCGCACCCAGTGGCCAGATCTTGGTTTCTAATTCCATTGTTCAGTAAAAGCAACTGGGCTTCTTAGAGAAACCGCGGATTCCAGGATGGAGGCAGGAAGTATGCAAGATGAGACTGGATCATCTTACAGTGACAGAAAGGGAGGAACAAAACAAACAAAACAAAACCCAAACCCACGTGGATGGGGGCAGGCCAGAGGGATGCAGGAACCACCGTACACTCCCCATGACCAAAGCAGAACAATTTGAGCAGCAAAGTCAAGTCGCGTTGTATTATAACCCCAAGAACAAGAAGAAGAAGCATGAGTCCACGCTGATGTAAATGATTGAATAGATCTTAATACATGACTGGAGACATGAGCTAAGTCTCCCTTGCAGAAGAATTCCCCATCCTTCATGTAGATGATTTGCAGTCACGAGGGGAGCTCAGATCCCTACCTCCTGAGTGTGGGATGTGCACAGCTATGTGGTTCCAAAGAGTTGAAGACGAAAAGAGGGAGAAAGAGTAACTTCCCAGCAGAGGACCTGACGACCGGAGCCAGGCAATCGAGGTCAGCACCAATGGCGACCAGGCGTGTAGATGCATGTGCCCTGGGTAAGGTGTGACCAGGATGGCACTTGACCTCTGTGGTCCTTCTCCCCAAGCACATCCTCCCCACTCCAATCATGAGAAGGACATCAGAATTCCAACAGAGGCTTCCAGTATACCTGACCAGTAGCCCTCAAAACTGTCAAAGTCATCAAAAACAAGGGAGCTCTGAGAAGCTGTCACAGCCAAGAGGAGCCGAAGGAGACAGGATGACTGAATCCTAGAACAGAAAAATATATTAGGCAAAAACTGTGGAAACCTGAATAAACTGTGCATAGTTAATAATAATGCACCAATATTGGCTCATTAATTACAACAAAGGCACTATAAGCTTAAGATATGAATATTGGAGGACACTGGGGGAGGGGTGTGTGGGAGCCCTGTTCTATGTCAGTTTTGCTGTAAATCTAAAGCTGTTCTAAACAAAGCTAAACAAAGTTAAACAAAGTTACTGAAAAAAGAAGCATCTCAGTACCGTCAGTGGGCCTGTGTGGCCCCTCATAGGTATCTGTATTTTAGCAAAAGGGAAATAAACGACTTTGGCTGGGCGCGGTGACTCACACCTGTAATCCTAGCACTTTGGGAGGCCAGCACGGGTGGATCATCTGGGGTCAGGAGTTGAAGACCAGCCTGGCTAACATGGTGAAACCCCGTCTCTACTAAAAATAGAAAAATTAGCCTGGTGTGGTGACAAAACGCCTGTAATCCCAGCTACTCAGGAGGCTGAGACAGGAGAATTGCTTGAACACAGGAGGTGGAGATTTCAGTGAGGCAAGATTGTGCCACTGCCCCCCAACCTGGGTGACAGAGCAAGGCTCCATCTCAAAAAATAATAATAATAAATAAACATGAAGGAAGGAAGGAGAAAAGAAAGAAACAACCTTAACCACAAGCTGAGGGGCAGGAGTGCTGGGCCCAGAGCCTTCGGGGAGACCCACAGCCTCCTGGCGGTCCGGGCTCTGGCCCCGCAGGGGTTGGCTCCAGTCTGATCCAAGGGGACTTTCAGAGACGCCCATGCTGCCGTCTCCTTGGGCTCTGTGTGCAGAGAGGTCTGCGTGGTTGGAATTTCGGAGGTTCCTCTGCCAGTTGTTCCTCCCACCGGGAGCTCCGTGGAAGCTGTGCTCCAGGAATACTGAGGTCTGTTCTGTCACCAGCCCTGCATCTGCTCTCCCAGCCCTGGCTTTAGCAAGAGGCTTGATGGCCCCGTGAGTCAGGACCAATCAGGTCCGGCCTCGTGCCGCCACCTTCCAAACCTGAGTGCTGGGACCGTGCACTGAGGGAGGAGAACAGGAGATGCCCCAGGACAGCCCTGGCCCTGCTGCAGATTCAGAAAGTGGGGGATTGGGTCTGGGATTTCGGTATTTTTCTTTTAATATGTGAGCAGGTGTTTTTATTATTTCAGCACAAATATTTCCAGTAGTGCACAAAGATGGAATATGTTGATGTTAACTCTTCATCCTCATGATAACCCTGTGAGGTGTGCCCGAGTCTTATTAACCCATTTCATAGACAGCAGAAATCGTGACGCAGCTGGCCCTTGGCCATCGGTCGGCAAAGAGCAGGCAGGAGAACCCAAGGCCGTGTCCCTGACGGCTCTGCCCTGCAGCCCCCGTGGCAGGCCGAGGATACGTTTCTAACAGATGCCTGCAGGAGGAAAGGCTGCTCAGCCAGCATGGCCTGGGTTTGTGTTGGGCAGTCTGTGTCCAGTGCTGATGCCGTGTGCAGGTACTGACCTCCTCCTGAGCTCTGCCGACTAGTAAATAAATAGAAATCAAAATTCTCATTTTGCTCATTTCATAAGACTTCATCCAACCTTTTGCCCATTTGTTTATTTGCTCACTGGGTTCCTGGCTTTAAAAGTATAAGGAGACCATGTCTTAACCCCATTTCCCACCAGGGGCCAGGATCTGGCCATTCACTTGTGCATCCACCTCCCTGGCAGGGACCCTGGTGGCAGATGCATGGAAGCCCCCTGCTCGCCACAGCAATGTGACTGTCACCATATGCAGCATGCCCCTGAGGCCCCCAGCAGCCTGCAGGGCACACGTCCTTCCCCCTGTAGCAACAGGAAGCATGGTCCACAGCGGGGAGGCTCAGCACTGTCTCCAGAGGGACCTGCCCTGAGCCGGGCATGTGGTCTGCACATCTTTATCCAGTGCCCGTCACGGGATTGCCATGGGGCCAGGGAAGGGGCCAGCAGGGTGAGCTAGAACAGTGCCTTAAACTGCACTGTGCCTCAGGACCCTCAAGGCTTGTGCAACTCAGACCCCTGGGCCCACATCCAGAGTCTCCGATTCAAGAGGTCTGATGTGGGCTCCAAGAGTGTGCAGATTTCCAGGGGATGCTGCCACTGCCGCTGCTGCTGCTGGTCTGGAGACCCCACTTTGAGAACCACTGGTTGGGACCCCGAGTCTGTCTCTGGCTGTGCTGCCCGTTCTCAGCCGCCCAGTTGCAGGTAGATGCTGTCACCATGACTTGGGGTAAGAGGTCGTGTGTGCTGGGGCTGTGTGCTGGGGCGGCCCTTCCACAGGCAGGTGGAAGGTTGGAGGCCACTGGGCACTGCCTGGCACTGCTGGCCTCCCAGAGATGTTCAGACACCCCACATTACAAATAGGCCAGCCTTTCCCCTGGGCGCCCCGCCACTCCCCGCAATGCTCGGGCCAGAGGCACTAGTGGAGTCATTCGAAGCTTGACTTTGCTTTCTGGTCCTGGACACGTTAGTGTTCATGTTCCCCGACAAATAAATGCTTTAGAAAATGTGATTAAGATCACATTACAAGATTGAAATCCAGCAAGGTGGTTGAATTGTGTCCCCTTAAAATGTGTGTGTTGAAGCCCTAACCCCCAGTACCTCAAACTCTGTTAGGGTCACTGCAAATGTATGTAATCACAGATGGCCCTCAACTTACAGTGGTTGGATTTAATTTTTTGACATTATGATGGTTCAAAAGCAAAGTGCATTCACTGGAAACCATAGCTCACATACCCGCACGGCCATTCTGCTTTGCACTTTCAGTACAGTATTCGATAAATTACATGAGATACTCCATACTTTTTTTTTGAGATGGAGTCTCGCTCTTGTCACCCAGGCTAAAGTGCGGTGGCACGATCTCAGCTCACTGCAGCCTCTGCCTCCCGGGTTCCAGCTTTCTTCTGCCTCAGCCTCCTGGGTAGCTGGGATTACAGGCACGTGTCACCATGCCTGGCTAATTTTGTATTTTTAGTAGAGATGGGATTTCACCATGTTGGCCAGGCTGGTCTCGAACTCCTGATCTCAGGTGATCCACCTGTCTCGGCCTCCCAAAATGCTGGGAATATGGGCGTGAGCAACCGCACCCGACCCCATACTTCATTTTAAGGTAGGCTTTCCTTGACATGATTTTGCACAACCGTAGGCTAATGTGAGTGTTCTGAGTGAGTGGAGATAGTTGGGCTGAGCTGTGATGTTTGGTAGGTCGAGTGTATTCAGTGCATTTTCTACTTATGATACTTTCAACGTACACTGGGTTTATCGGACGTAACCCCAGCATACATTGAGGAGAATCTGTAGTTAAGATGAAGTAATGCAGGAGTGGGGGTTGCCTAGTCCAATATGACTAGTATCCTTATAGAAAGAGGAAATCTGGACACAGACACAGGGAAAAGGCCATGTGACGATGGAGGCCAAGATGGGGGTGATACGGCCACAAGCAAAGGAGCACCAGGGATCAGGAGCAGCTAGCAGAAGCTGGGAGAGGCCTGGAACCGATCCTTCCCTCGCAGCCTCAGAAGGACCCAGCCCTTGGCCAGGCATGTTGGCTCTTGCCTGTAATCCCAGCACTTTGGGAGGCCGAGGTGGGTGGATCACCTGAGGTCAGGAGTTCGAGACCAGCCTGGCCAACATAGTGAAAGCCCGTCTCTACTAAAAATACAAAAATCAGCCGGGTACAGTGGCATGCACCTGTAATTCCAGCTACTTGAGAGGCTGAGGCAGGAGAATCACTTGAACCCAGGAGGCAGAGGTTGCAGTGAGCCGAGATTGTGCCACTGCACTCCAGCCTGGGCGACAGAGTAAGACTCTGTCTCAAAAAAAAAAAAGAAGGACCCAGTCCTGCCGACACCTTGACCTTGGACTTCAGCCTCCAGAGCAGAGAGAATAAATTTACTATTTTTTTATACCACCCAATCTATGGTGCTTTGGTTCTGCAGCCCAGGAAGTAAACACCGTTTTCCTAATCACCCTCTGCCGTTTAATGCAGTTAATGAACTTTGGGTGAAAGCCTTTGATCTAATGCTGGTTATTTGGGAAAAGATGTCTTTGGGGAAGAAGAGGAGGTGACAAGGGGTGTGATTTATTCACTGGCAGCAGAAAATTCAGAGATGTCTTAGCAAGTTTATTTACCTCAAACTGCTGGTAAAAGATTCTTCCCTAATCTGGAAATAATCTGAAATGTTTTACAATATGCTCCCAAGCATTTATAATTCAGGTTATAATAGGAAATTGTTTCCTAGGACATGTCTTTTCATAACAATGGAGTGTAGATACCATCATCTCTCTGATGTAAAATGGTGTAAAATTTGCATATAACCTACGTGCATTCCCTCGTAGACTTTAAATCAGCTCCAGGTTCCTTATAATACCTAATACAATGTAAATGCTGTGAAATAGTTTTTACACTGTACTGTTTGAGACATAATCATGAGAAAAAGTCTGTCTATGCTCAGTACAGATGCAATAGAATATTTCAATGTGCAGTATATTGAATCTACAAATCCAAACCTCACAGATATGACTGTTCTCAGTCACTGTAAAGTACAATAATTTTACTTAAAATGATTACATATTTTATTTATTTATTTATTTATTTATTTATTTTTGAGATAGAGTCTCGCTTTGTCCCCCAGGCTGGAGTATGGTGGCTCAATCTTGGCTCACTGCAACCTCTGCCTCCCGGGCTCAAGCTATTCTCCTGCCTCAGCCTCCCGAGTAGCTGCGATTACAGGCACCTGCCACCATGCGCAGCTAATTTTTTATATTTTTAGTAGAGATGGGGTTTCACCATATTGGCCAGGCTGATCTGGAACTCCTGACCTCAAGTGATCTGCCCACCTCAGCCTCCCAAAGTGCTGGGATGATTACTTATGTTTTTTAAACTCCAGGTTTGAAATTATAGTATGGTAAACGTTATCTTCACTTCAAAAGAAATTTAGAACATTTTCTTAATACATCGTTTATAAGCCTTAGGTAAAGCTGATGGTAAATTATTTTATGAACAAAAGTTCTTTGAAAAGGAGTTTGGAGGAAAGAGACTTTATTCCAGTGAACAGTTTACAAACCTGGGAGCTGCAGCCTTTGGTGTGAAAGAAAGTGTATTACAGAGAACGCAGGGAGGGTTTGGGTTTTATAGTGATGGGTCCTGCCCAGGTCCCATTCAGGTCCATTTATGCACACGAAGGATTCAAATTTGGTTAGTTCTGATTGGTTGATGCAGCTAAGCCCTGATTGGGTGATGCAGCTGAGCCCTGATTAGCCAAGGCAGATGAGCACTGATGTGCTGGTTCAGGTGAGCTCTGAGTGGTTGGTTCAGGTGAGCACTGAGGGGTTGGTTCAGGTGAGTGCTGATGAGTTGGTTCAGGTGAGCTCTGAGTGGTTGGTTCAGGTTAGCGCTGATGAGTTGGTTCAGGTGAGCTCTGAGTGGTTGGTTCAGGTGAGCCCTGAAAGTCCAGAAGTTGACTGGAGGTGCGAGTTCTGGGGGCTCAAAGCATGTGGCCTATAGTCAGCAAGTGGCCTCTTGGGGCTGTTTTAAACATAGGCCCAGTTGGGCACTCAGGGTGGGCTCTTTCGGGTCCACATTTGTTCACAATTTGTTTCATTGTGAAATGAAGGAATTGCAGGAATGTGACTGCAGCGGCATTGACGGCAGATTTGGGACCTGAAACTGGGGTGTTAAGAGAAGAGGATTTTTCTTTTGTTTGTTTTTTAAACCAAAATGGTCAATTTGAAAATTGAACACATTTTTGGCCTCAGTTTTATTATGCTCATGTCAACTATTTAATATAAAAGATCTGCCTTTTGCGTAGCCTACGTAACAACCAACATTTGGGTGCCACCAGGGTAAGGTTGTGGGGAGCACACATTCACTAACCCAGCTCCCAAAACCACCGAGGCAGGCGCTGTGGCCAGGCAGTTCCAACCCAGCTCCCACAACCTCCGAGGCAGGCGCTGTGGCCAGGCAGTTCCAACCCAGCTCCCACAACCTCCGAGGCAGGCGCTGTGGCCAGGCAAGACTAACCCAGCTCCCACAACCTCCGAGGCAGGCGCTGTGGCCAGGCAGTTCCAACCCAGCTCCCACAACCTCCGAGGCAGGCGCTGTGGCTAGGCAGTTCCAACCCAGCTCCCACAACATCCGAGGCAGGCACTGTGGCCAGGCAGGAGAGCTGGGGCAACTTGGAGGGCAGCAGGGCCAGCGCAGGGGGTGGGAGGTCTTGGGTTGGAGGCAGAGACCTCCTGGCTTGCCACGTGGGGACCAGGCAGGTTCTTCCAGCTTCGGAGTGAACCAGACATGTGGGCTGAGTTCTCAGGGTTGTGTGTGACAGCTGCCCCAAGTCCCTCTTGCACGAGGACAGGAAGAGCTATGAACATGTAAATAACATGAAATATAAGCAGTGTAGCTTTTTAAGAAAGGAAAATTATTCACACAGAAGAAAGAAAAATGTCACTTTTGGGCTTCAATTTCCAGATACAACTGATGGTTCACTTTCATCTGTGACACTTCACAGAACAACACATAAAGAATTTTGTTTTATAGTCTGAGCAAAGAAAGGTCAAAAGGTCTCCTTGGCATTTGAGGGCCTCCGGCAGGTTTCTCAGCCTCCACGTCGTGGACATCTGGGGCTGGGTGGCTCTTGGTTTTGGGTCCCCAACCTGTGCAGCGTGAGGTCTCAGCAGCATCCCTGGGCCCTACCTACTCCATGCCAGGACCTTTCCTCAGTGGCGACACCAAAATTGTCTCCAGAAGTTGCCCAGTGCATGCCCCCACTGCCCCCACACCAGGGGACAAAGCTGTCTCTTGGTTATCAACCTCTGGTCTCTAATAAGAGAAATAAAAATCCAACCACAAACATACTCTCCAGGGATGTCTTGTATTGCTGGATGCATGGACCCCATGTCTGCCTGGCTGTCAGTCACCTGAAGATCCACTGATGCTAACTCTGTACCTGGACACTTGGGGTTAAATTGAAAGCATGCTATGGATGTGCAGCAGAGAGAGAGACACTCTTCTTAGTATCAAAAGTGCTAGGCAAGCCGGATGCAGTGGCTCACGCCTGTAATCCCAGCACTTTGGGAGGCCGAGGTGGGAAGATCACCAGAGGTCAGGAGTTCGAGACCAGCCGGGCCAACATGATGAAACCTCATCTCTATGCAAAAAATTAGCTGGGCATGTTGGCATGCCTGTAATCCCAGCTACGTGGGAGGCTGAGGCAGGAGATCACTTGAACTCAGGAGGTAGAGATTGCAGTGAGCTGAGATCGTGCCACTGCATTCCAGCCTGGAAGACATAGTGAGACTCCGTCTCAAAAAAAAAAAAAAAAAGTTCTAGGCAAGTGCAGAGCGGGCTTACAGGGGATACTTGCAGCTGAGGGTGGTGATTGGGTCAGAGGCCTTCTTCAGGGCAGTTTATCAAGTTTTTATACAACGGGGGGTGGGGGGCATCTATGTCATTAAGTCAGTCCCTCTATAATGTTGAGGTGTGTTAGTTTCCTAACGCAAGAATTTCATTTCTCATTGTTTTCATAATAAATATTTTGTCTTTAAAAACGTCTTGATACTTTTTCATGTAAATCTGTGTTTTATGATAAGTAATTTGTAACTGGTTTATTTTGACACTGCCAGAAACTCTAGTTGTTCATTTCACTCTCTCATCTGTCTGGAGACAGGGAGTTTCATGAATGCATCTCCAGTGCCAGCATGGGGAAGGTGCCCAGGCTTTGAATGGAACTGAATGCAGAATTCCGGGGGCGCCAGGCAAGCCAGATGGCCTTGTGGACAGTCACTTCCCGTGGTCGGCTGGGGTGGGGAAGGCCCTGAGGCGCTGCCGGCTGTGTACCGCCTGGCCCAGCTCCCTACCCACTGCCTATGTGGGTCACCTCTCAGTGGGTTTCAGGGACACGGCAAAATAGACAACTTCCATTTTGACTTTGAAACCTCATGTGCCAACACTTGAATATGAATCTTTTCGTAAATGTACGTGTACATTTAAATCAGTTTTTGCAGTTAGAATATATTGTTTTGCAGTCAATCTTCTGTATAGCTTTATGTGTATTATTATAAACATAAATGTAGCTACAAAAATGGCATAATGCATTCACTGTGCACGTATTTGTATATGTATGCCAAATATCAATGGTTCGTTTCATGAGCACTTAAAACAATCACATCTTCATGGGCTTGCTCTGTAGTTACTTAGCTACCTATGCAGACCCCAGCATTTGGGTGGCATGTGATTTAGAGGGCAGTCAGCACCTTTCTTTGCTCTGGGGTCATGATCGCTGAGCCCACCCTCCTCCTTGCACAGTCCCGGAAGAGGATTGCCTGGGAGCATGAAGCCCAGAATGAGTGAATCAGACACGTGGGCTCTGGATGTGAAATCCACCTAGCAGCCCCGCTGCGTCTGGCACCACTATAGGGTGCATATTTTTACCATCTTTTCCGCAGGGTCAGAGTGGCCATCGTGCTTATCACATAAAAATGTAACCTACAAAAATTCAGGTCATCGGCCCGTAATGCCACCTTGTTTTATCTTGGTGCTGTCTTGGTTTGCTTTAGAAACATAGTTCCTGGGATGTGTCCTGTTCACAAAGCCCAGGGTACAGGTCTGTGTGGTGTGTGTGGTGGCACTCTGGAAGCCCATAAGCCATGTATATATACATTTCATATTATATATTATATATAATTCAAATAGAAATTATATCAAAATATATATATTTGAATATTTTATATAATTTCTATTTGAAATAAAATTCCTTGTACATTTCCTTTAGGTGTAAAAGGAAAATAACTTATAGTAAAATGTAAATCTATTAGTATTGAGCACACTGTGTGTGTGGAGCATCTTGAGTCAACGCAGGTGTAGGCGGGCACAGGTGTGGATGTCAGGTGATCAAGTTCACAAACAGCCTTGATGTTGTCATGGAGTTTCTGAAATTGCAAAACCTCTGGATAAAGTTCCTAAAACCATGGTCCACTGTGGGCAGCAAGCCACCCAGGTGCCAAGGCAAGAGACCGAGGGCACGAGCTGTTCCAGTATAATAAAATATATAAAATAAGAATAGTTATACTAGATATAGATCTTAGATGTGATTATATATGAATATCAATCATTAGTTTGTAGCAATTACTCTTTATTCCAATATTATAATAATCCTCGCTCTACAATCATAACCTAGGAAAAACCAGGCCATACAGAGATAGGAACTGAGGGGACATAGTGAGAAGTGATCAGAAGACAAGAGTGCGAGCCTTCTGTTATGCCCAGACAAGGCCACCAGAGGGCTCCTTGGTCTAGCGAAGATGCCCGTAGCCAAGTGGACCGTGGTCTAGCAGTAGCGTCAGTGTCAAGGAAAAACACCCGCTACTTAGCAGACCGGGAAAGGGAGTCTCCTTTTCCCCGGGGGGATTTTAGATAAGACTCTACTGCTCCACCTCTTGTGGAGGGCCTGTCAGGCCCGCCTGCAGTTATCCAGAGGCCTAACCATCTCCCTGTGATGCTGTGCTTCAGTGGTCACGCTCCTAGCCTGCCTTCATGTTCCATCCTGTACACCTGGCTCTCCCTTTTAGATAGCAGTAGCAAATTAGTGAAAGTACTAAAAGTCTCTGATAGGCAGAAATAATGGTGTAAGCTGTCTCTCTCTCTCCTCTCTCTCTCTGCCTCAGCTGCCAGGCAGGGAAGGGCCCCCTGTCCAGTAGACACGTGACCCACGTGACCTTAGCTATCATTGGAGATGGCTCACACTCCTTACCCTGCCCCTTTGTCTTGTATCCAATAAATATCAGCGCAGCCTGGCATTCGGGGCCACTACTGGTCTCCGTGTCTTGGTGGTAGTGGTCCCCTGGGCCCAGCTGTCTTTTATCTCTTTGTCTTGTATCTTTATTTCTACACTCTCTCATCTCCGCACATGGGGAGAAAACCCACTGACCCTGTGGGGCTGGACCCTACAGTCCACCTGTTTGATTTACACAATGATTTATTCTAAGAAAATCTAGTCTAGTTTTAAATTAGTAAAAAAATTCTGTCTAGTTACGTGTAAAACGAAGTGAATGAGTTCAGATGCAGGTAACCAAGTTTTGCCTGCAGGAATGTGCAGCGGGTGCAGGCAGGGACATCTCTTGATGTGGTTCTGCTCCCCTATTGTGGGTGACTTAACATTCTCTCCACCCACCTGGTAGGCGTGGCCATGTCCTACTAAGTCCTTCTCCGCACCATCCCCACATGCCAGCAGAGGGTGCTGTTGGGCAGGAAAGGTGGGACAGCACCCTCGTGAGCTGCTGTTCTATTTTTCCTTCTGTATTTAGGGTTGACATGTGTCCAAAGGATATGGTGTGTGAAGATAATGGGGACATTTTGGAATGCCATTTGGAAGAAATGGAAATGCAGAGCCAGGAAGGCGCTCAGAGAGGCCTGAGAGATTTCTAGCAAAAACCTGGTAAACTTTGAGGTGAAGTCTCTCAGAAACATAGCTGCAAGGAGCATCCAGCCTAGGGCTCATGCAGATGTGACCTAAAGAATCGCAGGTGACCACTCTCAGTGGGCTCATGTCCTCACCATGTTTCTCAGTGGGCTTCTGGCTGGTTTGCAGGGAAAGTCTATGAGGGGAATTCATTCAAAAAGCCCCACTGTCATTGTCCACGAGGTGCTGGTGGATATGTGCAGATTGTCTTGTCCAGCATTCACTTTATTTTTAATAACAGCTTCATTTAGGCATAGCTCACACCATGACAATTCACCATACAGTGTGTACAATTGAGTGGTCTGGGCATATTCACAGAGTTGCATAGTGATCTCCACTATCTAATTTTAGAATATTTTCATCACCCCAAAAGCAAACACACCAATTAGCAGTTGCTCCCCATTCCCCCTTCTCTTCAATCCCTTGTAACTATGAATCTACTTTCTGTTGCTATGGTTGCCCATCCTGGACATGTCATGTAAATGGGATCATATGACTTGTGGCCTTTTGTATCTGGCTGCCTTCCCTTAGCAGTTTTCAAGGTTCACCCATGTTGTAGCATGGATCAGAACCTCCCTCCTTCTTATGGCTGCCTAATAGTCCCTTGTCTGGATAGAGCACACTTCATCTGTTCATCAGATGGTGGACATCTGGGATGTTTCTGCTGTTGGCCATTGTGAATAGTGCTGCTGTGAGCATTCATGTACAAGTTTTAATGTGGATGTATGTTGTTTTTATTTCTTTTAAGGATATATGTAAGAGTGGAATTGCCTGGCCGTACGGTAACTCTATGTTTCTTTCTTTCTTTTTTTTTTTTTTTTTAGTCTCCCTCTGTCACCCAGGCTAGAGTGCAGTGGTGCAATCTCGGCTCACTGCAACCTCCACCTCCCAGGCTCAAGCAATTCTCCTGCCTCAGCCTCCCAAGTAGCTGGGACTACAGGTGGGCAGCACCAGATCCGGCTACTTTTTTGTATTTTTAGTAGAGAAAGGGTTTCGCTGTGTGCCTAGGCTGGTCTCAAACACCTGGACTCAAGCGATCCTCCAGCCTCGACCTCCCAAAGTGCTGGGATTATGGGCATGAGCCACCGCGCCCGGCCTTTGTTTAATTCTGTAAGGAACTGACAGACTGTCTTTCACGGCGGCTGCACTGTTCTGTGTTCCCAGCAGGCATGTGGGAGGGCTCTGATTTCCCTACATCCTCCCCAACAGCTGTTCTTATCTGTCTTTTCTGTCTTTTTTATTCTAGCCGTCCCAGTGCAGGTGAAGCATATAGCATGTGGTTTTAATTTACATTTCCCTTACAACTAATGATGTTGACCATCTTTTCATATGCTTATTGGCCATTTTATATCTTCTTTAAGGGTTTATTCACACGTGAATACGGTCGTCTTTTTATTGTTGAGTTGTGGGAGTTCTTAATGTGTTTTGGAGGCAAATCGCTTATTAGATACAAATTTGCAAACATTCTTCCAATTGTGTAGGTTGTATTCACTTTCTTGATGGTGTTTTATAAAACATAAAAGTTTTACATTGTGATGAAGTTTAATTGATCTATGTTGTTGTTAGTTGTGCTTTTTGTGTGCTAAGAAGCCACCACCTAAGACTACAAGGACGTTCTCCTGTGTCTCCTCCAAGGGTTTCTGTGGTGCTCCCTCGGGCTCATGGGGGCCCGCGGTTCCTTCTGAGTTTCCTGAGGGCCGGGGCGGCTCAGGAGTGGGGACGCAGCGCGTCCGCCCCTTTGGTCCCCGCCGGCGCTGCCAGGATAGACGAGCTGGAGGAGGAATATGTATTTAGGGCTCATCGGATCTTTTATTGGGCAAAATCATTTGCTTGTTCTACTACTTAAGCACAATGTTTGGAGCCCTCGGCTAGGTCAGGGCTCCTCGCGCGCGGCCTTCGTGCGTCTCGGGCTGCTCCGGTGCTCGCCGCCGCCTGCATGGGCCCTGGGCTTTCGCGCCGGGGGAGGCCTCGCCTCCTTGAGCGGCCTGAGTTCAGGTGGAGCGGCCACGCCTGTGCCCGCGGCGCCGGTGCTGAGTCCCGACGCTGTGCGCCCCACTCCCGAGGCTGTGGTTGGGGGGTCGCGGTCGAGCTCTAGGACCCCCAGCTGGAGTTGGCCGCAGAGCCCAGGCGCGGGGAGGGCGGCGGCTCCCAGCTCCCGGTTCCCGGCTCCGCGCCGCAGGCCCAACAGAGGGCGCCGGCGCCCGGGAGAGGCGCGGCCTTGGTTGCAGGGGCCGGGGCGCTGCGGCCCGGGCTTTGAGAGACGGGCCGCTCTTCCCGGCGCGGTGCCTTCCAGGGAGACTGCGCCTGCAACACCGCAGCCAGAGCCGAGGCTCCGCGCCTTTCAAGGAGGAGGCCCAGTGCAGGCGCACAGGGCCTGGGGTCAGGGGCTTGGGGGCGGGACCCTGCCGGCCAGTCCCTTACCCGGGGACAGACGGGGAAGGCGGGAGCGCTCGCAGTTCCCTCCTGGAGGGACCACACCGCCGGGAGCCCGAGCAGCCTGCAGTGGCTCGGCTCGGGCCGGCGGAGATCTGGGAGCATTTTCTGGAAGCCTCCACAGGCTTCAGGCGGACAGGAGGGACCCGACGGGAGGCGTAGCAGGTGGGGTGAGGGGATCTCGGTGGCAGTGGGGACAGCGCGGCCCCGAGAACTGAGAGGGAGACGCTCTCGGGCCTCTCAGACCAGCATTAAGGAGCCGAGCCCTGCGGGCCAGGGGCGCAGAGAGGGTCCCGGGCTGTGAGGGGAGAGTCCCGGGCCGTGAGGGGAGGGTCCCGGGCCGTGAGGGGAGGGTCCCGGGCCGTGAGGGGAGGGTCCCGGGCCGTGAGGGGAGGGTCCCGGGCCGTGAGGGGAGGGTCCCGACTGACGGGAGGATCCCAGGCCGTGAGGGGAGGGTCCCGGGCCGTGAGGGGAGGGTCCCGGACTGTGAGGGGAGGGGAAGATCCTAGGCTGTGAGAGATCTGGGTGGGGGAGGTCCTGCGAGGAGGCCGTGAGGGAGGATCCGGCCGTGAGAGGTCTGGGTCGGAGTGAGGGGAGGGTCCCGGGCCGTGAGGGGAGGGTCCTGGCTGTGAGGGGAGGGTCCTGGCTGTGAGGGGAGGGTCCCGGGCCGTGAGGGGAGGGTCCTGGGCTGTGAGGGGAGGGTCCTGGCTGTGAGGGGAGGGTCCTGGGCTGTGAGGGGAGAGTCCCGGGCTGTGAGGGGAGGGTCCTGACAGAGGGGAGGGTCCCGGGCCATGAAGGGAGGGTCCCGAGTGAAGAGCAAGCTCATGACCCTCATTTACTGGGAATCCATTGCTCTGGTCCCATCATGAGTGGGGTTCGCAGACTGGGCCAATCCCTACAGCGTATGCGTGCTCTGGTGTCTGGGGGCAGCACAGACCTTGTTACTGCTCCATCTGGCCTGGGTGAACACCTGGGTCTCTCTGTGGAGTTGGGGGATGCCGCCTCCTCAACGCGTTCCTAGTATGCGTGCCAGAAAGGCTATGCACCACCAGTGCTAAGCCGCAGAAGAGCTGTCAATCTGTCAGTCCTGTCCCGCCAAACCTGAACTTTTTTTTTTTTTTTTTGAGACGGAGTGTCGCTCTGTCGCCCAGGCTGGAGTGCAGTGGCGCAATCTCGGCTCACTGCAAGCTCCGCCTCCCGGATTCATGCCATTCTTCTGCCTCAGCCTCCTGAGTAGCTGGGACTACAGGTGCCTACCACCACGCCCGGCTAATTTTTTGTATTTTTAGTAAAGACGAGGTTTCACTGTGTTAGCCAGGATGGTCTCGATCTCCTGACCTGGTGATCTGCCTGCCTCTGCCTCCCAAAGTGCTGGGATTACAGGCGTGAGCCACCACGCCTGGCCAAACCTGAACTTCTGAAAGAGCCAGGGAATCAGCCTCTTAGGGAAGCGCCTCCACCCCGCTTGCCTGGGCTTTCTCTGCAAGCGCTATGCAGAAGGGAGCAAAGTCTGCCTGATGCCACCACCGTGGGCCCAGTGTTCATGGTGTCCTAATGGAAGCTTTGAAATCACTTTATGTTAGTCCTGGCTCTTAAGAAAATCGATGCAATGCCAATTAGGCAGTACTTTTTTTTGTGTGTATAAAACACTTGAGGAAGATGGTGCAGGCTGGGCCCTGAAGGGAGTGGGGTCCTGCCTGGAGCTGCTGTTGAGGCTCACTCTTGGTGCTCTATATACATATCTACCATTGCAGTGTCATACAGAATGTTCCATTGCCTTTTTCATTTTAAAAAGTGTTTATCACACAGGGGAGTTTTAGGGCAGTGCAACTATTGTGCATGATCCATGACATTATGCGCTTCTCAAGACCCAAAACTGCATAACAGGAAGCATGAACCCTCAAGTAAACGATATGCTTTAGTTAATAATGATGTATCAGATTGTAATGTATGGGCCACCAATGCAAGAAGTTATAATAACTGTGGAAGGAAGCGGGGCGGAGGGGGAGTATATGAGGACTCCCTGTACCTTCTGCTCAATTTTTCTGTAAAACCCAAAACTGCTCTAAAATATAAAGTCTATTAATGTTTTTTAAAGTGTTTATTATATAAAGAAATGATTTTGATTCACTATCTTTGGGATCTTTTTTCATGAAATTTGTTTAAAGTAGTGACTGCTTTGCAGTGATGGCACCATTCTTCTGGGATGGCTTTTTGACCTTGAGCAGCAGTTCCTGCCCTACTGAGCAGGAAGATGCAGTGAGTGGGAGACAAGCCTGGATGCTCACATGGCCTCATGCCCTGGTCTGCGAAATGGGATGGCATCTTGCATCATGGCGGTTCTGTCTAGTGGGAGAATGATAAAGTGTGCCTGGCACAGTGTGTACCTTCAGTAAGTGTGGTTGTCAAAAGCAATAATTGGGTTGGCACTGACATTCATCATAGATGTACAGAAGTAACATGTAGATGGTGAATTGATGAGGAGGGGCCCATGGAGAGATGGGTTTGTGCTGTGTACTTTATTCTTCTAATTTTCTTATTCTCTTTGGGACTGTCCCTGTGGCTTCCATGTGGCTTCAGACAGGTGAGGAGCTGCTGCGTGTTCAGACCGGAAACCTGAGCTCATCAGCACGCGAGCCCGGGCTCTTCTGGGGTATCATGTTTTGAGAATATTTCTCTGAAATTTTAAACTCTCTTCCATTTGTATTTGTTGAAATTCTAGAGCTTTTGATAACTCATGCTAAAATTTTTAAATCACTTTTTGCTTTATCATCTTTTTATTTGAAATGTCAAAATTTATGTAGGAAGCATCATTTTGCTACCCTGCCAAAGTATTCTGACTAAAACTATCCAAGATCCTCCAAGAAATACATGTGACTAAAGATAATGTTTCTCCCTTTCTGATAAAAAAAAAACTATAGTAACTTTAATCCCTACATAAATAAAACACATGTGGTTGTGACCCACATGAGATCATCATTAGCTAGATACCTTGTGGTTAACGTATTGCGTTGTTTAATTTTTAAAACCTATATTGAAGTACATGCCTTACTATAGGAAATTAAACATTGTGCAAATGGGCTGGAAGTGGGAACTGCAAAGACAAGTCAGGATTGTATTCCAGAGGGCTCAGAGGGACTTAGAGTTCTGTGTCTGCTGATCCAGCCCCCTTGAGATTTTGCTGTGATGAAAATGGGTGTCACAGATGAGGTTTCCTCAAGGTCATTGTTTTCCTCTTAGGAGGTGAAACTGACACCTAACACTCCTTGTTGTCTTAGGACTTCCTTTTGAATGAATTCAGGTAGAGAACCTGAATAAAGGGTGTATTTAGGACTCGTAGTCAGAAGAGGCACTGTGAGGATGCATATCCCGTGGCTTTACTTCAGAAACTAACCCACAAAAGACTTCATCCCAGGAAGGTGAAACCAACATACTTTTTCTTACTCTTCCCATGAGTAAAACAAAGAACCCTGGACTCAATGTAGGAAGCACACACAGGACAACTCTGAGTGGGGGAGGAGGAGGCAGAATAGTCACGGGCCTCAGGACCCAGGGAGCAGTGGCAGGGTGGTGAGTTCCCAGGGTTTCTTTTGGTCTTGCACGTCCTAAACGCGGGGCTTGTCTACTGTGGTGTGTTTGCGCTGCTATAACAAAACATCACAGACTGGGTAATTTATTAAAACCAGAAATTTATTTCCTCATGGTTCCCAAGGCTGGGAAGTCCAAGATCAAGGAGCCGGCATCACAGGGTGAAAGGCGGGAGGGCCAGTGAAGCCTCTGTTAGGGAGGAGCCCTTGGCCTAACCACCTACCGAAGACCCTGCCTGTTCACAGCATTGGCTATTAGGTTTCAACGTGTGATTTTTGAGGGGACACATACAAACCATAGCATTCCACCCCCAGCTCCCCAAAATGCATTTTCTTTTCACATGCAAAATACATTTATTCCATCCCAATACCCCAAAAGTCTTAGCTCATTCCAACACCAACTCAAAAATCTAAGTTCCAGAGTCTCCTCTAAATAAGGTGTGAGTGAGACTCAAGGCACGATTCATCTGAGGCAAGTTCCTCCCCAGCCGTGGGCCTGTGAAATCGCACAAGTTCTGTGCTTCCACAGTACAATGGTGGGACAGGCATAGGACAGACATTTCCCTTCCAAAAGGAAAAATAGGCAAGAGGGAGTAACAGGCCCCAAGTAAGTCCAAAACTCAACAAGGCAAACAACATTAAATCTTAAGGCTGCAGAATCATCTTTGACTCCATGCCCCACCTTCTGGACACCCTGGGGTGGGGTTGGACACCCCAGGTCTCAGGCAGCCCTGCCCCCATGGGTTGCTGGGCTCAGTTCACCTCAGCAATTCTCCCAGGCTGGGGCTACACACTGGTGGCTCGGTAGGTCTGGAGTCTCAGGGGTGGCCCTACCTCCGCAGCTACACTAGGCATTGCCCTGGTGGAGACTCTCTGTGGTGGCTCTGTCCCTGCAACAAGTCTCTGCCTGGGCACCCAGGCTATCCACAGCATACTTTGAAATCTGGGTGGAGGAGAAAGCCATGCCCCCACAGCTCTTGCACTCTGTGTGCCTACAGAATTAGCACCACGTGGACTCTGCCAAGGATCACTGCTTGCATCCTCTGGACACCTGAGCCATAGCTGTGTGACCAAGGAGTGCTGTGCCAGAATGTGGAGAATAGAGACCTCAGATGGCTGTAGGCAGTGAGGTTGTGTGGGTGTCCTGGGCTTCTCTCCCTAAACTATTCTGTGCTGTGATGGCCATGGCAACCCTGAAGATCTCCAAAATGCCCTTGGGGCCGTTATTCCATAATCTTTATGAATAACACCAGGCTTCCTTCAATCCACACTAATCTCCTTATGAAACTAGGCCACACTGTTGGTTTTCTTCCCTAAATACTCTTTGTTGTTCTGTACATGGCCAAGCTGAGAATTTTCAAATCTTTATATTCTGCTTCCCTTTTAATTATAAATTTTGTCCTTAAATAATTTTCTGTTCTCAAATTTTACCATAAGCGGTTAAGGAAAACTATTCTGAATACTTTGCTGCTTAGAGATTTCTTCTGCCAAATTATCTTAGTTCATCACTCTTAAGCTCTGCCTTCCACAAAGTCCTAGGACATGGACACAATTCAGTCAAGTTTTTTGCCGCTTTGTAACAAAGAAAATGAAAATATAGCATATCAAAATTTATGGAACACGTCTAAAGCAGTACTGAGAGGGGCATTTTTAGCACTAAAATGCAGGCAATAGAAAATAGGAAAAGTCTCAAATCAATCTCAGCTTCTACCTCAAGAACTTGTCTACTTCTCTAGAAAATGAAGAGCAAAATAAACCCAAAGAAAAAGCAGAAGGAAGGAAGTAACTGAAATCAATGAAATCAAACACAGAAAAGTGGCTGGGCATGGTGGCTCATGCCTGTAATCTCAGCACTTTGGGAGGCCAAGGTGGGTGGATCACCTGAGGCCAGGAGTTCGAGACCAGCCTGACCAATATGGTGAAACCCCGTCTCTACTAACAATACAAAAATTAGCCAGGCATGGTGGCACGCACCTGTAGTCCCAGCTACTCATGAGGCACAGGAGAATCGCCTGAACCTGGGAAACAGAGGTTGCAGTGAGCCGAGATTGTGCTACTGCACTCCTGCCTGGGTGAAAGAGCGAGACTCCCCAGAGGTATCAGTACAGACTCTGCAGACATCAAAAGGATAATAAGGGGAAAAACTGCAAACAACTGTATACACATTAATTTGACAACTTAGACAAATTGGACTACTTTCTTAAAAAGCACAAACTACCACAACTCACCCAACAGGAAGTAGATCATTGAATACCCCTATAGCTATTAAATACATTGAATTCGTAATTTCAAAAAAGAAATATTCAGGTCCAGATGGTTTTTCTAAAGAATTCTACCAAACATTTAAAAAACTAGCACCAATTCTACACAATCTTTTCCAAAAAATAGAGGAGGAGGCAATACTTCTCAGTCATCTCATGAAGCCAGTATTACATTGATACCAAAACCAGACAAAAACAAGAAAGAAAGCTAGTGACCAGTATCTCTCATGAATATAACACACAAGCCCATAACAAAATATTGGTAAATATATTAAGCAATAGATAAAGAGAATTATCCACCATGACCAAGTTTGGGTTTATACCAAGGATGCAAAGCTGGATCAATATTTGAAAATTAATCAATGTAATCTACCATATTAATAGACTAATGGAGAAAAATCATATAATCATGTCAACCAGTGCAGAAAAAGTATTTGGCAAAATTTAACACACATTCATGATTAAAAAAAACAAAACAAAACAAAACTCTAGGACAGATAGGAGTAGAGGGGGGGACCGTCTTACTTATTAATGACTACCTACAAAAAATACCCACAACTGACATGACACTAAATGGTGAAAACTGTATACTTTCTCCATAATATCAGATACAAGGTAAGGTTGTCTGCCTTCGTTGCTTTTATTCAACATTGTACTGGAAGTTCTAGCTAGTGTAATAAATCAAGAAAAAGAAATAAAAGGTGTATGGATTGGAACGAAATAATTAAAACAGTCTCTGGTTACAGATGACATGATCATCTGATTATAAAATCCCAAGGATTCTACCAAAAAAAAAACCAAAAAACTCCTAAAGCTAGCAAGTTCAAAAAGGTTGCAATATACAAGATAAACATAGAAAAGTCAATTGTCTTTCTT
This sequence comes from Hylobates moloch, assembly GCF_009828535.3. Lineage (NCBI taxonomy): Eukaryota > Metazoa > Chordata > Mammalia > Primates > Hylobatidae > Hylobates > Hylobates moloch. The sequence continues at coordinate 173,723,287 of NW_026652279.1, forward strand.
TGTATAGCATAAATACCAAAATTATGTACACCAAAATTAAAAATACAATACCATTTAAAATTACCAAAAAAAAAAACACTTAAGTGTAAATTCGCCCAAGTAGGTACAAGACTTTTGTGCTGGAAACTGCATTATGCTGATGAGAGAAATCAAGGGAGATCTAAATGCATGGAGAGGCATACCATGTTCAAGGATTGGAAGACGCAGTATAGTAAAGATGTCAGTTTTCCTCAAACAGATGAACAGAATTCTTATCAAAATCCCAACAGGATTTTTTTTGTAGGTATAGTCAAGATTATCCTAAAATTTGTATGGAAAGTCAGAGGAGCTAGAATACCTAAATCAATCTTGAAAAAGAATAAGGTGACAGGAATCATTCTACCCAATACTAGGACTTATTATTGCCACAATAATCAGGGCAGTGTGGTCCTGGGCAGACTGACAGATAATAGAACAGAACAGAGAACTCAGAAACAGACCCACACAAATATGCCCAACTGATTTTTGACAGAGATGCAAAATCAATTCAGTTGAAGAAAGATAGTCTTTTCAACAAATAGTGCTAAAGTAATTGGACGTCCACAGGGAGACAAAAGAACCATGAGCTAAGTTTTACACCTTATATTAGAATGATAAGTTCTAACAATGAATTACAAATTTAAACATGAAATATAAAACTATAAAAGTTTTAGGAAAAAAAAAATAGTAGACAACACTTAGGACCTAAAGCTGAACAAAGAGGTCTTAGACTTGATGCCAAAAGCATGATCCATAAAAGGAAAAAAATGATAGATTAGACCTTACCAACATTGAAAACTTATGCTCTGTGAAAGAACCTGTGAAATGGATGAAAAGACAAGCTACAAACTGAAGAAAATATGTGCAAACCACATAGCTCTAAAGGGTTAAGAAATCCCAAAGCTCACCAGTACAAAAACAAACAATTCGCTTAGAAAATGGGCAATAGACATAGAGACATTCCACCAGAGATGCCACAGCGATGGCAGAAGAGCACACCGAAAGGTGTCAGTCAATAGCAGCCAGTGGAGAAGTGCAAGACCTGGGTACCACTGCACACCCTCAGGAGATCTAAGGTAAAAGATAGTGCCAACTTCGAATGCTGGCAAGGATGTGGATAAACTGGGTTACTCATAAGTTGCCGGTGGGAATGTAAAATAGTATAGCCACTTTGGAAAACAATTTAGCAGTTTCTTTTAAAACAAAATATGCAACTCTCATATGACCCAGCAATTGCACTCCTGGGAATTTATCCCAGAGAAATCAAAATTTATGTGCACATAAATACAGGCATATGAATGTTTATATTCGTTTATTTGTCGCAGTCAAAAACTGGAAAGAACCGCAATGTCTTTTGGTGGGTGAAACGTTAAATTGTACGTCCGCACCATGAACTATTGATACCTGTGACAACCTGGATGAACTCTCCAGAGAATTATGCTGAGTGAAAAAAGCCAGTTCCAAAAGGTTACTGTATGATTCCATTTACATAACATTCTTGAAATGGCAAAAGTGTAGCTGTGGAGAATAGTTCAGTGGTTTCGGGGGGTCGACGAGGGGTGATCTGGGAGGAACGTGGGTGTGTCCAGGAGGGGTCACAAGAGGGTCCTATGGGTGGAGACAGCCCGGGTCTGGCTGCATCAGTGTCAGTATGCTGGCTGCAGTCGTGTGCTATAGTTTGGCAGGATGCTACCCCTGGAGGAAAACGGTACACAAGATCTCCGTTTACTGTTTCTCACAACTGCATGTGAACCTACAGTGATCTAAAACAAGAGAAATCAGTTCACACCTATTCACTCTCTGTCAACAAACCCACATATACGCACCGCATGACAAGGGCTTTACCAATGTGCAGAATCACGTGAAGTCGGAAGAGGGAAAAGGGCTTTCCTTTTAGGGAATTATGACCTTGACTGACTTAAAATCAATATTTGCTTCAGATTTGCAGGTCCGGATCTAAAAGTTTAAATAGATGTCAAGGTAGGTTAATTCAATTTCAGGGACCTTGGTGTTGAGCCTTTGGAACACTGCCTCCCAGTTAAGGCTTGAATAAATAACAGTTCTAAGATTGAATCAGGTGTGTTTAAATATTCAGAGCTGGGCGGAGGGAGGTGGAAGGCAACAGGCTACACTGTGCCTCGGGCTCCCTCCTGCTCTCCGTGAGCCTGGACTGAAGCCTCCGGTTCAGGTTCAGAGACCTTGCAGCCCCACCTCTCCCTCCAGCCAGGTGGGTGTGGGTGGCCCAGGGATGCTTCAAGTGGCAGGTTTGTTTTCTGGGGATCCCAGTGTGATTGTGAACGTGCTGCATCACAATTTCCTGCCAACCACCTCCTTCTAAAGGAGAGGTGAGGAGGAATCTCCATTTTCTTCAGATGTTTGGGTCTCCCACAGACCAGTCACCGGATCCTCTTGGCAAAATGAGGACCCCAAATGTTTAGGATCTGAATAACTTTGCCTTCCTCTCCTTATCCTTTCAATAGTCTGTGGATTGTTTGGGGCATATCTGGTGGGGGGAATCTGGAAGTTGAAAATAAGCAGTAAAATGAAGGGTAAATGCATTACTATTAGTAAATTTCCAAACAGGCCAACGAATGCCAGCTAGCTAGAAATTGGCATGTCCCCAGCATTTGCTGTTTGGGGCTGGAGTCACGTGGAGCAGGAACATAGCATCAGTTGCGTCAGCACTCAGGCGCCACTGTGCTGGAGCTCCCAAAACCTAGTGTTTTATGGTCCCAGGGTGTCCATTGTTCCAGCTTCCTCTCCATCAAAATGTCAGAGCCACTGGCCAGAGAGAACACGGGGCGCCCCGTGTGATCAGCCACAAAGTAGGCGACACTAAATGCCCATTTTTGGAATGGACTGTTTACACGGGGGGCAGTTGGTTCTCAGAAGGTCTAAATGGGATGGGCCCGAGGGCTGCTGCTTCTGGGTGATCCTCTGTCCTGTGGCCTGGACTTGGGCCCCACTCCTCCTGGAGAGAGTGAAATGGCCTCTGTTTACTTCAAGAGTTAAATAAATACAGGCCCTCCTTGCTTGGAGCCCTGTTTTGGAATCAGTATTTACTTGGTGTGTTCTTGGTGAACTGGAAGGTACGTTTCCAGGTCTGCTTTTCCGTAGGAATGTGGGGAAGCACTGGCCATCTGACAACTGTGTCGGCCTTGGCGTCCTCCTCCTCCAGCCCCTATGGACAAAGGGTGGGTGGGGTTGCCTGGCCCCCTTCTCACTGAAGGAGCTCCCAGGGAACATGGCCCAGACAACAGCACAGCTGCAGGGAGGGCCTCCTCGGTGAGAGGTGGTCACTGGTGCTGAATTGATACGGTGTCCGTTACCCTCTCACAAACAAGCTAACAGGTGTGCACGGAGCCGCAGATCTGCCAAGGGTGTTGGGAGCTCGAAGATCACAGCGCCTGCTCCGTTCCACGTAATTTACCTCTGCAGAGGCAGGAACAAAGGTCAGGCAGAAAGCAGGGGTGGGAAAGATCCTGCCTGCAGACTTCACCTGTGGCCGGTGGTTCTAGGGGCCTGGGCAGGAGACCAGCTCAGTCTATGTTGTGTCTGCCCCCTGGCTGACCTGGGTTCCCAGCCACCTGAGGCCAGGCCTGCCTTGGTCCTGCGTCAGAGCCCTCCCTGCCCAGGGGAAGCACAGACCTGGGGCTGAGCCTGACCCCAGCCAGACCCCAGCCTGACAGGAGCGTTCAGCCACCTGGTAGGGGCTGGGTTAGACGGCAAAAGCAGGGAGGACGAGGAGGCTCCCAGGGCCCCGCCGTGGGCACTCGCTGCCTCACCTCTCCTCCCCCTGCATGTTTCCAGGTCGCATATGAGTGTCTAGGTTGGGAAAAGGGTCTCTGTGTGGCCAACGGAACCGTCTGCTCTGAGAACGCTGCAGTATGCCGGGCCTGGCTTGTGCGCCACTGCCCTCGGAATGTCATTTTATTGTTGATCTTGTGCCTGATGTTGCGAAGTGAGGTGAGGCCATTGTGGAATGTGCACTCATCCTGGGACTTGCTATGCACTTGTCTTGTCACCCGAGGAGAGGGGAGGTGGCCTGGAGCCTGGGGCCTGCTCTGTCTCCCTGGAACTGCTGTTTCCAGGCCTCACACAAAGCCGCATTGGAAGAGAAAGTGTGCCCAGCTCTGCCCACCAAGCACTGTCCTGGGCTTTCTCAGCTGAGCCTTCTCACCTGTCCACACCCCTCCTCCCTGCTCCAGGACACCTCCTGGGGCTGGAAAGTGGCCGAGGCAACCACCCTTTCCTGAAACCCTGAGGAGGCAGCACCCCCGGCTCCTGCCAGCTGCATCCTGACGTGCTGTTGATGCCCTGCTTCTCATTGCGATGTGGAGGACCTGCGGTCATTTTCACTCCCTCCTCATTTAACTTCACTATCCCTTGGACTTAGTGGAATCCACAGGGTGAAACCAGAGGGTTTGCATGGAATGACTGCTTTGTTTGGAGCGAGCCTTCCTCTGTGGCATGGCCCTCAGTGGGCTCTTCCCACCAGGCTCTGACTGGCTCCCGAGGGGGCATGGGTGGGCCCAGGGTGTTTTCAGCCCCAGTGGCTCTAACCTGCCCCATGGTGGAGAACAGCTGCTCCAGGACCCCTGGCGTGCTTTTTGCCCTCTTTATGGAGCTTGGCACGTTGCTGTGTAAATAGCAGGTGCTCCTAGTTGCTGCTTTGCTATGAAAAGAGAAAAGCAATCCTGAATATTTAGAGCTGTGTGTGCTACACCTTCCTGCTGAGATCTGTGGGGCAAGTCCAGCATCTGGGGGGCCTGCAGGAGCCATGGGAAATCATGCTGTTTAGGGCGAGTTGGTCACAATGGCTGTGGCTGCAGGGTCCCAGCTATAGTGGAATCCAGCAGCCACAGTTTAATGTAGATGCTGTGCCGTTGGTGACATGGGTGCTTGGATGCATCAGACCTCCAGAGCTCTGCTGAGTGATGGGCAACATGGCCGGGACCTGGTCCCAGGCGTAGCCTCTCTGGGGACTCAGGGACCCAAGGGAAAGCTGTCTGAGGCAGCAGGAGAGGAGTGAGGGGCTTCATGAAGTGGGGACCCCGTCCCATTGCTCAGTGCTAGGTCCCCAGCATGAAGTGTCTGACACAGAGGAGGCCTCACATGTCCTAAACCTGCATCACAGCAGGATGAGTGGAGCCCAGCCCTCCGTCCTGGGTCCCTTAGGCAGTAGCCAGAGGCTCCCAGCAGCCCTTCAGGAAGCCAGCAGCAAACGGAGACACGGGAGCCGCACCCGATGGGTCTGATTGGGTGTGGGTATTTCCATAGCCCATTTTTGCGTTCAGATTCTGATTCTCTGAACATTGTGACATTGGCTGATATTTATTTATTGCTCACCACATGCCATGTTACTGTTCAAATCAATTATATGCATTTAATCCTCAAAATAACACACAAAGTGGGGACTTTGTGACCCCATTTTACAGATGGGGCTACTAAGGCAGAGAGATTGAGTAACTCCCTCAGGGTCACCCCCTGATAACTAGGATTGGAACCCAGGCAGGTGACTCTGGGACCCAAACTCTGAACCCCTTTGCCATAAGGCAGACTGCGCTGGAGGCTGTTTTCCGTTCCCCAAAAGAGCCCCTGCGCGCAGCATTTTGCGAGCTTCGAATGTGGAAGCTAAGATCGAGGGCTTGTCTGCTGTCGGAGAGTGGCCACCTGCACACATCTTGAATGTGGGTGCCTTTAAAACACAGGTATCCAGGAGATCCCCAGAAATGCTGGAGAATAAACGTCAGCTCAGGTTGCCAGCGTTTAGACGTTGCATTTAGTCCCGGAGGACGGATGCCGCACCCAGGGGCCAGAGGCATTCTTCCCTCTGGCTTTTCATTTGGTTTCTTTTCAGTATTTGAAATGTAGAAATCAAGTCTGGATGTCAGAGTATTGATTTAGTTTTCTTTTTTCCCAGGAGGCATGATTAACAAAGAGCCCAAAATGGCAAACTGTGTGGAGGCCGTGGCGTGGGCTGTGCCTCGAGAGCCGTGCCTGTAGGGCTGGCCTGCGAGGGCATCTTTGGTCCACAGAGGCCAGTCTGTGCTGCAAAGCCTGGGCACAGGCACGGGGATGACAGGAGGGTCCTGGAGTCAAGGGAGCAGCTAAATTTCAATGCAGCAGCTTCTTTTTGCCAGAGATCCAGGTTAAAAAAAGAAAATGTTTCACCTTTTAAAAAATATCGCACTTAAAACCTGCATTTGTTCTATACCCAGATCATCTTTTTAGAGCCAAAACATCAAGAAATATGGCCTGAAAAAGGCTCATGAAAATACTGTTCCAAGAATTAAGTAGTAATGACATTCTGAAACCTCACTGTTTAAAGAGATCCGCTGCTAGTGTAACAGGACCCCGATATATTTATACATTTATAAATTTATAAAATTCATTGTGAAAATCGAGTAACGTTTGCATGCGTCTGGCCCACAGATGATGAGGAGCCAGAGTTTTCAGAGGACGCTGGAGGCCAGTGCACAGCTCCCTGCCAGCGGCTGTGGCTCTCAGGCTGCTGGGACAGTGGCCGGATGCAGACCTGTGTGGTGCAGCATCTGCTGCTGCTGCAGCGAGGGTGGCTACATAGGTGACGCCCTGCTAGGTTCATCCAGGTCCAGACTCGAGGTTGTCCACTTTGAGGCCAGGTCTCCTGGGAATCCAGGCCTGCTGTGTCTACACTGTCACACTCCTTAAACTCTCCTGACCAGGACACACGATGAGGTTTTCCTATCAAACTCTACATGCATTCCATATGACATCTCTGGATTTCATCAGCTCCGAGTAGACCAAGCCTTTGTCCTTACAGCCAGGAAGGCATTGGATACCCAGATCTGGTCACATTCTGCCCGTTGGTGCATGTTTTAGAAGCATGTGTGTGTTCCTGCCCACCTCATGGCTGCTGAGGAACAGTGGCTACTGCGTGTCATTCTTGTGATGGCTTTGTGATATTGTGTGCAAAGCCTTATTTACAGGCTGCCCCCGAGAGCAAAGGATAATGGTGCATTATCCATTAATGTGACCCTGGAGAGCTCTAATTGAACTGCACAAATGGAAGAATCCTCCCCCACCAGCCCCTGCTGCTCACAGACAGTACGCTCAGCTCAGCAGGGGCTGCTCTTACAAATGCCATCGCAGCACAGGCGGTCAATGCTTGGCATTTTCCGGGGCCCCTGGTTTCCTTTTAGAGGACGCAGTATTTTCAGAAATGGAGTTCGCATGTGTGCTCATCAGTCAGCAGCAGTCAGCTGTGATGTCCCCAAACTGTAGAGGCTTTGGACTTTTTGGCCCACTTTCTTCATAGAACGATGGAGATTTAGGATCTTACTGCCCTAGTTTAATCTTGTTTTGCAGATGAGGGGCCGCGGCCCCGGGGTCCTGAGCCACATGAGCTGGGCTTCCACCCTGGGCTCCATGCCGTGCCTCCTCGCCAGATAGACGTGGCCAGTTGTGCTGTTTCAAGGTCTTACTCCAGTCAGGTTTTTGTTTTATTGATTTTTTTGTTCATGAAGTAGAATATGGTTTATGTATTACGTACATTTCTGTGTCTGTGTTTTTATTACAATATCTCATTTTCATGGGTTTTTATAACGTAAGTTACCTCTAACCTGTGACCTTGTAGTCTCTTCTTCCAGCATGTGTATCGTAATGTGGGAATTCTGCTTTGGTGGGTGACTTTTGTGAAGTTAATTAATATACATTTCATTTAGAATAATGCTTTGAGCAACTCAGTGAAAGTGAATTTAATTTTATCACTTAGTTTTTATTTTATACTTAAAGAGCTCTATTTGACTTATCCAGATGTTTGCCATCAGCATTGTATATACACAAAGGGAAGCTAAGCAAAATAACTTGGTTAGATTTTCCTAAAATTTCTTCACATTCAGCATCCAATTCTTCTGACTCCCTTACCTGGGACGTTCCCCAGCCATTGCCGTCAGTCTTCCTTAGATGCCAGTTTGTTGAGGTGTTTCTCTTTCCCTGATGCCTCATGTGCCAACAAATAAAGACGTTCAGCTCTTCCTGGGCTCTCAAGACCAGGCCTGCTGCATTCTCAGAGAAGCAGAACCTTAGGGGATGCGTGGACATGCGTGGTTCGTCTGTGTGCCCCGTGTCATGGGCTGGCTTATGCAATTGTGCGGCTGGCATGTCTGACCTCCGTAGTGCAGACACAGGCTGGAGACCCAGGCGGGATTTCCATGTGACAGTCGCAGGCAGGTGTCCGCCTCTCCGGGGGACCCTGTCCTATTCTCTTAAGGCCATGCAGGGATTAAATGAGGCCCAGCCCACTGTGGAGGGGCACATGCTCCATAGGGAGCCAGCTGACCGCAGGTGTTAATCAGCCACATCCACACGACACCCTCACAGCCCCCGACGAGGGTGTGTGTGGGTGGCTGGGGCTGGGGCCTCAGCAGGCTGACCCCTGACCCACCAGAGACCAGGCTCCATCCTGACTCACCTTCCTCATTTCCCTGAAATGCATCGTTCCTTCCTGGCCACCTGCCCGGCACACGCCCAGGCTGACCGCACGGATCATTTGCTGTTTTCTAGGGTTTGTTGCTTCCCGTGCCTTCATTACCCCTGGGGCCTCTCCCCACTCGGCTCCTCAGGCCTGGAATGCCCCCAGCCCTGCTTATGTGTGGGATATGTGTGCCAGGCACCTCCTGGTGGGATTCTAGGTTCTGCCCTGGGGCTAAGAGCACCTGGAGGCTCAAGGTGACTTCTTTGAGACCCTCCCGCACAGGGTCCGGATGGATCATGGGAGAGCCATGAATAGAGAAGCTGCCGTGGAAGCAAAGCCTGGGTGGGAGGACGGGCTGCACCTCCACCCAGAGAGCACCGGAGTCCTGCAGGAAAAGCAGAGGTCTCCTGTGGCCACTATGCCTCTTCCAGAAACTTCGTTACGCACAGAATGAGTGTCGCATCCCAAATGCCTGGTGGTGGTATTGCGGATAAATGTTAACCTAGAGGTTTTTATCTGAAAAGTTCCAGTTTAATTTTTAAAGTCTTGTTTTTACCAATTCTGCTTGTTCAAGACATACCGTATGCTTTTTTCCTCTAGTTTTTCTTTTAGAAAGAATTTAATGAATTGTGCTGGGATCACCCTCGTAACATTCTCCCTCACCACCCCCTGTCCTCCGGGTCTCTCCACTCTGGCCCCAGCAGTTGGCGTGTCAGTTATATTTATATTATACATCCTGCCATCTGGGGCTCTCATCGAGAAGTTCTCGGACATGGTGTGACATCAGTGGGTCCTTTGTTTCAGAACAAGCGCGTTCTCCTTACTCTCTGGCACGGCCTCGCTGTTTAGGGGTTTCCTCTCTCTGGGAAGCTGTTCCTTCTTGAGAACACAGTGTGCTTTGTTCCTGCAGTGAGGGAGGTGGGTCATCCTGGGGGGAGAACTGCTGGCAGCTCACAGAACAATAGGACAGGAGGATACTGTCCACGGCTGTCTAGGTCTGAGCCGTTCAAAGGTATTCTCTGCGTTTCCATGCGTTTCACTTCTAGGTTAGATTTTCTCATTATTAGAGGGAATATCTCATTCCCCTAGCATCGACAGAGGGGGAATATCTGTTGGCGAGAGGGATGTCAAAACCCAAAAGTGAATTATTGGTAGCAACCCACGTGCAGCACACACCCACGACAACCAAGCTGCACAGTGGCGTGGCGTGGCGTGTCCACAGCAGCAACGCACAGGTGCTGGAAACTGAATATAGAATATTTGGAGTTCACACAGGCTCACGAGGCTTTCTGAATGGTCGTGCATGTCTGTTCTGTCTGTGACGGCAGCAGCCGCTCCTGCAGGTGTGGGGAAAGCCCTCTCTCTGTTCTCACTCGTAGGGCTGCGGCAGAGGTGTCTGTGTCACCAAGGTCCCTCGGTACCTTCAGGGCAGAGGCCTTCTGTCCCGGACACCTGCCCTCAGGGGCTGTGTCTTAGTCTGTTTTCTGCTGCTGTAACAGAGTATCACAGATTGGGTAATTGACACACAATGGAAGTTTGTTTGGCTCATGGTCCTGGAGGCTTTGGAAGCCCAAGACTGAGGAGCTGCATCTGCTGAGGGCCCCTGAGCGGCGTCTTCCCAAGCGATGGCCTCACCTGGCAAGAGAGCGGAGAGACCGAGAGGGGGCCAAGCGCACTCCCATAACTAAAACAGTGCTCGTCCAGCCACGAGGGCAGGGTCCTCAGACCTGGTCACCTCTTCTTAGGCCCCATGTCCCAGCGTGGCGGCACTGGGGGTGAGGTTTCCCACACACGACCTTTGGGGGACGCATTAAACCCCAGCAGACTGCCTTGTCTTCTGCTCATTTTGGTTGTTGCATTGAAGCGTGGGTGTGATGGATGCTGGAGTTTCTCTCCGAGGGGGCGGGATAGGCCGTCATTCTGGGGAAGGGGGGCTTTGGGGTTTCGGTGTCCAGGACTGTGTCAGTTTCCTATTGCAGTTGACAGATCACCGCAAACACTGGCTAACCACACACTTTCATGGTCTGTAGCTCTGGAGGCCAGAAGTTCTAACACCAAGGTGTGAGCAGGGCTAGTCCCTTCTGGAGGCTCCAGGGAGAATCCTTTCCTCGCCCTGTCCAGCCCCAGGTGCTGCCTGCATACCTGGGCTCATGGCCGCACCACCCAGACCCCTGCATCCGTCCTCACATCTCCTCCCCGCCTGAGCCTCCCGCTGCCCTGCTGGAAGGACCCTGGGATGACCCTGGATCTCCTGGATAGTCCAGGATGACCTCCCCAGGTCAAGGTCACTGACTTAATCCTATCTGCAAGGCCCTTTTGCCACATAGGGTGACATTCACAGGCGCCAAGGATCAGGTCATGAGCATCTTGGGGGCCATAACTCGGCCGACCCCAGTGGCTCTCTGTGGTGTGTGGGGGCTCAGGTTCCACTGTGAGTGACTGCAGGCCCTGCCGCAGCTCAGGTGGGGACCCCCAAGGGGCCTCCAGTGTTTGGGCTGGAGTGACCAGGCATTGAAGCACACACTTCCGGGGATGTTGGGATCCTCCCTGCCCCTGCTCTTCCCATGCATTCCTACTAGGGGGAGTCTGCTATGCCTCCACGTTGTACCTGTTCTCCAGGTGTGTCCATGTGAGCACACGGCAGAGCCCTGAAGACTTCTGAAGATGCAGGCTGCTAAGCCTTCTGCATACACCACGGCTTAAAATAATACAAAACGTGATGAAGTGACTCTGCTATTATTTTATTGTCATTATAATAAAATACACCTAGGCACTAATTTCAAAGTGTCGAGTGATCTTTGCAGGTATTCACTGCTTTGTACTTGGACAAGCATTTGCCTTCCCACCAGCAGTCTTCTGCCTTGGGGCTCGGTTGGCCCTGGGAGGGGATGCCTGGTTCCCCAGTGGCCTGGGCAATCTTGCAGCAGGGGTGGGGGACAGGGCCTCAAGTCTTCCTTTAAAATCTGAGGAGCTCTGGTTCCTCCTCAGGGAACATGGTCAGGCCTGGTGGGACTGGCCCTGCCGTTCCCTTTCGGCTGCTGTGGGCTTGGTGTGGGGTCCCAGGCCCAGGCCAGAGCCCGCCCCTCTTGAGGCCCTTCCTGCCATGGCCTGGCTGGGACCTGCGGCCCTCCTTCCCATGTCCGTGGCCACACACACAGCTGGGCTGTTAAGGGCATCCCCATTGCTACTTCCCGGGAGCTGCGGTCACCCTCAGTGAGCCCCTCTGTCCTGCTAGTTCAGGTCCTTCCGGAAGGTGCTTTGTGTGACACTGAGTCCTCGCCCCAGCCCAGGAGAGGCGACTGATGGATGGCCTGCTGGAGTACGGAATCAGAGGGGACTCCTGCCTTGCTGTGACCACAAGAGGCCACTCATTCACCCTCACTCCCGCCCTCCCACTCTGCTCCTCACTCACCTACCTCCCCCAGTTTCTGCCCTGCGCCAGCTTCTCCGTTGCACAGCGAGGGGACATACACACACATGCACACACAAACACGCTCACACACGGGCTCACACCCAGGCATGCACACACACATGCACAGACACGCACACACACGCACACACACACTTTCATGCAGACATGCTCACACCTGTGCATGCACAGATGCACACACACGCACACACAAACATGCTCACACACGTACACACATGCACACAGTCACGCTTACACATGCACACACACTTGCATGCAGACATGCTCACACATGTGTAGGCACAGACGCTCACACACATGCATGCACACACACTCAGGCACATGCACATACACATACATGTGCACACGGGCATGCTCACACATGCACACACACATACAAACACACATGTGGACTTACCGTCTAGTGATGCGGTGCTGTCTCCTCAGAGGCCTGAATGTGCCGGTGGGTTGCGGTCCCTGTGTGCTGTCGGCCAGGCCTGCTGTGCTGTGAGGAGCCGGCCATGGGGGTGGGCCTCACTTCTAGCTGACCCAGTTGGTGGCCACATCCCTGGTGCCCAGGCCTGGTCCCTGGCCAGTGCAGCCTTCACAGCTGACAGCATGGACAGACCCTTCTTGCCCAGACCACAGCAATCAGGCACTCCCTCTCCTTCAGCTCAGGGCTGCTGGGCAAAGCACAGGCCTAACTCCGGAGCAAAACCCCTCAAGGCCGCAGCTCCCGAGCCGTTGTCCCAGGACCTCCCCCCAGGCTGTGGGAGGGAAGGCCCCAACCCCTACCCAGAGAGGGTATGAGGAAGGAGCCCCCCGTGTGCACCGGCTCTGCCCCTTTCTCCAGGGTACAGGCGGGAGGGGAGCCCCCCAGGCAGCTGACGCCCTCAACACACAGTACTTTGCTGAACCCAGAATCCAGGCATCTTTGCCTTCATTTTGGCTCTTCCAAGAAGAATCCCGTTGGTACCCACTTCTCACCAAGCATCTGGCCTGTCCTGGTGCGGGATGTGCTTCCCCCCTCTGAGCAGCTGAAAGATGTTTGAAGGGGTGGGGCCCGTGGGTGAGAACCTGTCTGGCCTGGAGCTCTGGGAGGTGGACGAAGGGGTTCTGGACTCTTCCAGGCTGGTGCCAGATCTGTCATGGCAGCCTCTTCTCTCATGCCTGGCTCAGCTCTGCCCTGGGTACAGACATCCCCTCTGAAAGGGCCCGTGGCTCCCACCCACCTCCACCGCTCTCAGCAGGGAATGCCGCTGTCTCTTCATGTCCTCCTCCCAACCTGGGGCCCAGGCACGTCTCGTGGAATCTAAAGTTGCTTTTGAAGGAGTTCTTTCTCCATGGAGCAGATTCGTTCTCCTCCAGCAGGGTCTGGGCACGCTCTTCCTGGCCAGGATCCTGGGGCCTGGCATCAGAGCGGGTCGAGGGTCACTGAGCCTCCGCAGCTCCTCAGAGCACTCTCTTTGCTCAGGGCATGGCTAGGAGGGAATGACTTGTGTGGGGGTCAGGATAGGCGACAGGCGGAACCTCAGGTCTGTCAGCAAGGGCCCTCAGGGGGTCCCCAGGGCCACTCACCTCCCTGCACCAGCCAGTCCCACATGTGGCTGCTCTGTAGCCTGTCTTGGTCCCTTTCCTGCTATTGTGGGTAGAATTGCGTCCCCTGAAAAGATGTGTTGAGTGCTGACCCCCGGCGCCTGTGGGTGTGGCCTCATGTGGAGGTGGGGCCGCTGCGTCTGCAGATGCCTGAGCTCAGATGGAGTCGCCCTGGAGTAGGAACCATAATCCAACCACCGGTGTCCACGGAAGATGGGGAGAGATACAGGGAGACAGGCTCGCAGCTGGGTGGGGCCACAGCCAAGAGTGCTGGCCCCGCAGAAGCTGGCAGAGGCAGGGCGGCTCCTCCACTGGCTTCAGTGTGCACGGCCACACCAACCATCCACTTGCTCCAGGCCCCAGGGATTCCACCCCAAGGACGCAGCGGACTCAGAGAGACTTGGCCTGCAGCCCCCACTGGAAGGGTTGTGGATGGGGATCTGACACATTCGATGTAACTGAGAGAGGTTGGGTTAACCAGGCTGCCTGGGAGGAGACGGCGTCCACTTGCAGGTGCACCTCAGCACAGGGTTGCAGGGGGTGGGGGGGCCCAGCTGGGGCAGTGTATAGCCCACCTTGGATGGCCCCTGCCCACGGCAACGACTCTTGAGATTCCCTTGAGGCGGCCCCGGCCCCCAAAGTTCTACAGTTGCCCATGTTGATGTCAAGCTTTGAGCTGTGGTTCTTGCCTCAGGAGCAGCTCTCCCCACCATGCAGGCAAATGGTTCTAGCTAAAGTGAGTTTGCTTTTTGTTTTTTAACCAAACAAACCCATCCTAGCAACACCTGGGCTGCCCCCAGGATGGCATGAACCCATCATGATGCTCCATGCGACAGGGACCCCCCGCCAAGGAACAAGGTGCAGAATCCCACAGCGCCCTGTGTCTGCTCGTATGGATGCATGTTACCATAACACTGCACATATAAAAATCATGTACAGATTTCAGAAACTTTAAAATAGCCATACCCTTTGTCCTGTACCTCTACTTGTAGGAAATTAACCCAGAGAAACAATCAGATGTGAGATAATGATTTGCCCGTGTGTTTCTTTGCCGCAGTGTTTATGACAGTCAAGAATCACTAGAAAACCTGATGAACATTTGAAACACACATCCCAGGGAATATTCACCCAGCTATTTAAAATCATGTAGATTAGCAGCATCATGAAAAAGCGTTTGAGTGAAAAATTTGTTACAAAGAATAGACATTGCTGTTACAATTTTGTATAAAAAGGCATCAGAAGGATAAAGACCTCTAGGTGATGCTGTTAAAGTGTATTTTATTTTTATTTTCTATATTTTCCAAAGTGAACACAACGATTTTATACTCAGACAAAAATACATATTAAGTTACTTGTTTTATGCATCAAAACGAAATGGTCATTTGTGTGTGAGAACTTTAGATGATGGGGTCCAGGTCAGCAATCCTGCCGATTTTATCCCCAAAAGACCATCTCCTAACTAACTGTCCTTATCAACTGATTCTGCGTTTATAGTTTAGGTTAATGTGAATTCCAGACTTCCTTGCTGGGCAAAGCCATAAAAAAAGTCAGAAGTCCAGCAGCTCCTCCTCTTCCTTCCTCTCCTGCCCCTCCCCTCCCTGTCCCCCACTTCAGAAGTGCAGTCCTTCAGTCGTCCGCGTGTGGACCAGGACCTGCTCGCTGCTGGGACACAGGGACCTGTTCACACGTCACACTGGCCCCTGAGGGGGAGGTGCCAGCAGGTGGCCTCCCGTCACCGCATGGAGGCCGTCACATACCCAGGTGCCATGTCACCTCCACTGCAGCATGAGCTCTGGGCAGGCAGGAGTCACCAGCCTTGCTCAGCGCTGCACCTCAGAGCCAGCCCTGATTGTCTGGAATCGAGGGTTCATTTCCAGATTTCTGGGGCTACGGCTGCAGTGCATCCCTGACATGCTGGGTGTTATCCCACGGGGCTCTCCCCGTCACAATGAGCTTCTGAATTTCCTCACAGTCCTTTCCCAGTCTCCACCCTCTCTGATTCCCCTCCCACGACATGGAGTGAGGCTGTGCAGAAAACACCTTTGCCTGCCCTTCTGTGGCCGGGGCTACTGTGCCCCTCCATAGCCTTGCTCCCCTAGCCTCGGGGTTGGCTCTGGGAGCCTGGCCCTGCCTGCTCCAGCTCCCGTTTCTCAACTCCGCTTTGCAGCTGATCATCCAGAAAGGTCGCTGTGAGGATGTTTGGTATCCAGGTGTCACATTACCTTCAGCCTCCCTCCTGGGGCGCCTCTGTTTCCAAGGAGACAGGCCGAGCCAGGGATGGAAAGAAGCCCGTCCCTTGGGACACATGGCTTGGGACCTTACCTAAGTGTCCTGGGTCTGCCTGTTGGGAACTTTGTGGATGCCATTCCTCTTGCGACACTACAGGCGTCCCCGATGCAGACACCACAGGTCTACATCTTTGTGCCTCTGTATGGCCTGGGGCAAGTCGCTGAACCTCTCTGCATATTCTGTAAAATGCGAAAAACAGTGCCTTCTCCCAGCTCTCTGTAAAGACCAATAGTTTACAGCATGGGGAGCACTCTGGCAGGTGCCTGGAGTGCCCAGTGCTCCCTAATGCCAGGTGTAATGGTGACAATCATTCTTTAGGCAAGTATTAAATGATGTTTATGGAAAGATGGCATGATCTGTGCTATAATTTAAGGCGGAATAAAGACTTGACAGAGCTAGAGACTTAGTTTAACAAATCAACTCCTGAAATTGTGAGTGTTGGAAGGTCCAGAATCCGCAGGCCAGGGGCAGCTGGGGACTGGGGAGAGTTGGGTTGCAGTCCAGGCCGTCTGGGGGCAGAGCTCCCTCTTCCTCAGGGAAGCTCTGTCTTTTTCTCTCAAGGCCCTTGATGGATTGGGTGAGACCCACCCACGTTATGTCACACGCCTTACTCAAAGTCTACTGATGTAAGTGCCAATCTCATCTAAACATACCTTCACAGAGACATCTAACCTAGCATTTGACCCAATATCTGGGCACGGTGGCCCAGCCAAGTTGACAAGTAATAAAGCCAACGACCACAGAGATCAAGGGTCTCCACCCAACATGACGTGGTGCCAGCCAGAGGATGTTGGCCAGGGGACAGAGTGGATGGCACAGGGTTGAGGAAAGAAGTCAGTAGCATGTATGGAAATGCCCAAGGGGTGAAGAGGGAGATCAGAGAAGCGGGATGGGCCAGAGGGTGTGGCCCTTTCCTTTCATCTTGCTTTTAAGATGCAACAGATTTCAGCAGTGGTTCTCAAAGCGTGGACCAGCACATTCAACATCCCAGGGAATTTTGCTAGAAATGCACATCCTCGGGCCCCACCCCAGATCTCCTGGATCAGCAAGGAGCCATCAGAGCCCAGCCGTGTGAGCTTAATAAGCCCTTGGTAGATCCTGACGCAGCCCAAGGCTGGGCAGGCTGGAGGGCACCTGCGTGCCAGGAGAACGGCCTGGAGAAAAGGGCAGGTGCTCAGAGGGAGTGTGGCCTGGGGCCGTGTGGGCTGAGGACCAGGGAGGTTGTTGTGCCTCAGACCAGTGGAAAGGGCAGGGCTTGCATTTCAGGACCCTTCTGCCTGATGACAGGCTTTCCCTGAAGCTGGAGGGGCAGGGTTGGGGTCGGGGGGCCGTGGGGAATGGGGAGTGGTGAAGGTTCCCTGAACTGACAGGGAATGGGTTAGGAGCAGACCCATTTGAGGGCACTTTTTGCAGACCATGTGTAGACAGGAGGTAGCAATTGTGCAGCCGTAGGCACCCTGGGCAGTCCGAGGCCTTTCCAGAGTTCTCCTTTCACTGGGCTCCAAAGAGATTCTGTAGAACTAAGTGAAACTGCTGATACTCAATACGTTTCTCATGTTAAACAAAAACAAAAACAAAGCAGCCATTTCTTACAGATTTTCTCAATACTTTCTATCTGTGGTTATTATACCTCTTATTCTGTAATTATTTTTTATTATGAATTATTTATTTCCAGATCTGTCTGGCCTGTGCAGACCTGTGGGCACTATAAGGGGGAGTACTGCATCACCTTTATCTTTTTATCCCTTTGGCCTTACTCCGTGCCTGAAAGATCACCACACTGGAACGTCCAGGTGCACATGTGCCACTGGACACCGGGATGTTGGGGGACACACATGTTGCCGGATGCTGGAATGGTGCACGCATGCTCTGTTGGACGCTGGAATGCTGGTGCATTGTTGCCGGATGCTGGAATGCTGCACGCATGCTCTGTTGGACGCTGGAATGCTGGTGCATGTGCACATGTTATTGGCATGAGCTGTAGTTCAAACCTCAGCCATTTGATGCTTGAATTCCCAAACCATGCATGGAAATGGGTACTTCTTCCTGCTGGAATTCTCTCTCTCTCTCTCTCTTTTTTTTTTAACTGATTGGGGAGTGAGGTGTTGGGGGTGGGTCTTGCTACATTGCCCAGGCTCAAACTTCTGGGCTCAAATGATCCTCCTGTCTCTGCCTCTGCTTCTGCCTCGGCCTCCGGAGTAGCTGGGACTACAGGCCTGAAATACTGTTTCTTTAAGGAAGTGCATGTTACCTATAATACCAAACCACAAAAGGATAGCCGCGGTTTGGGGCGAGGAGAGCTCAGAGTTTCTTGCACATGGCCCTGTGGTGGCGGCCATGGCCCTGCATAGACACGAGCTGGAATCTGCAGGTGGCAGCCAGGACGCTGCGTGTGTCGAGTGCACAGTGTGGCTTGGTGCCAACCATGGCGAGGGTGGAGAGCCCCGTGCCTGCAGCGCGCGCTTCCCTCACCGGGTCCTGCGTCCTTGGGCAGGCGATGCCCCTGCGGGGAGGGGCTGGTCCATCCCCGGCCAGCCACGGGCCCACGCATGGACCCAGCGACCCACGGACCTGCTTACCTGGGCGCGGCGCGGGTGGCATGCGGCCACGCGGAGGGGGCGCGCTGGGCTGCTGCGGCCTCTGCAGCTTCTGCACCTGCCACGGTGCGGCCGGAGGTAAAGGGAGGCGGCGGCCAGGCGCGGCCCCGCGGAGGCAGCTGCACTCGCTCGGTCCACTCGCGGCTCCGCGGCTGCCCGCAAACCAGGAGGGCGCGGAGACCCGGAACCAGGGGGAGGGGCGGGGGCACTTGTGCGGCACCCGCGGGGCTCCCAGGGGACCTCGGCGGTGACACGAATTTCTAGGTGACCTCGGCGGTGACACTAATTTCTAGGTGACCTGTGTGATACACTCACAGGGCTCCCAGGTGACCGCGGCGGTGACCCGCAGGGCTCCCAGGTGACCGCGGTGGTGACACGCTGGGCTCCCAGGTGACCTCGTTGGTGAGCCCCGGGGCTCCCCGACGACCGCGGCGGTGACACGCGGGGCTCCCAGGTGACCTCGGCGGTGACCCGCGGGGCTCCCAGGCGACCTCGGCAGTGCACTCACAGGACTCCCAGGTGACCCGCGGTGGTGACACGCCGGGGCGGGCGCGCGCCGCTTCCGCTTCCGCCGAGCCGCCCCCCGCCCCCCGCGGCGCAGCGCGCGCCCCCCTCCCGGTGGCGCGGAACCAATCCCGGGCAGGGAGGCGGTGGCTCGAGGCTGAAAGCGCTGCCGTGGCCCCCTCCCCGCCTCCGCCGCGCCCCCTCCCCACTCGCACGGCCCCCCCCGCAGGCGCCCCCCGTGCGGAGGAAGCGGATCTGCCAGGATCATTTTTGTTGTGTCGGAGGATGAGGTTTTGGCTGAGGACTGAAGAGATGGCCCTGGAAGAAATGGTGCAGAGATTAAATGCGGTTTCCACGCACACGGGTAGGAGGAGCTGCTGGCCGTCAGTGATCTATGCTTAAGCTTGACATCATGGGCTGAAATGTGGGGAAATGCGTCTGATTTTTGTAAGCCGCCCTCGTGTTCCTTTCTAGCCGTGGTAGCTGTGACATGGGGGGCACTGGTTGGTAGCTGGTGTGTTTTCAGAGGCTGTCGGCGATCGTATGCTGCCCGGGATAGTTAAAATGACTGCACGTTGGTGACACGGGCTCTGTCAGGGATGCTGGGTCTGCATGCGGAGCCATTTGTGCGTCTGAAATCTGCCCATCAACCTGCCTGTCCGCAGCCCTCGCAGTGGAGAATGCACAAGTGCTTGCGAATTGAGAATGATCTGAGCCAAGGGCTTCCAGAGCTTGGGGTTTCAGAGCCAGGGGTAGGGATGGTGAAGCTACCTGGAAGCTCATTTTGAGGAGGCAAAATCCTGGACTAATCAGGTGGTTCTTTTCTTCATTAAATGCAATTTAAACCTAAGACAAATGTTTGAGACGGTATGGGTAAAGAGTGGACTGGACGTTCATTTTCAGTATTAATCGAAATATTACTTCAAATAAGCTTTGAAGAGCAGTTCAGATCGATTCTTTTAGGTGTAAGCAGAGACTGGGCTGAGAGCTTGCATCTGGCCGTGGCTTTCAGGTGGTCGCATCCGAGTTCTCAGGCTGTTATGCAGAAGGGAGAGGCATCCTTAACTAGTTTTCCTTGAAATGAAGAGGAAATAATGATATATCATTAAAAGTAAGTTGCCAAGTGTTTTGCCTGATGTTGCCATATGTTATGTAATATATGCCATTACTAGTTGTCTAACTAGTATTTGCCTGGGAGATTAAAATGTCAGTTGCTTGGTTTGGGCGTGGTTCTCTTTCTCTACCCACCCTGATGGATTCTGAGAGTGAACCAGTGATTAAATCAGCATAAGCACCATCATATGGGATGGTCTAATCAAGATGTTTTTAATGGGGGCTTTTATGATCAAAGCTGCTGGGTTTATTGTATATGGGTCGAAAGAAAACAAAACCATTTTCATGCCGTCTGCTCCCTGACTCTTAGAGAATCAGCTCTTTTACCGAAGCTTGAGTGGAGCTTTTCCGTGCAGGGTTTGCAGGGTTTGAGTATGGTGAAGGGCTGCGTGGATGCCAGGTTCGCAGGGAGGCTTCCGATCGGCTGCGGGGGTGGAGGGGAAAGCCCCCCCTGCTCTGCGTGCCTCTGCGTGCCGCTCGGGGTCAGAGTCACAGAGTGGGAACCGCTCCAGAGGCTGATGTCATTCCCCAGGTTTTTAGGGATCGGGGTTTCTTCATGAGCTCCGAGAGACATGTGCGCATTTCTAATTGGAAAAAGGCTACCTCAGAAGAGCAGCAGTGACACTGGCTGCTCCCTGAATGTCGTGCGAGCCGGGCGCTCGGTGTGGGGCATCGTCTCATCTGGAACAGGCAGTGAGATGCATGTCCTCCCACTCATCTGCATTACCGATAATTGCATGCTTCACCAGGACTTTCAGATCCAGCTTACCAGACATCCTCGGTTATGAGCACCCTGTAGTGTTTAGTTAGGGGAGGTGACCCTGCATCATACTCCACTTACCACCCATTAACACTGGCCTCTTCCTTCAGCACAAACCCATTTTCTGCTCACGCTGTGTGTGAGGTACCACTCAGTGGAGGCAAGTTATTAGGTTGAAGGCTATAAACCCATAATGAGGGGGGTTTATGGTGCAGTATTGACATGATGCTACTACAGAGTGTAGGGGTGTGTGGTGCACATTCTCTGGTAGGGATGAAGGTCAAGGTAAACCTGATCCCCACCTCGGGTTTAAATTCCAAGCACTTCCTCAGGAGAGTTCTCCACCTGCAGCCAAACACCCTTCAGCGGGAGGTCATGGAGCTGCTTCTCCTTCCGGGGTCATGCTAGGGTCCATGCCAGGTGAGAGCTGATGGCAACAGGACACTGATGTGGCAGCTGGCGTAGGTCCTCAGGGCAGTGGCAGGGCTAGGTCACAGCTGAGGGATTGCGTACAGCGGCTGACCTTAAGGCAACTGCCTCATTCAGCTGTGCAGAGCTTCACCCTCTGTAGATTCACCCCCAACCCACAAGCATTTTATCTTTGCTGCTGTCCAGGACATGCTGCTGTGTTTTAATTTCAGATTTATGCATTTCTTCTGTCTGAACCTAGAACCTTCATTATCTAGCTAATCTGCATGTAAAGGAGTATAATGTGTGCTGTCCATATGGTCTGTGAATCTGTAGCCTTTCACCTTGAAAATTGACATTTTATATACTCGTCTGAACCTGATCTTCAGTAACAAGGCCAGGGGCACTTTCCAGTGGCAACTTCCTCCTGGCCCCCCTTCTATGTGATAGGGCTCATTTTCGTCTGTTTTGGTTTTCTCTTTGGAATTTTAGTCATTGGCGAAAAGGTAGAAGACATTCAAGGGAGCAATGCTATGGATCTAGTTGATTTAAGCATTTGATGGAACAGAACAGTGGTCCTCCAACTAGAGCATGTATCTGCATCACCTGGGGGCTTGTTAAAGCACAGGCTGCTGGGCCCACCCTCAGAGTTTCTGATTCAGGAAGTCTGGGGTAGGGTCTGAGAATTGACATTTTTTAAGTTCTTGATGAAGTTCTTCAGGAATCAAACTTGGGGAACTACTGTAGTAGAAGAATCTTTAAATCTAGCCCCACCTTTTACATTAGTTGACCCAATACTAACTCTTGTCATAGACGATGATAGATGGATAATGCATGGATAAATGAGTGGATGGATGGATGAATGGGTAGATGGGTGGGTGGGTGGCTAGATGGGTGGGTGGATGAATGTAGGGGTGGATGAATGGATGTGTGGGTGGATGGATGGATGGATGGGTGGATGATGATGGATGGATGGGTGTGTTAGTGGATGGATGGATGTGTGGGTGGATGGATGGATAAATGGATAAATGGAGGATGATGAATGGGAGATGGATGGATGAGTGGATGCTTGGATGGATGAGTGGATGGATGGAGGGATGAATGAGTTGGTAGATGGATGAGTGGATGTATGTATGTAAGGTAGATGGAGGGGCAGGTGGATGGGTGGATGGTAGATGGCTGGGTGGGTGGGTGGATAGATGGATGCAAGGGTGGATGGATAGAATGACTGGATGGATGGGTGGGTGGATGCATAGATAAGTGGATGCATGGATGAGTGGATGGATGGATGGGTAAATGGATGGGTGGGTGGGTAGATAAATAAGTGGATGGATGATGATGGATGGGTGGGTGAGTGGGTGGGTGGATGGATAGATGACTGGATGGATGGATGAATGATGATGGATGAATGGATGGGTAGGTAGATGGATGGATGAATGGATGGATGGATGTGTAGGTGGATGAGTGAGTGGATGTATGGATGAATTGGTGGGTGGGTGGGTGGATGGATGGGTAGATGGATGGAGGAGTGGAGGAATGGATGGATGGATGGAAGGTGGGTGGGTGGATGGATGAGTGGATGCATAGATGGATGAGCAAAAGCTGTGTGCCGCCTCCTGTCCTTAAGCTCTTCCTGGGAAGGGGCCTGTGGCCTGAGCAATGGGCTGAGGGACACAGCAGCATGGAGGGGCTTTGGGGGATGAGGGGGCTTCCCAGGACCACCACACAGGCACAGCTGTCCAGCACCCCTCAGTTGCAGGTCTCAGAGGAAAAGCTCTGGGGGGACGCACCCAGGAGGCAGGGGGCATGTGTTTCTGTGTGGAATTGAAGAGCTCTCAGTGGAGTAGGTGTGGCTCCCTGGCAAAATGCTGCCTGCTCATTAGCCAGCCCAGCGGTTTCTGAGGGATGCCTTAGTGCTCCCCTGTCATGCCTCTGCCTTCGGCCTCAGTGATTGGCGTCTCCTCAAGGAGCCATGATTTCTTTGTCCACTTTTTAAATGTGTTGTGGCCCTTTAGGAGGAAAACCATGCAGCCAAATGAGGTGCATCTGTGTGGGTTGCTGACTATTTTGTAACATGAAATTTAGGTCTCTAATTAGATAGGTGTGACTATAAAGTGCAGAAACATTTAAAAAAACAATTAGCTTTCATGGGATGTTGTGTTATGGATCTTGGTAGTAGGGATTCAGGAGCGGGTTTTAGAGATTTGAGCGGAGACAGGCTTGTGAGGAAACAGTGAGTACTTTGAGCATCCTTGGCGTCCCGTGTTGCTGACCTTCTGTGATCTGACGCCACGGCTCAGTGTGTCCCGAGCGCTCCTGAGAATGCGGCGCTCAGGCCTCCCAGCTGGGTGAGTCCAACGCCCTCCATGCGAAGACGGCTTGAGCACGGCCTCACCTGTGGAACTGGGGGCAGACTTACGAGCTCCTGGGGATTTCATTTCCAACCTGCTCTGAGGACACTGGGGGGCCGGTCCTGTGTTTGCTTGGAGTGCCCTTCAGGGAGACCTGTGGCTCCAGGGGCTGGCGCTGAGTGACCACAGGCCAGGTCTCAGGAGTGAGTGATGCCGGGCAGCACCTGAGAAGGGGACACCTGCAAGGTGCGTTCCGAGTTTCGTGGGGACTTGTGTTGGCCACCGCCTCCTGAGTCACTGGCGCCTTTTCACGCTGCACCTGTGCCTTGGGATGGTGGCCGCCTTCCAGTGTCTTCCCGATCTCCCTCTTCAAAGCCGCTCCTGACTCTTCCACTGCCCCCTCTGACCTCATCCCTCACTGTTTCATCAGCTCCCGTCCTGGTGCTTCCTCACCTGGTGCCTCATTGCCCGGCACTTCCTTATCTGGCGTTTCATCACCTGCTGCTCCACATCACCTGCTGGCTGCCTCCTCCCTTAGTCTTATGTTTGAAGTTCCCTGCATTTGGCATTCCCTAAGGGTAAGACCACCTTCTATAGTGGTGCAAACTCCCCCTCAGAACTAGGGGCGCCAGATCCGCAAAGGCCCCTGGGCATGGCTAACCTCTGAGTCCACAAAGCCCCACGTATGGCTGACTTCCAGGTCTGCAAGGGCCCCCAGCGTGGCCAACCTCCGAGTCCATAAAGCCCCTGGCATGGCCGACCTCATTGGACGAGTTTGCTTGGACTTTTGCACCCCTGGCATGCTGCTGTTCTGCTGCTTTCTGTAAGCCTGGCCCCTTGGTGTGGAAGGCGTATGGATTTTAGGGGTTCCACTCATTTTGCAGATGTTCTGGGGAAAAGCACATTTGTTGATCATCGATACCAGCTGAATACCAGAGGGTGCACTCCAGAATTAGACCTTCAGGGACTAGTAAATATGAGAGATACTGGAGGGTGAACTCCAGAATTAGAACTTTGGGGACTAGTAAATATGAGAGAAGCTGGCTCGGGAGACCTGCTTTCGCTGTAATAAAGAACAAGGCGTAAGCTTCACAATCAGAAGTTCTCCAAGCTTCAGCTGCTCATGAAAGGCATGCTATGTCTGATAAACACATTTTCATGAGTAGAGAATAATTTTAACAGACCCTAGGGTCTACTGATTCATAATTTAACCAAATACAGTTTCTGGAGCCAAGTTAGTTCTGCAGCCTAATTATGGAAAGCTCGGCTGCCTTTTCTGTGTGTTTCGTTTCCTCCGCCACCCACGACGTGCAGGCAGCACTCTCAACGTAGCCCCTTCTTTCACCAGAACTATCGTCTCCACGTCAGCTCACATCACCGTCCAGAGAGTTGGAAGGATACCACTGTAAGTAGTATTTTCACACTTCTACCTTTCGGATTAACTCAATGTATCTGGTCACTTTCATTTTATAACTCTAGGTGTGGAGAAAGAAGCGTCTGTTACACCTTTCAGAATATTTACAAGCTAACTGCCCTTGTCTGATACACACACAAAAATGGAGCTGCCTACATTGGAATTCTAGCGAAGTACTGAAGTTAGAACGTCTAATGTCCTGTGGTCATATGTGGATAAGATGTGGGATGAGGCTTTGCACCTTGTGAGGTTAGCAGGGCCCCTGTGAAGGGTTGCATTGACTATTAGGTTAAAATCGCTGGTGCTGGACCCGTGACCTGTGAGGTCAAACTCCAGCTCTGCCGTCTGTGGCCGTGTGGTGCCTTTGTTTCCTCATCTGCAAAATGGACTCAGGAGAGCACCTACCTGCTAGGATTGATGTGACGATCAAATGAGTTAAATCTGCATGAAAAGCACTGAGAAGCACCCAGCAGGCAGGAAGCTGTGGGGAACCATTTGCTGTTAGGGTCACTTGCGCACATGGTTAGTGCCGGTGGGTGCCTGCCATGAGCTCCTGTGCACAGCTGGGAGCCGCCGCCATGGTCATCCTCACATACAGTTAGGTGTGTGACCACACTGACGATCCTGGTAATGAAGTATGTGGGGATTTTCCAGGTAAATGAGAAGGAAAAGGAAGGTTCTGAGAGGAAGGGCCTGTGGTTGACCTCGTTACGGTCGCATGGTGATGGAGGTGACATCCGTGGTCACTGTTCTCCCAGACGCCCATGGTCGCAGGGAGCACGAGCCCAGGTGTCAGCGCGCAGCACCTCACAGGCCCCTCTGCCATGGTGAGCTCCTGCCCTCCCTCCCTCCTTCCACCCCAGGAGCCTTTGTCCAGCGTAAATCCCAGGAGACGCACAGTGCTGAGAAGAAACTGAACCTTTGGTTACAGACACTCAAGAAAACTTAGAGCTGTGAGTTTGAAAATACGGAAGATCCGATTGTTCCTTCTAAATTATGGGATTGCCTGGCATTTGCATCTAAATTGGGCTCTCAGCGAATGTTCTGGTTTTTTTGTTTGTTTGCTTGTTTCTTTGTTGTTGTTTTTTGTTTTGTTTTGTTTTGTTTTTGCTTCACTCCTTTATTAATAATGTTAAAGAATCAAGACAAATCCCCAAAGCATGAAAACCAATTTCTCAGCATTAGTCATATCACATAATTGTGCTACTTAATTCACTAAAGGAAAGAACTAGTATTAAGTTTCATTAATGACATTTTTGGCAATATATTAGGGGTGGTGAGCTAATGCCCCAAACAAGACTTCGTTTCTGTAAGAATGCTTTATCCTTTAAAACGAAACTTGTCATGGACAATGAAGAGAAGCATTCCAGCTGGAGCACCTGTTAAACGCTGCACAGGGGACCACACACGGCTCTGGGCTCGGCCTTCAGGTCGCTCATGGGGCGGCAAGGCCGGGGCGGAGGGTGGCACTCATGCGGGGAGCAGCACTGGGTCACCTGCACCTCTGAGGCCGAGCTGTGTGGCCTTCCCAGCCATTCACCAAAGGTGCCTCCGCCAGACCAGAGCCACGACCTTCCCTGGCGGGTCCCGGGCTGGGACTGAAGGAGAGGAGGGGCTGTTCGGCGAGTGGCCTCTCAGACGCCATGGTGTGAAGGCGACAGGGCCATGAGGAGTCACACACCAAACCAGACGCACAGGCCTCCTGGGCAGCGGGAAACCTGAGACAAGGACCTGGTCCAGCAGGGCTGGCGCAGAGGGGTTCGGGTCGCCCAGTCGGACAGTGTGGGGCTTCCCAGCGCTGCTGTCACTACTCTGTGGGGGCTGCGTGGGGAAGTCATCGGTCTCCACAAGCACGCTCTGTCCTTCCCTGCACCCCACGCCTTACGGAGAGAGGAAACGAGACACCTTCGTCTGTGCCGCACCCCAGGTGTGCACGGCGGCTCCCACCCGCATCAGCCCAGGCGCGTTGAATTTTAAATCACCCAACAGCTCATTTAAGACCTGCCCTAAACAACTCCCTACTCCACAACTAATGGAGTGGTTAATGTAAGGCTCTTTTACTGCCAAAAATGATATCACTTACTGGATTTCTTAACAGTAGCTTGGGGCCACATTGTATAAAATAGACTCCCGGGGTTCACAAAAGTCAACCCGCTTCTCAGGGGCCCAACCATTCTCGAGTCTCCCTGAGGCCAACCAGTGGGGTGACAGGAAGAACTTGGATCTCACGTGGGTTTTTTGTGTTTTCTCATGGAGGGGCTACCAAGGAGCTTAGGGAGGAAGTGGCCCCTGCCAGCCAGGAGAGGACGGCCGGGTTTTCATGATGGTCGCTGAACCCAAAGCTTCTATGCGCTACATATGAGAAGAAATTAGCAGATCGTGAGTGAGGTTCATATCTCAGGATTGATTTTTGAAAAACGGTTTTAATTAGTAACATCTTTAAAACATATTTAGATGTTTAGGAATTGAATGATGAACGTGTGTGCACATCCAGCCTGCTCAGCTGAAAGTGGCCCTGCCATTCCCATTCCGTGACTGTCCTCAGCACCTTACCATGCACAAGGGAAGGAAAGGCGGAGAGAGAGGTTTGGTGCTGACCCCAGAGGCGACCCTGATGGCTCCTGTGCTCACCGCTCACTGCTTCCGTGAATACAAAGCCTGTCTGCGTCTGTCCTTGTGGATGAAACCCGCATTTAGGGCTTGATTTCCTGGTTATTCAAAGAGGCCCTTGGAGGATCACCTTAGGTCAGGAGTTGGAGACCAGCCTGGCCAACATGGTGAAACCTGGTCTCTACTAAAAATACAAAAATTAGCCAGGTGTGGTGGCAGGCGTCTGTAATCCCAGCTACTTGGGAGGCTGAGGCAGGAGAATTGCCTGAACCCAGGAGGCGGAGGTTGCAGTGAGCTGGGATCACGCCACTGCACTCCAGCCTGGGGGATAGAGCAAGACTCTGTCTCCAAACAAACAAACAAACAAAACCAAAGAGGCCTGAGCTCTGGAAACACCACGCGGAATGTGCCATCTGCTTCCCCATTTTCCTGTGAGTCAGGTTAGGGCTGACCTGTCCTGGGCTCGCACACAAGCCCCCAACAAACCGGGGTTCGTGGTCTCTGCTCCTGGGTGGCTGAGACATCGAGCCCCTCACCCTGGTTTCCTCTGCAGCTGTTTTGGGGGATGCAGCACAGAGAGCAAGCTTCCGGCTGCTTCGGGGGCGGCGGCCTCGGGACCACCTTGTTGCGTCTGGCAGGTGGGTGTGGAAGGCAGAGGGGGATGGTATGTGGAGTTCTGTCTTTCCTGGCAGAAGCTGGCTCTCAACACCTGTAGCTCTCAGAGGAGCAAACCCAGCACTGGACACTTTGAACAGAATCACTGTATTTGTGGAGGCTAATAGGACACCAAGGCGTCACCTCTCAGGGCGTGGAAGCATCCTTTCCCTCTTGATGTCCCCGATGCCAGTGGGAGGACACAGTAGGCGGGGACCCTCCAGCCATTCTGTGAACGCCTGTGCAGGGTGGCGGGATGGGTGTGCACTCAGTAAACGATGTTGAATAAATGCATTCTTCTGCTGCAAACCAGATGCATGCTCTAATCACATCAGCTCACAGAAGGGCACATGTGGTGCTCGAGACAGCCTGTGCGCTTTCACAAGCAGGCCTGAGCGCCAGCCCTGCCACCTTCTCTTCCTGTGGCCTGGAGCATATAATAATAAGAGTTAAAATGGCACTAGGCCATTTGCACGGCCTTGCATATCAGCTGTGAGGCCTGGAGCCCTGGGTGTGCCCAGCACGGTGCCCAGTGACTCTGAGAGCCCGAGGGTGGCACGTCACCTCGGGGACCATTGGGAGCCCTGGACGCTGTCACCTCTCACCCCTCGGAAGCAGCCATGGGGCAGAGGGTGGGAGCTGCTGGCTTGGGACCGGCTCAACACCTCTTGGGGAAAAGCATCTCCGGCCACGCAAAGCAACCTCATCACTTCCTCCCTCGAGGAGCTTGGCAGCAGATGGGGCCCCAGGCGTGGAACTTCCCACTTTGTTTCAGGACAGCCAGCAGCACGTCCCTCCCTTCCTCTGGGTTTGTAGTTGTTTGTTTGAACTTGAGACTTCCTGAGGCCTGGAAGGTGTTTTTGGCTCGCTCCATAAGGCAAGGAGGTCCAGCCCACGCAGGCCCCCCGCCCTGTTCGAGGAAGGAAAGGCCCAGAACTTGCACACAGCAGGGCAGGCGCACCAGCTGGGTTTCTCTAGCACCACGGCATTGTCTGCCTGCTCTTCCAGGCGTGCAGGGCGGTGGTGGCTCGGGCCGGGCTCCGGGAGGCCGGGCGCTCTGAGGAGGCGGCTCAGCCCTCTTGGGTTCTTTCTCGTGGCTTGGTGAAGCCCAGAGTCACCAGGGTCCTGAGCACTTGTCTCTAGTGACCGTGCGGCACCCGCCCGGCTTTTAGCTGTCGCAGCAGAGACCTGAAGGCTGTGGCTGCAGCATAAGGGGGTCGCCTGTGGTCCCTGCGTGAAGAACCGGAGCTGCCTCCGCTTTGTAGCAGCCTTTGTGACAGGGCGGCTCAATGGCCCAAAAGGGATCATCCCGGGGAACCCTGCGGCGGCTGTGGTCACTGCCCAGGAGGCGCTGGGGAACTGCAGGGCGCTCGAGGCCAGGTGAGATGCAATGGGGTCGCAGGGCGTGGGGGCAGGTGCGGTGTCCCCTCTGCAGGTGTCCTCTCTGCGGGCAGGCGCCTCCCTGGGGTATTTCTCTCACCACTTGACCAGCAAAACCTGTGCAGCTCGGAGACCTTTTAAAAAGGAGATGACTGCTGGGCACCCCACTTCAGGTCTGTGGGTCCAGTTTTCTTTGTTCATCTCTGGGTCGGCCCTGTCCTACAGTTCTGGAACCTGGGCTTAGGAATTTCCGCTCATATTGGAAAGATGAGCAGACTCAAAGTGAGGGAAACGGCAGTGGCGGGTTTAATGAGGCTTCCCCGGGCACGCGCGGTCTGTGGGCAGCTGGGTGTCCTTTGCGTCACAAGAGGTGTGTTTTGGGTGGAGTGAGGGTGCAGAGCTGTCACAGGTGCGGCCCAGGCCTGGTGGACCAACAATGCAGGCTCGAAGCACCACACACAGAGGAGCTCAGGCCACCCAGGCCCCTCCCAGCCATTCAGGAACAGCACGTTTGCTTGGCCCGATGGCACAGCCTAAACTCTCACAAGTCATAGCCAGTGCTTTTATTCACTTCAGAGGAGCAAGGGCATTCTGCTGGCTCGAGGGGGAGAAAGGAGCTTGTTGCTGATTTCCGCTCCCTCCTGCACTTTCCGCCGTCTGGCGACGTGGAACCACGGTGGGCTGTGGAACGTGGGGCAGAAGTTGGCTGGAGCCAGCCCCCGCCCCTGCTTTGACCTGGCTCCCCACGGAGTTTGGGAGCGTTTATTTCAGAGATGGATGGGCGGCGGCTGGGCACTGGCAGGTGGGCGGCAGGGAGAGGAAAGGGAGGCAGCGAACACATCCAGGCGATGCCTGACTGTCCTGGGGCCGAGCGGCGCCGGCCGGGAGGGGCGCCATGCACAGGAGAGCCTCTCAGGCTGCCGCCTTTCCCTTTCCCCCGTCTTGGGGGCACGGACAGAGCCTGTAACACTGAGGAGGGCTGTGTCACTCGCTGCCAGTCAGCTGAGTGTGCGCTGTGTGGGTGCAAGTACCCCAGGGCTAAAATAACAGATCCCAGCCTCCCTTCGAGTCCACTGACATCCACCATAGCACGGTGTGAGGGAGGCAGCCAGGGGCTGTGCATGAATCCCGCACGCGCCAGGGTGACCAGCGTTCCATTCACGCCCCACCACCCTCCAAAAGCTGAAGTCGTAAGACCCTGGACATGAGCACAGTGGGGGCTTGGAGATGGGGACCCTGACACGTCCCCTTCCTGTGCAGTGGGGACCCCGACACGTCCCCTTCCTGTGCAGTGGGGACCCCGACACGTCCCCTTCCTGTGCAGTGGGGACCCCGACACGTCCCCTTCCTGTGCCTGAGAACCCCTGAGACGTCCCCTCACTGTACATAAGGACCCCCGAGATGTCTCCACACCGTGGGGTACCACCCTGTCTAGTGGGAGCAGGAGAACGCAGGAGCCACAGTGAACTTGTCCCTGTAACTCTCACAGCGACATGGGCCCCTCTGCGGTGGCAGCGTCGGGAGACAAGGCGATGAGTGTGTCATCCGCTGTGAGTTCTGCGGTGCTCTGGTCCCCTGTGAAGACATTGTCTATGACATTCACACTCACTGAGCCACGTCCTGCCGTTGCTGGAATGTGAGGGCGGCGAGACACCCCCTTTCTGTAAGGAAGTGTGTGCCGAGCCCTGGTCCCATGGCATCTGGGTGGAGCGGCCCTTGCGGCACAGATCACCTGGGTGTAGTGAGAGGCAGACTCTGGGTCCCTGGGCCTGCGAGCCTGAGACTGGATGACCACCAGCTCCCGGCAGGGTCCACACCCCGAGGCACAGGCAGGGGGATGTATGGCCCAGGTGTGGGGCCTCCTCCTCCAGGCTGGGCGGTGCGGGTGCAGCTCAGAGCCCAGTGCCCTCTGCCTCCCGTTGCCTGGGCCGCCAGCGTGACCCACCTGGCATGGGCGCCTGGGGACTGAGTCTTGTCCGGCCGCCTCCCAGCCCTGGCTGTCTCCCTCGGCAGGAGCTCGGCACCCCGCAGGTTTTCTTCCCAGGATGTGCGTCTCCGATTGGAAGGTGGAGGAGTCACAGATGCTCCTTTGTGTTTCCAGGCCTGGACTGGACAGGCCCCTGTCAGGGCTGGGGGAAGATGCTCAGCTCACATTGGACCTGAAGGTTGTGGGGAACTAGGCCCGGAGTGCAGCAGTGGAGGCCTTGTCTGAGGGGTCGGGCAGTGGGGGCCCCAGCAGAGAGCATGGGGCCGACGAAGGGGACCAAGGGACAAGAGCTCGGGAGCTTTGGAAAGAGCTCTAGAGGCCTAGTGGGCTCCAAGGAGGGCAGAGAAGCCCCACTAGTAATAGAGGCCGTGCCCACCCCGTGAAGGGGATTTCTGAGCCGGGGCCGAAGGCACAGGATGTGGAGGCATAGGAAAAGCAGGTGATGGAGGCTTTTTCCAAGACGTTGGCCGTGCAATGGAGAGGAATGGACACTGGGCCAAGGGTGGCGGCGCCCGTGGGGCCTGGAGCCTGCGGATTGCAGGAAGCCACAGAGTGGGTGGCAGCAGGGGACCTAAGGTTGGAGCGAGCCCAGGCTCCGTGGCAGGCGGCCGGGGGTATCTCCCCAAGGCTCTGCCCCTCTGCCCATCATGTGGGAGATGCGGCAGACGGGGAGTTTGGGGGCCTCCTGCGGGGGAGGGTATGCGCCATGGAAGGCTGCTGAGCCCTCATTGTGTCTGGTGGGAGGCGGGCGTCGCGGCTGTGCTGAGAGGCCTGCTCTCGCGTGCTGTGGGAGGGGACAGCTGGGCAGGGGCCGTGCCGCGGACCCTCAGGACAGGGTGAGCCGTCCCAGCCATGGCTGAGCCCGTGCTGCATAAGGGGCTTGGTGTGATGTCTGTGATTGTGTCTGTGGTTGGAAGTGACGTCTGGGCTGGAGCTGACACCCAGTTGGAGCCGTGACAAAGGACAAGATGATCAGGGAAATTGCAGAGAACAAGGGCGAGGATGGAAGCTTGAGGGGCGCCGCGGTGTGGAGGGGTTGTCAGTGGAAGAACCCTCAGGAGCTGGGCTGGGGCTGGGGCGCAGCTCGTCCCCGAGTCCATGATGGTGACTCTAAGGAGGCGCTGGTTCCGGTGGGGAGGTTGGCGAAAGCACTTCCTGATGCCTTTGGGTGTGGAAAGTGGTGGGGGCAGCCAGGCCGGTTCAGTGCAAGGCCTGAGGTGAGGTTCAGGTGCGGCCCACGGGCTGTGGCAGGGACGCAGCACTCAGCAGGTGCCTCAGGGTTTGTTGGAGATGAGAGGGTAGCAGGACCCCTCACACAGGTCTAGGGTTGCAGGTTCATGGCAGCTGGGTAGGGACGGGAAGCTCCAGTAAGATCCACTGTGGGATTTTTCACCAGAAACTCCTAGAAGTTAATTCTGTGTTGTGAGAATAAAAAAGTTAAGATGCCTTTGGCTTCCCATCTGCTGGGGAGCGTGCCCGGTGGCACTGCGGAGACCCAGGCCGGACCTCACAATTGCAGGATGAGCCTCTTCCCTTCTATCCGGCGGGTGGCCTTCTCCAGGCACTGCCCTGCACCTCGAGGAGCCCAGCGGGGGCTTGAGTCAAGCTCCGTAAATGCAGCACCCGACATCTGAGGCCCGACACGCTGCAGGTTACCACCTCCACAGCCCGTGCTGCTGGGCACGGCAGAGCCTTAGGCGGAGACAGGGAGCCGGAAGGAGCGTCGGATGCCTGTGGCCTCTTTACAGCTCTGTCGCCTGCCTTATCTCACCAGCCCTGCCCTTGGTAATCAGGATGTGAGGCGGGTGACGGACACTTGAGCGCTCTGACGCACTGTGGCCCCGGGGAAACGTGGCGTCTGCAGCCTCCCGGGCCTTCTCTTCTGCCTGGCTTCCTCCTCCTCCACCCGTGTGTCTGGGTCAGGCTGGCTTCTGCATCTCTGTGGACAGACCTATCCCCGTGCTGCAGCTGTTTTCCTCAGGTTGGGCACTGAAAAGAGCCCCTTCGGGTTAGGAGGCAGGCGGACTTCCACTCACATGGAGGAGGAGCCTCCTCTGCCGGGAGGAGACGGTGCTGGGAGAAAATGTGGCTGCAGGTGGCGATTTTCTGATAACCAGGAGTGGATGTTGTCTGTTTACTGAGTGGAGGTTGGGGCCGGTGCCAGGGTTGTCCACCTCCCCTCTGTCCCGCATGGTGTGGTGGCAGAGACACCACCATACTTCAGAGACAGCAGCCGGATCTCCCAGGGTCCCCCTGTGCTGCTCTGCCCTGGGGTATTTGGAGCTGAGTTCCAATTAAGCCAAGAAAAAAAGATTGTTTTACTTAGAATTTAGAAATTCTCCTTTTTTTTTTTTTTTTTTTTTTT
>NW_026652279.1:173757599-173774082 GCF_009828535.3 Hylobates moloch
GTGGAAAGTGGTGGGGGCAGCCAGGCCGGTTCAGTGCAAGGCCTGAGGTGAGGTTCAGGTGCGGCCCACGGGCTGTGGCAGGGACGCAGCACTCAGCAGGTGCCTCAGGGTTTGTTGGAGATGAGAGGGTAGCAGGACCCCTCACACAGGTCTAGGGTTGCAGGTTCATGGCAGCTGGGTAGGGACGGGAAGCTCCAGTAAGATCCACTGTGGGATTTTTCACCAGAAACTCCTAGAAGTTAATTCTGTGTTGTGAGAATAAAAAAGTTAAGATGCCTTTGGCTTCCCATCTGCTGGGGAGCGTGCCCGGTGGCACTGCAGAGACCCAGGCTGGACCTCACAATTGCAGGATGAGCCTCTTCCCTTCTATCCGGCGGGTGGCCTTCTCCAGGCACTGCCCTGCACCTCGAGGAGCCCAGCGGGGGCTCGAGTCAAGCTCCGTAAATGCAGCACCCGACATCTGAGGCCCGACACGCTGCAGGTTACCACCTCCACAGCCCGTGCTGCTGGGCACGGCAGAGCCTTAGGCGGAGACAGGGAGCCGGAAGGAGCGTCGGATGCCTGTGGCCTCTTTACAGCTCTGTCGCCTGCCTTATCTCACCAGCCCTGCCCTTGGTAATCAGGATGTGAGGCGGGTGACGGACACTTGAGCGCTCTGACGCACTGTGGCCCCGGGGAAACGTGGCGTCTGCAGCCTCCCGGGCCTTCTCTTCTGCCTGGCTTCCTCCTCCTCCACCCGTGTGTCTGGGTCAGGCTGGCTTCTGCATCTCTGTGGACAGACCTATCCCCGTGCTGCAGCTGTTTTCCTCGGGTTGGGCACTGAAAAGAGCCCCTTCGGGTTAGGAGGCAGGCGGACTTCCACTCACATGGAGGAGGAGCCTCCTCTGCCCGGAGGAGACGGTGCTGGGAGAAAATGTGGCTGCAGGTGGCGATTTTCTGATAACCAGGAGTGGATGTTGTCTGTTTACTGAGTGGAGGTTGGGGCCGGTGCCAGGGTTGTCCACCTCCCCTCTGTCCCGCATGGTGTGGTGGCAGAGACACCACCATACTTCAGAGACAGCAGCCGGATCTCCCAGGGTCCCCCTGTGCTGCTCTGCCCTGGGGTATTTGGAGCTGAGTTCCAATTAAGCCAAGAAAAATTTTTTTTTTTTTTTTTTTTTTTTGAGATGGAGTCTCACTCTGTCACCCAGGCTGGAGTGCAATGGCATGATCTTGGCTCACTGCAATCCTGCCTCCTGGGTTCAAGCGATTCTCCTGCCTCAGCCTCCTGAGTAGCTGGAATTACAGGTGTGTGCCACCACACCTGGCTATATTTTTTTTTTGTACTTTTAGTAGAGATGGAGTTTCGCCATGTTGGCCAGGCTGGTCTCAAACTCCTGACCTTATGTGATCCACCCGCCTCAGCCTCCCAAAGTGCTGGGATTACAGGCGTGAGCCACTGCACCTGGCCTAGAAATTCTCTTCATAAAATGTGTTTGAGATTGGCACAGGAAGTTTCAAACAGAATCAGGATTCACCATAAGAAGCAGATAATACATTTGAGGCATCCGGGGTGAGTAATCTCAGCTGAACTCCCCTTTAAGCTTCCTGGTAGCACGTGCAAAAAGGAAAACATTGGGATCTAAGATCGTGCACAAAGAAAAGCTGTTCTTCTGGGAGGAACCAGTCCCTCGGCGATCACACGTGACTCCCTGGAGGGATAGCTGGAAGGGGAGAGGGTGTCAGGATTCAGGTCCCTCTGTCTGTGCAGCTCATGCTCCTCCAGAGACCCCTCTGCTTCTGTCCATCCCTCAAATTGCCAGTGGTGTCAGCATCTGGGGCTGTGATCAGATGGAGGGGGACTGGCAGGCAGTCACCCCCGACAGGACTCTGGCTCAGCCTCCCCAGGAATACGCTGCTCCCCAGGCACAGCGGAAGACCTGCTGCGTTTCATCTTCCGGCTGCCTGTTTAAAGCAAGGGAGGCCATGCCCCCAGCGGGGTCCCTTGTGCCTGGACCCAAGGCAAGAGCAGCTCAGGCTCGTTCCTTTTTCCACAAGTTCCTCTCGGGCGGGCACGGTGTGTCGCCTGGACCTGCATGTAAACATCAGGGTGGACCAGGAATCAGCCTCCAGGAGGGTAATTACCTGGTGTACTCCGTCCCAGGTAGTGGGTGAAATGAAAGTAAAAAGCCAGCTGGTCCCTCATGCAGATTTTAGGGGACAAAGTTCAGCATAGAAAGGTCCTGTTACAAGGAGAGGATTGTGGGGAGCCCAGGGCAGCACGCCTCCTCCCCGGCACTGATCCTCGCCATGGGGGACGGAAAGCCTGTCCGGATTTCTGTGGCGGAAATGAAAAGCTACTACCTGTATTCTGAGTGGTGCTCCTGGCTGCTGTCTGTGGCTGAGGGTGAGTCTCCTCGTCCCCTGTGAGTCCCTCGCAGGTGGTGTGCTCGGAGCAGTCGAGGCGGCTTCTGGGTGAGGCGGCGTGGAGGTGCCCTCTGTGGATGCCCTGTGCTCCACAGGGCAGTCTGTGTCCCCTGTGGAATTTGCAGTAGCTCAGGGAGTGGGGACAAGGAGCAAATGAGCTTTTCACCCTAAAGTTATCATCTGACCCTAATTTATGTCACGGCTACCAAAAGCAAATGACCTCCCTTTGTCTGGCAAGCCTAAGCTTCACACCACTGTGCAAACAGCTGGGGACTCAGCCTGCACCAGGCTGCCCCACATCCTGAGAGCTCTGATGTCCGGGGGCCACGGCTGCAGGTGCAGGACAGAGCCGAGGCCATGACCAAACACTTTGCTGGTCCCCTTGACCATGGGACACCCGGTGACGTGCCTGAGGATCGACCCTGGCACACCAAAGCCCAGTTTATGCAGAGCTTCCCACGGGCAGCCGTGCAGGGAGCTGCGAGTCCCGGCCACTCTTCCTCTTCCCGTCCAATGGTCAGTGAGCCCCCGGGGCCATGCGTGGGGCTGAGCAGGTCTCCTGCCTCAGAAGGCATTGCCTTCATTCAACCTTAAA
Source organism: Hylobates moloch (assembly GCF_009828535.3). Classification (NCBI taxonomy): domain Eukaryota; kingdom Metazoa; phylum Chordata; class Mammalia; order Primates; family Hylobatidae; genus Hylobates; species Hylobates moloch. Next base: position 173,760,601 of record NW_026652279.1, read on the forward strand.
GTCCAGAAAATGCCCTGGAATGAGGGCTCGCCCCTTCACTGGCTGAATGCCATCCGTGTGTCTGCCTGGCATGACCTGCGGTCGGGGTCTCATCCTGCCTGTGAAGACACAGCCTCCGTGAGGATGGGGCCACGGCCGGATGCCATGTGGCGCTTTCCCGGGATCCAGAGTGCTGAGTTCTTGTCCTCAGAGTCGCAGCTTTGCTGTTTATAAAACTGCATCCACTCTCTTCTGAACTCACCCGTTCTGCAGATGAGGAGTCAGAAAGTCACTGAGAGAAACGTTGCACATCACAGGGTCGTCAGAGCGTCCCGCGGAGGTGCAGGAGGACACAGCAGGAGTTTAGTAGATGTCAGCACCACCACCGCCCCATTCACAGCTGGGCTTCCCCCAAACCTCCCACCTCCCCACGGTCCCACTGCCCTCAGAGGACCCACCGCGCAGGGGTGTTTAAGACAGTGGTGGCGCTCCTGGGAGACCACAGGCGTGTCTCTGAGGACAGGCGGTCCCCTGGGCCCACTGGTTAGGACGGAAACGCAGGAGTCATGCAAACCTCTCTGTGACACTGGGGACCCCCTGAGGGAGGGAAGCCCCATCGGAGGGTCTGCTGGGCAGGGCCTGCCTGCCTGTGGGTGGACACTGGGCCGAGGGTGCCAACCCCGCCCATGGGGCCTCAGTCCTGCTGCAGCCAGGTCTGCACTGTGCCCTCACTCCCCTGCCTGCCTCACAGACCGTGGGGGCTCCCCCGACAGTGGAGTGTACACTGCACTCTACCAGGGCCACCTAGGGTTCTCTCAGGACTGTGGGGATGCCTCAAGGGTGGCAGGAGCCACTCTTGGCCAATATGCAGTTAGATTTGACAAGAAAACAAGCCGGCATCCTGCCGAAGGCCCCGGGGAGGCTTCAGGTGGGACTGGGAGCCAGCGCCGGAGCTGGAGCACGTGAGGTCGCAGGGCCACAGCCACCCTGGGCTGCCGCGTTTCCATCTCGGTGGGTCCTTTTACGCAGCTGGCACCCGGTGAACTCACTCAGTGGAGCTGCCTTTCCCTGAAGCCATCCGTTCACCCGGCTGCAGGGCCGCAGACAGCAAAGGCCGCAGGGTCTCTGCAGCTTCTTCAGGTTCAGGTTGGATGGGGTCCCAGAAGGCATCTCCCTCCACCTGCCCCTTCTAGCACTTTCCCGAAACGCTGTTGTCTGCGGTCACGCGGAGGGTGGCGTGGGCCTGGAGCGCCTGCAGCCCCAGGTAGGAGGCGGAGACCTTGTGGACACAGCCCAGGGCTGGTTGTCTGCCCCCTGATCTGCCCAGCACAAGGTCAGCACCAGCACCCATTTGTCTTTTTCCTCTCTTGCTTTTCACTCACTGCTCAGACTCCCCTCCTCAGACAAATTAAAACCAAGTTGGAGGCCGGGCGCGGTGGCTCACGCTTGTAATCCCAGCACTTTGGGAGGCCGAGGCGGGTGGATCACGAGGTCAGGAGATCGAGACCACGGTGAAACCCCATCTCTACTAAAAATACAAAAAATTAGCCGGGCGTGGTGGCGGGCGCCTGTGGTCCCAGCTGCTCGGAGAGGCTGAGGCAGGAGAATGGCGTGAACCCGGGAGGCGGAGCTTGCAGTGAGCCGAGATTGCGCCACTGCACTCCAGCCTGGGCGGCAGAGCAAGACTCCATCTCAAAAAAAAAAAAAAACCAAGTCGGAGAGGCCCAGCAAGGGAAGCAGAGTTGGCCTTCTGCAGCCTCACAGTTGAGTCCTGGGGTTCAGAGATTTTAGCTGCTCTGCCCAAAATGGTCTGGCAGACTAAGGAAGGGACCGGGTGTGAGGTCTTGGCCTGTGCTGCATGCAACGTTTTCACTTCCATGGTGGTGGCAGAAGAAAGGGAAGTCCTCTGTACTGTGGCTTGCTGGTCTTTGCACGGTGGTGAGAAGGTTGGGAGTTGGGCTCCCTCGCCCCCATCCAGCCTCCCATCCCTGTCCAGGGCCTGGAAGGGGCCAGTGTGTGTCTGGAAAGTGTGAAGTCTGGCAAGGGTGTGGGAAGTACCCACGAGCACCATCGCTGTGAGCGGATGGTAGGATCGTTCCCCTCGTCACAGCGGACCTGTGAGAAATGACCAGAACTGACCCCGCCCAGCCCACAGGGGACAGCCTCACCCAAGCAACACATGCCCATTGTTACAGTTACCTGGAATCCTGCTGTATATTTTTGTTCTTCAGAGAAGGGGAACAGGGTTGGGCATCAGAAGATTGCTCTGAATAAACTGTGTTCAGAAGACAGTCACAGGGTCTGGCTGCGGGGCGAGGAGGCCTCCTTCCGGAGGTGCCCACACCACTCGTCTTGGGGCTGAGACCCGGAGTTTGCGCCAATTCAGAGGGAGGGCAAGGGCAATGGCGTCTGTGGCAGCGCACATGCACACACCGTGTGTGGTGGTGCGGCTGCCTCTGCCTGGGACGCATGTTGCTCTCTGTGGTCCTCGTCTACTGCGGGTTTTTTTTTTTTTTTTAATTCTACATGGTGAGCCAAAAAGGTTGTTAAGCACCTTTGGGGTACAGCCCTGCCATGATAAGAATGTATTTCAATAGCGGAAAGGAAAGTCATGGGGAAGGTCAGCGCTTGCCCGATGTGGGGAGCAGGGCCTGGGCGTGTGAACCTTTCCCTGTGGAGCTGGTGCCTCTGTGTGCGCAGGTGTGGTGCGTTTTAATTCTCAGCAGCTGTGTGTGGCCTGGAGGGACATGTCTGTGCTGAGCAGATGGAGCTACCATGTCTGAGTCCTCCCTGAGCAGGGGATGCAGCCACCACACTGGAGTCCCCCGAGTCCTCCCTGAGCAGGGGATGGAGCTATCACGCCCGAGTACCCCCTGAGCTCTTAGACTCCATGCGAGTTCAGTGATGTTTTCTTTTCTAATTTGCAGTCTCTTAAACGAGCAGTCCCCAATCTTTCTGGCACCAGGGACCAGTTTCATGGAAGATAACTTTTCCACGGATCAGGGGTAGGGATGGTTTTAGGGTGAAACTGTTCCACCTCAGATCATCAGGCATTAGATTCTCATAAGGAGCTCACAGCCTAGATCCCTCGCATGCACAGTTCACCGTAGGGTTCGCTCCTAGGAGAATCAAACGCCACTGCTGATCTGACAGGAGGCGGAGCTCAGGCAGTCCTCACTCACCCGCTGCTCACCTCCTGCTGTGCAGCCCGACCAGTACTGGTCTGTGGCCCGGGGCTTGGAAACCCCTGTGTTAAACCATTCAGATTTGTGGGAACCTTGTCTATCCTGAAAGCGCAGGAACTACCACACCCTTCGTCACTTTCTTATGTTTAAAGACCCCTGGAACAGAATATGGCAGCTACACCAGGTCCAGCCCTGTCGTGGGATATTTGTTCCAAACCCTGCAGTGTCAGGTAAGTTCAGGGACAGGAGACCACTTTGTCTTCACCCCAGAGAAGTCTGTTTTTTCAAGGACAAAGTAGAGTGTGCTAAGCAAACCCAATGCAAGTGCTTATCCCAAATACGGTGCCTTGAGAAGTGTGACATAATAAACCACCCGGTGGCCGAGGCAGGGAGCAGTGGCTGGCAGAGACCCTCGCGCAGTTTCCTTCAGAATCACGTGGAGGGGTCTGCTCTTGCGAGGAGACCTTTGCTTTCCACGATTGCCAAGAGGAGTTCAGAGGACTTTCCACGACTTCTATGTACAGGCACGAATTTTCAACTGTTTTCTGTGTGGAGCCAAGAACAAATGAATTAGCAGAAGATGACAAAGGTCTAAGGGGTGATTTTCTTCATCCCGTCCTTCTTCACTTACTTTGGAAGTGTGTGCCCAGCGTCTGTTCTGTGCCAGGCCAGGCCCAATGCTGCAGGGAAAGCAAAGAATCAGCCCCTGTTCCCTAAACAACGGGCAGGGGTGACCTGGGGTTAGGAGAACTGGCGTGCTTATCAGCTTTGAGGAGAGCGCAGCTGGCTGAACGCGCTCCTGAAAACCCGCCGCCTCCTCCCCTGAGCCACCACCCTGCAGCCGTGTGAGAGTAAACTAGGTGTCTGCTGGCACATGGTTGTCACAGAGACAGAAACAAAGCCTGCTCGGCCTCTGCCACCTGGCTCTGCACCTGGGGCTCTGTACCTGGGTCCAGCTGCTCTGTGGGGCCTGCAGGAAGGGACGGGACAGGAGCTTTCCTTCCAGGAAGCAGAGTCTCAGCTGAACCTGAGCATGGCCACGACACTGCCTTCGCCAAGGCTTTCTGCGAAATCCGGCCGCCTGCTACCCGCTTCTGTTAACTTTGGACACGTTGTATGGGACCTGATCCGCTGTGTTTTGGGGGGTGTCTCCCAGGACCTGATTCGCTGTGTTTTGGGGGGGCGTCTCCCAGGTTTTGGGGGGGCGTCTCCCAGGGCCTGATTCGCTGTGTTTTGGGGGGCGTCTCCCAGGACGTGATTCGCTGTGTTTTGGGGGGCGTCTCCCAGGACCTGATTCGCTGTGTTTTGGGGGGCGTCTCCCAGGACCTGATTTGCTGTGTTTTGGGGGGTGTCTCCCAGGATACGAACACCTTTCAGACACATTATCCAGTTACAGTACTCATTCCACAAGGAAATAATAGCAGATTTTTAAAGTGTGACTTCATTAGAACATTGGAAATTTTATTAGAAGTTGCTAAGTATTTCAAAAATCTATCAGAAGTTTGCAAATGATTCTATAAAGAAAGACCCTCAAGATGGCAGCTCAGGATGCAACTGAAATTTGCTTTTTTGAGGGCATTTGGCATTTGCTGTTTGTGACCCTGATTTGCATGCTCTGCGCAGGCTGTGCTCCCTGGCCGGGAAAGGGGGTCATTTGCTCAGACCCAGGAGCCCTTCCCTGCAGGCTAAGTTATCGGAAGTCATGTCTGGCAAGGCGGGATTTGGCTGGTTCTGGTCTCAACCACAGCCGACTCCACAGGGCTTGGCCTATGTGGGATTCAGCCCACGAAAACAATTTCTTGTTAAAAGCACCTGTCTTACCCTCCCTAGTGATCTCACTGTATTTAAAGTATTTATTTAAACAAGGCGAGTATTCCCTTTTTATTACAGGTTGAGTGCCCCAATTAGAAAATCCAAAATGCTCCAAAACCTGAAACTTTTGAGCTCTGACATGACATCACAGGTGGAAAATCCACACCTGACCCCACGATAGCCACAGTCAAAACTTACTTTATGCACAAAATTAAAATATTGTATAAAATTACCTTCAAGCTACATGTATGAGGTGTGTGTGAAACATAAATGAATTTCCTGTTTAGACTCGGGTCACGTCCCAAATGTCTCATTATGTATATGCAAATAGTCCAAACTCTGAAAAAAATCCAAAACCCAAAACATTTCTGGCCTTAAGCATTTTGGATACGGGATACCCAGCCTGTAGGAGATACTTGGCCATGTTTAGTGGGAGCCAATGGATGTGTATCTAAGAATCTGCCTAAACCTGGACCGTGCTTCCTGATGTCATGAGGCCCAGTTGGAATTTGCCCGACTTCCCCATCTCAGTGAGGGCGGTGGAAGGGGAAGCCGTGCTCCTGCGGGGAGAGCCACCACCCACCCAGAGCGCTCCAGACGCTCCCCCTGTGCGTCTACGGTGGCCACTTCTCATCCTCAGTGGCTGCATGTCTGTTCTTTGGGAATGGATTAGGGAAATGAGCGTGGCCTGTAGGAAGTTGCGTTTGAAGCAGTGAGCTGGGCCCGCTGAATAATGATGTGGAAGCTTCTCAGCCTGGTCTCGTTTTTGTGAAATGGACACCGAATATTCTAGTTGGGGAAAGGTGGAACTTGGCACTTACGTAACTTACCCTTCTCCCCTTCGTGTTTCGTAGCCAATCATTTTTATTGCATTAGGCCTCTTATACTGTAAATCTACAGAACATCGGAAACACTGAAAAGTTCACCTCAGTTCTGGCTTTAAGCACTGACTTTCACATTATATTTGAGCTGGGACAAAAGAAAGCATTTCTCAGCGACATGTGTTCATCTCGTAAGGGTGTCTACACTGGTGCAAACCCTAAAATACTTACAGTGGCAGCCCCGGCTCAGTCTCTGCCAAATGTGCGCAGGCATCAGGCATGAGTCCATGGGCCATGGGGGTGAAGCGAGAGCGGCTCGCTGCCTTGAGAAGCTCCCGCCTCTGCAGTAAGGTGGCTTTTAAGCCAGAGGTTACCACGCGCTCTGCCGCGGAGGGAGAGGTGGCGCGGGGCATGGGGATGCCACAGAGAGGCTGTACTGACAGAGGCTGGGGGAGGATCTGGTGATGGAGACACGGATGGCACAGCCCCGGTAAAGCCGCGCGATGTCTTCGTGTGAACACGGCGGCGGGGGAGCACTGGGCACACAACATGGCGGGTGTTCCAGGGTGCTCCAGGGCAGAGGCTTGCTGGGCAGTGGGGGCCGACCTGAGGGCTCTGGTGTCAACACCGGTCCAGGAATTTGACTGTTAGCCACAGAGACCACCAGGAGGGCTTTTAGCAGAGATGTGAAATGAGACTCCGCTTTCAGCAAGGAAATCAGGGAGCAGGTGACAGTCGGGAGGGACTGCATGGAAACAAGTGGCTTAGGACCACCCTAGTCGTTCAGGCGTCGGATGAGACTCCAGGATCAGAGCCACAGAAGTGGCAGTGGGAGGGGAGGGGGAGGGTGCCTGGAGAGAGGTTTCAGGGCAGGAGGGACAGGGCTTAGGGATGTTTCTTGGAGAGAGGGAGCGAGAAGTCATCGTCAATGGCCCCACGACGTCAGGCTTGGAATTTGGGGTGGACGGTGGTGCCATCAGTCAAGACAGACTTCAGAGGGAGAGGTTAGGTGATCCCATCCCATTTTAGCACCAGAAGTGGCTGTGTGAGCTGGGAATGGGGTGCTGGGTGAAGATGACACCACAGACACCTTGGAGATCTGCCTCCAGTTAAGAGACGTGTTTGCCTCCTGGGTGGGTAGGATTTTCCCTCCCTTAGATCGGGAGGCGAAGAAAGACGGTGAGATCCACAGCTCGATTTCCCTTCAGATAAAAGGCACAATCACAACAGCAGCAAACATGCCTTCATTTTAAAGAGGGCAGAGGAGGGGTGGGGTGGTAGGGCAGTACCCAGGACAGGGTCCCAGCCGACCCTCCACCTTCGTCTTTTTCCTGATTTAAAAAAAGCACCTTCATGTGGGGTGTGGCGCTTGGGACCACAAGCTGACGTCACTGTCTGTGCCGGTGTCTCGGGCAGAGGCAGGTGTGGATGCCAACGGGGTGCGGAGCGTGGGGATGTCAAGCTGACGTCACTGTCTGTGCCGGTGTCTTGGGCGGGGGCTGGCGTGGCTGCCGGCAGGGCGGGGCGCGGTGCGTGGGACATCAAGCTGATGTCACTGTGCCCGTGTCTCAGGCAGGGGCTGGCGTGGCAGCCGGCGTGGCATGGCGTGTGGGACGTCAAGCTGACGTCACTGTCTGTGCCAGTGTCTCGGGCGGGGGCTGGCAGGGCTGCCCAGGAGGCTGTCGGTGGGGGAGTTCCTCGTGAATCTCTGAGTTGAGTTTGTAAAAGTGTGTGAGAGTGGGGAAAATATCGGTGAAAATATTTTCAGACATTTGGATTCCCCTTTGGTGAGCTGTCTCGTTTCTTCCCGCCGGTCAGGGATGTGGCTGCTGGAACAGCTGGGTTCGGTGACCAACGTGCGCAAAGCCGGGAAGCCCGCGGTGAGGCGTCGCGATGTCCTTCATCCCGGGGAGTAAATCCAGCCCCGAGGGTGGGGCATCCTCCCGGGCACACACTCTCCTGCCTGGGGTCGCCGCTGCGGGCAGACATATGGGCCTCCCAAGCCGTCCCATCTGCACAGGTCGGGTGGAGTGAGTCGGAAAGGCCACCGAGGTTGGGGGCTGCAGAGCCAGCGGGCTGGGCTCAAACCCAGGCCTGCGCTTCCCCTGTTATACCAGGCAGCCCTCGGCCTGTGTGTGGCTCGGTTTTATCGCCCAAAAAGGGGAACAACCGCAGCGTCCGTGTGCGCCCGGCTGCGGAGACTTCCCCAGGTTCGGCTCCATCCCCTCCATCCTGTCACCTTTCTGCACATGGTGCCGCATCCTCTGACCTGCATGGCACTCACGTGTGTCTGCCCCTCCCGTGTTCTCCTCTCCAGGATGCGGCTGGTGAGTGGCACACCGCTGTGTCCAGGCACTGTGCCGGTGCCCCGGGCTCACCTCGTTTTACGGACTTGCTCACGGAGGCTCAGGGCGTCTCTGAGGGCACAAAGCTCGTGTCAGCCAGCAGAATGGGGATGTAGACGGGGGCTCGCTCTCGAGCCTGTCCGCCTCCTGAACACGCCTGTTTGCTGAGCATATGATTAAGAGAAAGAAGGAAAGAGGGTCCGTTTGACAGCTTAGGGCAGCGCCCAGTATACCATCAGCACTAAGCTGTGTGAGAGCTTAGGGCAGCATCCAGTATACAGTTGGTGCTCAGTACGTGTTGGCACTGCAACTGCTGTCCTTGCCGCTGTGTGAGCTGCTGCTGGGTGGCAGTGTCTCCGGGCTGCCACTTCTGCCCCAGCAGAGCAGAGGGGAGCTGGCGGCCGAGGTGGGGTTGGTGGTGGGGTGAGCCTGTGGCGTTATGGCTCCAAGGCCTGCTGGCCTGAAGTTACCCCCGGGATGTGCTGCCCCGTCTGGGACCGTGTGGGATGCAGGGAGGAGTGTGGCTCTGGGGGTGGAGGTGGCGGGCTGCTGGCATCCTGTCACCGAACCCTCCTTCCACAGGAATGGGGGCATGAGTGGGAGAGCAGTGGGAGAGTCTGCCCTCTCCCCCAGACTCTTCTCTCCCTGTGGCATCAGAAGGGTGGGATCTGACTTACCAGCTGAGTGGGCAGGCATGGCCTGGAAGTCCGTTCAGTCCTGGGCACACCCACATGAACTGACATCCCCATGCCAAGCAGCGCCTGGGGACCACCAGGGAGTGATGCCGGGTGCAGCCTTTACATTCAGCCGAAGCACAGTACAGCCCTGCCCTCACCCCACGCCAGGCTGACCTTCACCAGATCCGAGCCTGACGTCTTCTCCCCGCGTAGTCCCGAGTTCCCCTCCCAGGGCCCCATTTAGAGACCTCCCCTTTTCCCTAAGCCACCAGATTCATGCAGTCTCCAAGGCTGGGCCAGCCCTCCTCATCTTCTAAGGATGCCCTGCATCACAAAGCCAAATGGCATTTAAAATAAAATGTAGGCCAGGCTTGGAGGCGTGCACCTGTCATCCCAGGAGACTAAGGCGGGAGGACCGCTCGAGCTCCGGAGATCAAGGCTCGAGGCTGCAGTGAGCCGAGATCGCACTATTCCACTCCAGCCTGGGTGACAGAGCGAGGCCTTGCCTAGAAAAAATAAGCAAAAGGCGTTGACTTTAGAGAGTTTTCGACAAAAGAATGGAAACGTTTCTGGTCCCTGCATCTAGTCAGCTGTAGTGACCCTGACACTCCAGGATGGGCCGTGCTGCCCTGGGCTATGGTGCAGCGGGGCTGGGACGGGCCAGGCTCGACCTGTGCTGTGATTTTCCACCCAGAACGTCACAAATGTTTCCCACCATGTGGAATGTCTGTTGGGGAAATAGTGTTCCAGAGTGTGCAGTGCCCCTCAGAGGCCCTGCGTCCCCTTCCGAGGCCCTGCGTCCCCTCCCGAGGCCCTGCGTCCCCTCCCGAGGCCCTGCGTCCCCCTCAGAGGCCCTGCGTCCCCTCCCGAGGCCCTGCGTCCCCTTCAGAGGCCTGCGTCCCCCTCAGAGGCCCTGCGTCCCCTCCCGAGGCCCTGCGTCTGGGACGGGCCAGGCTCGACCTGTGCTGTGATTTTCCACCCAGAACGTCACAAATGTTTCCCACCATGTGGAATGTCTGTTGGGGAAATAGTGTTCCAGAGTGTGCAGTGCCCCTCAGAGGCCCTGCGTCCCCTTCCGAGGCCCTGCGTCCCCTCCCGAGGCCCTGCGTCCCCTCCCGAGGCCCTGCGTCCCCTTCCGAGGCCCTGCGTCCCCTTCAGAGGCCCTGCGTCCCCTCCCGAGGCCCTGCGTCCCCTTCAGAGACCCTGCGTCCCCTTCAGAGACCCTGCGTCCCCTTCCGAGGCCCTGCGTCCCCTCCCGAGGCCCTGCGTCCCCTCCCGAGGCCCTGCGTCCCCTTCCGAGGCCCTGCGTCCCCTTCAGAGGCCCTGCGTCCCCTCCCGAGGCCCTGCGTCCCCTTCCGAGGCCCTGCGTCCCCTTCAGAGACCCTGCGTCCCCTTCCGAGGCCCTGCATCCCCATCTTTTCTCCATGGCATCCTGCGATCGTGCTCCTCGGGTGTGCCCCATGGGCCCAGGAATGCCCTTCTCGGATGCGCCCCATGGTCCCAAGACTGTTCTCCTCAGATGGGTTCATGGCCCAGAATGGCATCCAGGCTCCTGGTGAGCCCTGTGGGTGGAAACCTGGTGCTGCCGCCATCTCTCCTGAGTCCTGATGGCTGGCAGTGCCGCCCACGGCACCCGGACGGGGGCTGTGTTGTGTCGTCTGCGTCTGTGCATAGCCGAGCCCCTGCCTAGGATCCTCAGCTGCTTTCTCTGCCTTCGCCACCCCCATGAAACTCCTGCACAGATCTGGACGCGCCCTGGCAGCTGCTGGGCTGGTCCCACCCTCGCTCTCTCAGGTGGGGCCGGGCAGCTGTGGGAGCTGGGCCTGGGCGGGTGCTGCTGCCAGCCCCGGGCCACCCTCACCGGCACTGCTTTCCCAGCTGAGCGGCTGCTTCCCGTGAACGGAGGGACTCTGAGATCATCTCGTCCTCACGTCTCCATCTGGGGAGAGCAACTTCCCAGCTCAGCGGCAGACCCAGAGCCCCAAATTCCCATCGAGAGCCTCGGGTGAGTCTTGAGACCAAGACCACTGTGGGTCTGGCCCGGGAACACACACTGCCCTCTCTCCGCTGCACTGAACCCAGGCAACAGATGCCGTCTGCGCTTCCAGGTTTGCGATGGGGGTGCTGCTGACGCCCCTGCACAGGGTGGGAGCCGAGGAGCTGGCAGACAGACTCTCGGAGCAGTGTTACACAGGCAGCTCCTGCAGACACCTGTGTAGATGTCCACGTTACCCGTAGCCGGGACCCCGTGTGTGGGCAGCAGAATGGGGGGCATGGGCGTCGCTGACCCTTGCCCCGCGTCCACTGTCCCTTCAGCCCCAGCCACCTGGTGAGCCGCGCCCTCTGCATCTGCTGCTACAGAGGTGTTTTATTTGACTTAAGGTTTAGCTGTTTGCTTTGTGCAGCAGGTCCCACCCCACAGCCTGATGGCTCCAGACAGGGCTGACCAGGTTTGTAAAATGAAATTGTCCATCCGGGAGGAGGAGAAAGCAACCCCCCATCCAGGTCGGTCACCCCACCCTCGTCCGTCACACCTGGTACCGTCACTCCCACAGCTCCTGGGGGTGGGAAGCGATGGGTCGAGTTGCTGCTGGACACGGGCCCCAGGCCCCCCGGGCGTCCCCAAGGTTCAGGGACCAGCGTGGTGACGCTCATTGTTCAGAGCTGCTGATCTGGGGCTGGTGTGTGTGGTTTCCTCTCCAGGCAGGGAGCACCTTCCTGTTTAACTGATCCGGACAGGGCGGGAGTGGGCTCTTGGCCGAGGTGCTGGGCCTGCCCGCAGCAGCAGCTGTCTGAAGCCGGCACGTCGGCTCTGTGCCCTGCGTGAGCCCATGTGTGCGGGGCTTTGTGTTGCACTTCAGTGAGGGCCCCAGGGTCCACTGGGTACCTGCTGGGCTCAAACTGCAGTGCCTGGGCCACTTTCCATCCTGTGTTCCGAGCCCCCATGCACAGCACAGCTCCTAAACATGGTCATTCATGTAATTTCTAGGCACATTTGTAAAGCACACACACAAATAAAAGGTAAGGGCCAAATAAAGCATGAAGTCTCCTCACTGCTGTTCTTGGGAAGGCAAAACTTAAATGTGTAAAAAAGCTGGAAAACAGCATACCACATACAGCAACTAGAAACCCAGGGCCCTGGCATGTCAGGGAAGGGGGAGCTCAGAGCCAGGCCAAGCATGAGGAGGCTGTGAGCCACAGGCCTGGCTAGGGCTGTTGGGGAAATGGGCCGGGGACATTTCTGGAGGGTTCCGGAGGGTCCTGGAGGCCTAAGGAGGCTGGAGTGATTGGTTACGTTATTCACGGAGCTGACTGGGCTCCCAGGAAGGGTCTGAAATCACACCAAAGGGAAGCCTGCAAGAAATCACAAGAAATGTGCGTTCCTGGGGGACGGGATGGCTGCGTGTCCAAAATGTGCATCCCTGGGGGACGGCCATGTGTCTGGCATCAACTTGGCCTGGGCTTGGCTTCTCTACTGCACTGCCGATCCCGCGTGTGGGGTCGATTCTGTCTTGAGCCGGCTGGAGGCCTCTGCTGTGAGTGTGGTTTCACGTGAACTGTCTCTGGCTGAAGGTCCAGGTGTCTGGAACAGCTTTTATGAATCGGAAACTGGACAGAAACCAGCCCGAGGCCATGCGAGCTCCCACGGCCCTTGGAGGAAAGCTGTTTCCCGTCTCCAGCCAGAGAAGCTGCAGGGATGCCTTCGGCCGTGACTTGGTCAGCAGGGAGCTGGAACGATCACGAGCTGTGGGTGGGGAGCCCTCAGTCTCCTGGACTGGGTGAGAAACGGTGGGTGAGCAGCCGCGGCCACAGCGATGAGCCCGGGATGGTTTCCCGTGTGTGGTTCGGGCCACGTGTTCCGGCCTCTGATGGGCGTTACTGTGATCATCAGTGGCCCCCCACGGACATAGAGCAGGGCCAGCCCTCCCTGGAACGGGGCCGTCGTGAGCCAGTCCCTCCTGAAGACGGCCAGGTCCTCCCCGGCTTGGGGCCAGACCGCCTGGGTCTGCCCTGTGGTGAGTGTCGCGCGACCCCCTTGCTCGTTGAGCAACTCCGTGAGACTCCACCGTGTGCCCTGAAGGAGCACGGCCTTTGCCCGCCAGAAACTTCAGTGTGACAAGACATCGGCGGCCAGGACAGACGCACAGAAGAGGGGAGCAGCTGATTTCTCGGGGTCCTTGCATCTGTACCAGGGGCCCCTCCTTCCCCACACGACGCCCTCTCCTTAGAGGACAGCCTCTGGCACCGCTCACTGTCCCTCTGTTTAAAAACTGAGGCCCTTCTGTGAGAGCCTCCTGCTCAGAACACAGTCTTCTTTTTCGGCTGATCTTTGCTCACTCCATCTGCATTGGCCACTGTGCGGCTGCCTGAGACGTCCCAGCCCTCCGTGTTCTCCAGTGCTGGGAGCACCGAGGGAGGAGGTGGGCCTTGGGCCTCCGGGGTCTCTGCAGGCCTTGAGCACATTGTGGGAGAGGGGGTGTTTGGTACGTGTGTCCCAAGCCTGACGCCTCTGGGAGTGCTTTGCTGTTGGGGGTTGGAAGCTGGAGGTGAGGACGCGTTGGACTGTGCTCAGCGGTAAGGGGACCCACCGTGTGGCACTGTGATCTGCTCCTGTGCCCCACCGTGTGGCACTGTGATCTGCTCCTGTGCCCCACCGTGTGGC
>NW_026652279.1:173774092-173833266 GCF_009828535.3 Hylobates moloch
GTGTGGCGCTGTGATCGGCTCCTGTGCCCCTGCCGGCTGATGATGTAGGAGTTGCGCCTGCAGAACATGCTTCGGACATTAGAGTCGGCCGGGAGTGCAGACGCCGGCGGGCCCCAGAGCTGAGGCAGGGCCGAGGTGCAGGTGGCAGGTGCATCGGCTGGTTCCATGGTGATGGCATGAGGGGCCATGACACGGTGGCCTCCCCCGGGGCTCCTGTTCCAGGGAGAGCTCATCTGGGATGCATTCTGACAGCAGAAGGTAGGAACACAGAGATCCCAGACACAGGAGGTCTGGGTCAATGTGCAGAGCCCAAACCTGCTGTGGCTCAGGGGGCAGCTCACACCGTGGGCACCAGCCAGCCCTAGGTCCAAACTTACAGGGAAGGATGGCTGGGCTGGGGAGGACATAAATAATTATGGATGGACATCACAGCCCCTCGGCGGTCGTGAGTGGGTGCAGAGGGGCTTATAGAAGCGACATTCCTGCCCCAGGGATGAGGCTGCCTCTCAGAGGACCCAGGTGTGGAGGAAACAGTGGCCCCTCTTAGGCATCCCTCCCCTAAGTGTGCGCAGGGTGGAGATGAGAGTCTTGGCCCAGGAGGAAGAGTGAGGTTCCAGACTTAGCTTTGGTGCTTGTCAGTGCAATCATGGCCACAAGAAAAGCCTCCATAGCTGATGTTCCCAGAGGCAGAGCCTGGTGAGGCCACGCTTTCCTCTCCAGCAAGCGTTTGGACGTGAGGGAGCCGAGGTTTCCAGAGGCGGGAGCCAGGTGTCTGGCGTTCGGGGTCAGCCACCCCCAGAAGGCAGTGTTCCCAGCGGGAGAAGCTGAAGCCTGGAGGGCCGGCTGTGCTGTGCTGGGCACACGCAGGGCAGGAGTCAGTGCACGTGAGGCTCTGCGGAGAGAGGGGCCAGAAGAGGCCGGGGTCCCACCCAAACCCAGTGCCCCTCCCAGGCCTTCTCGGCTCGAGCTGACTCCAGCACTGCCGAATCAGTGTGTGATATTCTCAGGAGATCTGCCTTGGTCCCCTTAGCTCCTTGGGTTTTTCTGCTCAAACTCTGGGCCTGGACAAGTGGTCTCAGGTAACTTGGGAGCTCGTCAGGGACAGAACCTGAGTTTGAACGAGCTCTTTGTGGGACTCCCACCCAGGGCAGCGTTTAGGAGCCCCCTCCTGGACTGCTAGTTTTCAAGTGTCGTATTTAACTATCCCCCTCCTGGCCCTGGAGAAGTAAAGAGAGGCAGCCGGGAGCCTGCCTTCTGTGTTCTCGGTGCAGGGGTATTCTGAGAACGGCCCCTGCTCACAAAGGTTTAAAATGAACTCAGTGACCACAGACGGATGAGAACAGCAGACACAGCTGCCTCCCGGGCACTCGAAGGCTCAACTCCCCACGGGCGTGTGTTGCCAGGGGCAGAAGGCTCGGCCCCCTGGGTCAGCATACTCTCCGGACAGCTCATCCCTGCCAGCCCAGGTCCCTGCAGCCCTGGGGCTGGCTCAGGGGATGCGGACCTCGGCCCAGGTCCCCACAGCTGTGGGGCTGGCTCAGGGGACGGATCTCTGCTAAGCATGGCCCCTGCCAGCTCAGGTCCCTGCCACTCAGTGGATGGGACTTTGGCGGAGCGTGGGGCCCCTGCAGGGAGGGTCTAGACAAGCAACATCAGGAACCTGAAGCCTCCCTAGCCAGAGCTCAGCTGTCGCCAGGATCGCAACAGTTAAGCTGCCTGCAGCAGGATAAGTGAGCCGATGCTGCTCCTTAATCAGGGACATCGAATCGGAGGTCCTGGGAGGAGCAGCCGGCTGGCTGCCCTGCAGAGGCCAGGTCTGCGCAGCAAACCCAGGAAGGTGTGGCGTCCCCGCTCCGCGGCCAAGATGGTGCTGGTGCTGCGCCATCCTTTGTGTGCCTGGGAAGGGCGTTCCGGGAGCCGGGTCGGGGGCTCCTGACGCGCATTGGGCAGCATGACGGTGAGCCGGCTGTCACTGCTGTGCCGGGACCTCTGGGCGCTGTGGCTGCTGCTGAAGGCTGGCACAGGTGCGTGGGGCGCGGGTGGGTCCTCGCCTCCCTGGAAGGTGTTGTGGGGCGACCGTGCGGGGACACAGGGCGGGGGTGGACATTGTGGGCTCAGCCCTGTCCTCAGAGGCTGCTGGGGCAGGAGCCCGGGGCTGGGGGATGCCGAGGATGGATGTTGGGGCGGGTGCCTCCGAGACCACAGGAGCCCTGCTCCTTGGCAGGGAAGGTGTGTGCAGGCCTTGCCTGATGGATGGTTTAGGGCCATGGCCTTGGGGTCCCTGGTGAGCAGTGGGGCCGCCTCTGCCCTTGGCCTGTGAGGGACCATCTGTGCTGGCCCCGGAAGGCTGGGATCACCTTTCCACTGGCTCCTTTGTTCGAGGTTTTTCATAGACAGGCTCTGTGGACAAATGAGGGCAGCGCCCACGTCTGGCTGGTGGAGGGGCTGCGGCTCCTCCTTGGAGGGGACACCCGGCCACTGCTGTTCCCACAGCGGGGCCACCTGTGGTGTCGTGACAAGCTGCCCTCTCTAGGCAAGCAGGACTTGGGAGGCCCCTGGCCAAGCCTGTGGACCCGGCTGGGCGGCCTCTGTGGTCTTAGGTTTGGGTGCGTTTGGTCTGGTCAGGGGTCAGGGGCTGCTGGTCCACACTGGCCCCATCCTGACAATTGGAGCTTTGGGGCAAGGTCCCTGGAGAAGGGGCCACGTGGGGAGGAAGCAGCCTGGGTTTTGTTGATGCTTTTCTAAGAATGGAGTACTCGTTTTCAAGAGATTTGTCCTAATTATATTTTCCAGTGGGTACTTATGCCAAGTATTGATGAATAATTCATAAAATAAGCATCTGTGAATTTTATTGAATCAGACCTTAACTATCAATGGCAATGAATAAACATCTAAAGTTTCCAATTCTAAAGTTAAGAACTGGCTGGGTACAGCAGTTCGCGCCTGTAATCCCAGCACTTTGGGAGTCTGAGGCTAGAGGATCGCTTGAGCCCAGGAGTTTGGGACCAGCCTGGGAAACATAGCAAGACCTCATCTGTAAAAAAAAAAAAAAAAAAATGTAATAGGCTGGGTGTGGTGGCGTGTGCCTGTAGTCCCAGCCACTTGGGAGGCTGAGAGGGGAGAATCATTTGAGCCCAGGAGGTCAAGGCTGCAATAAGGTACGATTGCACAACTGTACTCTAGCCTGGGTGAGGGCATGAGCAGGGGCAGGTGGCCGCCGCAGGTTATGGGGTTGGCTGTGGAGCACCGTGGAAGGCTCTGGGGTGAGCAGGGGCAGGGGCCCCCCCTGGGCTATGGGGTTGGCTGTGGCGCACTGGGGAAGGCTCCAGTGTGAGCAGGGGCAGGTGGCTGCCCCGGGTTATGGGGTTGGCTGTGGAGCACCGTGGAAGGCTTTAGCATGCGTAGGGGCAGGTGGCCGCCCCATGTTATGGGGTTGGCTTTGGGGCACCATGGAAGGCTCTGGCGTGAGCAGGGGCAGGTGGCAGCCCCAGGTTATGGGGTTGGCTCTGGGGCACCGTGGAAGGCTCCGGAGTAAGCAAGGGGCAGGTGGCTGCTTTAAGGGAGGTTGTGTCCCCTGGGTGCCCCCTGGTTTCGCACCCCTGATGCCCTGGCCACCCCATCCTGCAGTTCCCTCCTGAAAGACCAGGCAAAGCCAGGACCACCCTGGACAAGAGGAGGAATTGTCCTTCTGAGCCCTGACGGTTCCTTGATCAGCCCCGGGACCTGCCCCAGGCTCTGTTTTAGTGTCTCACGTCTTCTTAGGGTACATTGAAGAAGCATTGTCGGTGCCAGGGTCAGCCAGGGTCAGCCAGGCCTGTGTTCCTCACCGTGCCCCTCCTCACTCCTGCAGAGGCCCTAGGGACCTGGAATGAACTTGCCACCTGTGGGTGACCTTTCTCAGAAGGTAAATTGCAGTGTGGGGCAAGCCCCACTGGCCTCGGAGAGTCTGTCCTCAGGCCCACACGGGGCCAGCTGGGGGAGGCGCAGAAGGACTGAGATGCTTGGACTCCACAGAGAGGTCACCGTGGTACAGTCCGGACTGTTGTTTTTAATTTTAAAGGAAAGAATTTGTTATGACGACTGTTCTCGTTCTCCTTTAGGCATTTTTAACATGTGTTCCAGGCAGACCAGGCTGTGGCCCTTCCCTCGTGGCTAGTGCAGGTCACGCCTCCCCCCGGCCCAGGGAGTAGGGAGGTTTGGCTCTGGTATGACCCTCCGGGGCACAAGTGTCCTCGGGGAGCTGGTCCCTACTGCATACAGGCCACCTGGCGTCACTCGGCAGAGGAGGACGGGGCACTGCCCTGCAGAGAAGCATCCGTCTGCCCATCAGCGGGTGGTCCTCTTCACCTTGGTGGTCCTCTTCACCTTGGCCTCTTGTTGAGCCCACCTCCCACCCGCACAGCATCCTGCGCTGTAGCCAACACCACCTCCTCTGTGGACCTCAGTCTGCAGCCGCCGCTCCGTGTCTGCAGCTGGGGCCCTGGCCGGCCCCCATGGCGCAGTGCTGGGGGGTTCCTCTGGGTCCCTGTAGCCTCCTAACATAACCTGGGGACAGGAAGATCCCCCTGGGTCTGCTCACCTGGTGGGGGCAGCCATCACCAAAGCCGTCTGCCTGCATCACTGGCTGAATTGCAGCCATGGTCCCACAAGGAAGCCTTGTCTCAGCTTTACAGAGGAGGAGGAGGCCCAGAGAGAGAAAGCAACTGCCCAGAGTCACACAGCTCAGGGAGGTTGTGTTCAGGGTGAGGTCTGTACTCCTGCAGGGCCAGTGAGTGTCTTTCCTGCGGCCGCTGCTGGCCCACGTGTGTGGTGATGACACCAAGCGCACGGACCACGCGTGTGTGCAGATGCTGCATGGGCTTCACGTTGGTGCCCGTTTCTCTCCGGACCTTACGGAGACGGGTTTGTGGAGGCACGGCAGCCCGTGCACGCTGTTGGTGGGGATGTAAATTGGTGCAGGTATCACGGAAAACAGTGGGGGTATGGAGGTTCCTCAAGAAATTGAAAAGAGCACTGTTGTTGGAGCCAGGAGTCCCCACTGTGGGTGGCTATCAGGGGAAAGGAGTGAGCGCGTTAAAGAGCTGCCCGCCCTCCGGAGCTCACCAGCCCAGACGTGGAATCGACTCCAGTGCCTGTTAGTGGATGGGCACGTAAAGACGACGTGGTGCACACACAGTGGAGTGCTGTTGGGTTTTTGTTAAAAAGGAAATCCTGTTATTTGAGACAACACGGATGAGCCTGGAGGACGGTGCTGAGCAAAATCAGCCACAGGCAAAGCCACGGCCCCACTCGTGTGGGGTGTCAGAGACGCCGACAAGCACGGTGGCTACTGGGGGCTGGGGCGGGGAAGCCTGGGGAGATGCTGGCCAGAGGACACAGAGTTCCCGTTGTGCCAAATGAATGAAGTCTGGGGGTCTGTTTATGGTGGCCATGGGCTGTTCATGGTGACTGACTATGGGCTGTTCATGGTGGCTGTGGTTGGTTTATGATGGCTGTGATCTGTTCATGGTGGCCGTGGTGGTCTGTGGTGGCCATGGGCTGTTCATGGTGACTGTGGTTGTTCGTGGTGGCCATGGTCAGTTTGTGGTGGCTGTGGCGTGTTTATTGTGGCCATGGTTGGTTTGGGGTGGCCGTGGTCTGTTTGTGGTGGCCGTGGTTGGTTTGTGGTGGCCGTGGTCTGTTCATGGTGGCCATGGTCTGTTTGTGGTGACCATGGTTGGTTCGTGGTGGCTTTGTGGTGGCCGTGGTTGGTTCGGGGTGGCTGTGGTCTGTTCGTGGTGGCTGTGGTCTGTGGTGACCATGGTTGGTTCGTGGTGGCTGTGGTTAGTCGGTGGTGGCTATGGGCTGTTCATGGTGGCTGTGGTTGGTATGTGGTGGCTGTGGTAAGTTCATGGTGGCTGTGATCTGTTCAAGGTGGCCGTGGCCTGTCTGTGGTGACTGTGGTTGACACTGTATTTGTACCTGAGGTTTGCTGGGAGTGGATATTGAGTATTCTAACTGTAAAAGGAAATGGCAGCTGTGGGAGATGACAGTCAGTCACCAGTGAGTTTGGTGGTGGCTATGGTTTCACAATGTGAACTATATCAAAACAGCACGTGTGCACCTTAAATATATACAATTATTTTTCTCAATATAGCTGGAAAAAACAGCCAGAAGCTGTAAGCTCAGGAAGTGATGAGCCAGCCAAAGGCTCCATAGTGAACAGAGCTGAGGAAATGGGGCTGCTTAGTGAAAATCATCGGACTCCAAGCTCCCTGATGGCTCCAACATCTTCCGTGACTCTGGGCAGCTCCTGTGCAATGGGAGGCTGTGCCTGCCATGTCCCCGCCTTCCTGCCCACAAGCCTGCCCTGTCCCAGCCACTGGCGTCTCACTCACCCATCAGCCTGGAAACAGACGCATGTCGGCACCCTCCCAGCCCCTCTGTGAGAGCCTCTCCGTAGCCTCGCTGTTGAGCCCGTGGCAGTGAAGGTCCCAGGCACTGGAGCAGACGGTGTGGGCTCAGTCCTGGCACTGCCCGCCCTACAGTCCTGGGCTGCTCACAGCTGAGCCTGACCTTGAATCCCCCATCTTTAACATGAGGATGATGAGGCTTCGTGCTCCCTAGGTCCTTGTGAGGACTCACTCAATGCACTGGAGCCGGGTGTGAGTAGGAAACCTGTCTTTCTGGCCTGATCCTCCCCACCCAGGAGCACAGGGTGGTCCTCATCTGAACCCCGAGGGGGCCTCCCCCGCATGCCTTTTCTCCCTGGACCCCCAGCCATTCCAGGTGCAGCTGCCAGTGCGACCCCTCCTGCGGACAGAGGGTCTGTGTGAGGGCTCAGCTGCCTCAGAACAGGAAAGGCTCTAGAAGGCAGTGGCTGGGAGGGCAGGCGCACCCTGGGCGGCCTCCACGAGAGAAAGGGAGAGAGGCGTGCATCTCAGTGGGGGCTGGTGGGAGACCCTGAGGTATTCAAGACCCTCGGGTTTGGGCCCTATGGAAATGCTCCCTGTGGGTGCCACCAGCCCTGCCCACTCAGCAGTCACTTGAGAACGCCCTGAGCATCTGGCCTGGGAGGCTGGGCCAGGATCCTCACATGTGCCGAGGCTTGGCTCAGTCCCCAAGGGCAGGCCCAGGTCTGTGGCGGGGTGTGGGGAGGCAGTGGAGCCGTGGGTACTGTGCAGCGGGTGGGGCTGTGACCGGAGGTGGCAGAGCCGGCAGCCAGCCCAGCCCTCAGGGGAGAGGGTGGCAGGGCCAGGGTCTCTGAACTCTGGAAGGACCCGTGTCCCTCATCTTGAAACCTGGCCTCCTGTGTCACTCTCAGTCACTTTGGTCTCTGATCCCTTTGCCCCATGATTTTTTAAGTTGTTCTAGCTCAGAAGCCATTGCGTGTATGGTGTGACTACCCCCTAGCCAGGGCATGAATGCAGCCAGGGCATGAATGCACGCAGATCCAGGCCCCGTGCGGAGCCCGCCAGGTGTGGGGTGGATGCTGAGGCCCACCTGGCTGAAACTGCACTCAGGCCATTTTTCTGATACCAGGAAACGTTCATAAAAATGCAAGCTGGTGAGCAGCCAAGTGCCCCACTTCATGACAGACCCTCCTGGTGCCCCTGGCTCAGTGTGACCTTGAGAACAGCGGGGGTCTAACCCCTGACCCCAGCGTCCACATCACCTGGGAGCCTCACCTTGAGACCCCTGTATTATGATTCTGAAATCACTTGAGTGGGCCGTGGCCACCGTGGAGCAGAGAGACAGGAAGTACCTGCCAGAAGATCAAATTGCAATCCGTGTAATTTAAAGATCTCACTGGGCTGTGCTGGCGATTCTAGAGTGGGGCAGCCCTTCATTCCATGAACTAGCGTAAGAGCTCCAGTGAAACACGCAGTGCGGGGCCGGCTGTACGGACAGGGCTGAAGAAAGCAGAAACTGAGCGAACGTGATTCGGCGACCTCAGCCGCTGTGCTTTGTAAGCTTGGGGAGTCAGCGGGAGAAACGTGACCGACTGGCCACTTCAGGCGGCTCTGTGTCGTAAGGATCAGTTTCGCGTTAGGTGATTGCCAGACTTACATCAAGCTTGAAGAAGCAGAAGATCCCGGCACACGCATGTGGCCCAGACCAAGAGCTGTCACGTGACAAACTTTGTGCTTAAGTGGGTTTTTAGTACGTGTATCTTTTCTTTTTCTTTTTCTTTCTTTCTTTTTTTTTTTTTTTTTTTTTTGAGACGGAGTCTCGCTCTGTCACCTAGGCTGGAGTGCAGTGGCACAATCTCAGCTCACAGCAACATCCACCTCCCAGGTTCAAGAGATTCTCCAGCCTCAGCCCCCTGAGTACCTTGGGACTACAGGCACCTGCCACCATGCCCAGCTAATTTTTGTATCTTTAGTAGGGAGGGGGTTTCACCATGTTGACCAGGCTGGTCTCGAACTCCTGACCTCAAGTGATTTGCCCACCTTGGCCTCCCAAAGTGTTGGCATTTATAGGTGTGAGCCACTGTGCCCGGCCAAGTACGTGTATCTTTTTGACAGTGTGAAGAATGTATTTAGGCTTGACTGTTTTAAAGCACCATAATGAATGTATAATTAAGTTATGGTAAAGTCTTAACCCTGTGTTACAGGGGAACGGTAATGTTGTGAGTGGCTGTGTCTCAGCCCCTGGACTCCAGCAGTCACCCTCATAGGAGTCCCACCTCTGCGGGCAGCTCAGAGCCTCCACATTTTTATATTTAATTCTCATGGTTAAATTCACTGCCGTAACTCATGGAATTAAGTCTTTTTAAAATCTAAGCAAACTGTCTTCAAGACAGAAAAAGTTGGGTAATTCTTCATCTATTTGAAGTGATGTTCTCTGGGTGGGCTGTATCCTAAGAATGTATCAAAAGTGGAAATTCTGACCACTGTTCTGATTGTCCTTTTACATATTAAACAAGTT
The DNA here is from genome assembly GCF_009828535.3 of Hylobates moloch. Classification (NCBI taxonomy): domain Eukaryota; kingdom Metazoa; phylum Chordata; class Mammalia; order Primates; family Hylobatidae; genus Hylobates; species Hylobates moloch. The sequence goes on from NW_026652279.1 coordinate 173,783,003, forward strand.
GAGAACAAGAACAACAAAAAGAGGGACCTCCGTGACCACGCAGAGGAAGACAGAGCCTGGCCTGGTTGGAAGATTGGCCTCTCCTCTGTCCTGTTTTCTCCAAGGTCCGATAACATCTCAGTTTCCCTTGGAGCGCAGGGACTTCATTTTGATTTTCAGTCTGATCTGTTGGGGTCCAGGCAGGAGCTTGGTTCCAAACAACACACCCACGTGTGCTGAGGGCGCGCTCTAGGGGATTCTTACACCCGCCTGCATCCGAGAACCCAGGGCTTGCGGGCGAGGCAGCGTGGAGAGCGGAGAGCGCAGCTCTGGAGACGGCCCCCAGAGGAGATGGGCCAAGTGCGGATGTGCGTGCCCTCCCTGCCCGAGGCGCAAACCGTCTCGCTCCAAAGGGCGTCCGGAGGGTTCTGCGGGGCGGCTGTGCACTGACACCTGCCCCCCATGTGGGAGTCCGCCGGCTCCTGACCCTTGCGGGTTGGTTTTGCGGGTCTGAGATGACACCCTGGGGTCAGCGGCATTTCCCTGATCACCACTCCTGTTGACCGTCTTTTCTGGCAGGGCCTTTTATTTTAAAATGTGTAAAGGTTAAGCTTTCTGAGATCAGAAAAAGAATAGTGAACCATGTGATTTAAGTCACTGTGTATGTGACATGAAATATTTACACCTAACCCACTAGCAAATGGCTCGTTAAAAATATTTGAGATTTAATGTAAGTGAGAATTCTGCCAACCAAGTCAGGATAAACCTTAAACATCGGGAATGCAAAATCAAACGGATCCTTTAACACACATCACAAACAGAGGTGTGGACGCCCCTTTTGTCCCAATGGCAGGGATGGGGCACTGGCCCCCAGGGTATCCTGGTCCTCCCTGACCCACGGTGTCAGGAGCTTGTCTGGAGGGGACGGGGACGCTGGCCCCCGGGGCATCCTGGTTCTCCTCTCTGACCCACATGGTGTCAGGAGCTTGTCTGGAGGGGACGGGGTGCTGGCCTCCTGGGGTGTCCTTATCTGAAGGCTGTGGTTTCAAGCATCCTGCTTACTGAATTTAGACTTTGTTCCGATTTTGTGGCCTGCGTTTCTTCTTACTGCCCTGCTGTGCAGCCCTGCTCTTCCTGGGTTTGGAGATCTTCATGGATGGGCTTGGGGAAGGCCTCCGGCTGGACGATCTGGTGACGTAATCCCATCTGACGCTCAGCCTTGGACTTTGAAAAGGCACGACTGTCCCATCTGATGGACAGGATGCAGAAGCCTTTGGGAATGGGCTTTTTGCCAGAATAAATAAAAGAAGACAATTGGCAAAAGATGGACTGTGCCCCATGGCCCCAGGCTGCTGTGTGGAGTGCCTTGTCCTCTCCTCTGCCCACGGTCACCAGTGAGCACCAGGGACGGGGTTTCCTGCTGCACTTGGGCCTCTTCCTGCTGCCAGGAGCGCCTTGCTGCCTCCACCTGTGACGGTGCACCCCCCTCACCTCACCGAGATAGGGTTTCCAGGGCCCCACCCAGCTCCACCTGTGACGGTGCACCCCCCCCCCCCGCCACCCCCACCGTGAGAGGATTTCCAGGGCCCACCCAGCTCCCATCCCCGTCTCCTGCATTCTTTCTGCTGCTTTCGAGGTCACCCTGGGCTGGAAGGGGTGCCTGGAATGCTGCTCAGATGTCTTGGCCGCCCTCCCACCCCCCACACCCCACTCCTGGTTTTCAGGATGAAATTGTCCTCAAATAAAGCAAGCTTTTGAGTCAGCTTGCAAGAGGAAGGAAGTTTGCTTAGTCGTCTGGTTTTGTTGGAACAGAGATCTAAAGATAGACACATGGTCCCCCTCCCTGGACTGCCATTGCCAGGACCCTGTTTCTGTGAGGAAAACTCGGTGGTGGGGCCTCACCTGTGTATCAGGTGAGCCAAGGGCACCTCTGCCCTTCCCACGCTTGGGAAATACGTCGTCCCCATAGTGGCCAGAAGAGATCGGCCCTCCCGGGTGGGGCTGCTGTGGTTGGTGCTGGGGACGGGCAGGGGCAGGCCTGGCCACCCCCTCGTTGGCCCCACCTGCTGCCTCTGGCTGCATGGTAGGGGAATGGACGGCGCAGCCTCTGCCCACACGGCAGGGGAATGGACGGGGCAGCCTCTGCCCACACGGCAGGGGAATGGACGGGGCAGCCTCTGCCCACACGGCAGTGGAATGGATGGGGCAGCCTCTGCCCGGCCTCAGACGTGAGGCCCTAACCCTCCCCTCTCAGACCCGCCTCTGAGCAATGGGGTCATCACTGGGGAGTTGGTTGGGGCAGGGCTCAGTGGGGGAGCTGGGCCTGGCCTGGCCTTAGGTGTCAAAGACGGGTCAGGGGCCCACCACCTCCCAGACATCCGACAGCACGGAGCCCCATAGAGGCCACACTCGCTTGCCTGTGTCTCTTCCGGGGACCTGTCTCCTGAACTGAGTGGCCACCATTGTTCTTCCGTGCGCTTCTTAGTCTTATGGCTGCAAAATTAAGTAGACTGGAACTTTTAAAGAAACTATGATCATAAAGGGCAGATTTTCCCATCATTCTTGAGTGGGTTCAAAAAATCAAGAAGAAGGAAAACTTACACACATAAACGGAAGAAACGCCCAGCGCCCTGAAAATCCCAGGGCCCTGCCTGCAGAAGGCCTCCATGAAGAACGGGAGAAGGCCAACGCTCTGATGTGGGTCAGAGAGCGTCCACAGGTCTCTTTAGGTTCACAGCGTGGCCAGTGACCACTTCAGATGTAGTGATATTTTAGAATTTATTTGTATGAGCTTAGCTGTGTGCAGTTTCTGATCACACACAGGGGGAACCCTGCTTTTCAAACCCAAAATGAGGCATTTAATCTGAGGGACAATATTTAGAGTTTGTCCTGGCCCAGAGAGTCCAGAGGCACTGGCGGCTGCCAGCAGGTAGACACTGCAGTGCGGATAGTGGACAGGTGGTGTGGACGGTGAACAGGTGGTGTGGATGGTGGACAGGCAGTGTGGATGGTGGACAGGCGGTGCGGATGGTGGACACTGCAGTGCAGATGATGGACAGGCGGTGTGGACAGTGGACAGGCAGTGTGGATGGTGGACAGGCGGTGTGGATGGTGGACAGGCGGTGTGGACAGATGATGGACAGGCGGTGTGGACGGTGGACACTGCAGTGCAGATGGTGGACAGGCGTTGCTTTGCCCCCCATGGGCCTGTGATACCCAGAGAGAGGGAACCCGCCTGTGAGGGGTTGGGGCCTTGGCACTGGATTCCACAGGATGCTCTGAGAAGGCACCCCCTCCCTTCCTCCGCTACGTTAGCAGGGGCAGCTGCTGGGCCAGGCCCTGTGGGGAGGGTGGGGAACCCCGGGCATGGTCCCTGCAGCTTTGAGTGGGGGCTTGTGGGCGCCCATGGAGAGTGCAGGCTGCCATGAGGGGCCCTGTCTGGCGAGGAGGTGGAGAAAGGCCTCTCTGAGGTGGCATCTCAATAGGAAATTGAGTGGGGTCAGACTGGCCACAAGAGGAGCAGCCAAGCAAGGGCCGCAGGCCCGGACCTTGCCCATCCGAGGAACTCTGAGTGTGTGGCAGCCCCTGGAGGGGTGGACGAGGAGGCTACAGTGAGCAGCCTGTGCCAGAGGCAGCTTCACACCTACACGCATCACTCTCTCAGAACGTGGAGGGACGGCAGGCGGTGTCCCTCCATCTCTAACAAACACACAGGAAAGACATCTGCTGTCAGCAGGGCCCCAGAGCAGGCCGGTGAGGTCCAGAGCCGGGTCAGGAACGCCCGAGCCCGTAGGCAACAGGCCAAACACGCCGCCTCTCAGAGCTGCCAGATGGAGTCAGGGAGTCATGGTGGAAGTGTCCACATCGATGCCGTCTGGAAGTTGTGTCTGGAAGTTGAGGTGCGGAGAGGGAGCCACAGACATGGGTTGATGCTTCCCCATTTGTGGCCCTAGTGAGCCTGGGTCGCCAGCATCCTGCAGCCATCACCGACCTTGGCACCCCCCTGTCCAAACCATCCCCCCCGTGATGAACCTGCCAGCTCACAGTACCCACAGTCTTTTTTTTAGCCCCCAGAGTTTCTCAAAACTCCAGGGAGACCCTTCCCCTGTGCTCCGTGTCAGTGATGTGCTTCTCCTGGGGTGAGCAGGTGTTGGATTTGAGGATGGGTTACAGTCGCTCCTGGTGAGAGAGAAAAACTTACTGTAAAATCTGAACGTCCAACTGCGCAGTCTAGGCTGCCATTGGCTTCACCAGACACACATTCCAGAGAGGTGTGTGCCAGTGGAAGTCACCTTGCCAGGAGCATAAAATAGTATTTCACGCTTTACTGCTTGACTGTTTCTTTCTCCCACAAAAGAAGCCATCGCTGAGACGTGGTTGCGTACTGGGAATGGATCTGTGCCCCGAGCTCACCCTGCAAGGCTCTGCGGAAGGGCCTTGACATCTGCTTGGCTCTGGCAGGTCCCGTGACACCGTGGCCCCGCCGCTTCCCCCCCAACACCAGGGTTGTCTCTGGCTCGGAGGCAAAGTAGTCCCGCAGCTGGCAGGGCCGTAGCCAGCACGGCCCAGGAGGGGCCCCTTTGTGTTCCACTGCGTCCCATGTTTACACTTGTTTGTCTGCAAGACTGGAAGAGCAAGATTTAAGTCTGATGCCAGGTAGATATTATCTTGCAGCCTCCGCTGGGAATTTCCAGGTACAAACACCTCTGTCCCATATCTTCAGGCTGTTAGTGGCCTGGGTCCTCAGGTGTGGAAAAATTGAGCGTTTAAGCCATTCTCAGGTCATCAGCATGAGTCCTGCATCTTTTAGAGAGAAATTGTGTGGATGTTCAAGACTGCAAATGTGGCTATATGATGAGAGCATTGGTCAGAAATCGTGTCTGCTCCGTGGTCAGTGGTCAGTGTCCCCCAGGCACAGTGGCCTGGCAGCCGCTCTGTGGCGGAGACCACCAGCCTGTCAGTCCACACAGCTTTCCCTGGAGGATCTTGCTGGCCCCATGCTCCTAGCTGGTGCTAACCGTGTGCTCCCGGCTGGTGCTGGCCTAGTGCTCCCAGCTGGTGCTGGCCCTGTGCTCCCCCCATGCTTCCAGCCAGTGCTGGCCCGGTGGCTGCAGGTGCTGCAGTGCGTCCAGACCCATCTGGAAACTGCTGGGTGGGGGGATGGGTGCGGGGGTCGACCCTGCTGTGGCCATGCTGCATTTGTGTCTGTCTAATGGTGAGACCAGGGATGTGGCACAGACCCCCAAGGGTCCCCTGTGTGCGGAGGCAGTGGCCCATTCCGTGGCCAAGTTTTCCTCATGGGCCACAAGTTACTGCACCTGCAACAGGTGCGGGGCAGGGGTCGCCTGAACATCTTCCCCGATGTGGGTGGGACTCAGACCAAAGCGTATTTATCCGAGGAGCCAGAACCGAGCCCTTTCCCCGCCTCCCCTCTGCGCAGGTCTCTCTCTTTGTCCCTCCCTCTCTCTGTCTCTCAATCCCTCTCTCTGAACCTCTTATACCACACTTTCAAAATTGATGGTGAATCACTCAACACACAGCTTTTGTGTGCTGAGAAACAAAGGCCTCCACGTATTGGAAACAGAAAAGCCTTTTTCCAGCCACGTGACGCCGCTCCTGTAGGTGCCTGTGGATTGCCAGCTCCGCGTGGGATCGGGTGGGCACTTGCGGGGCGAGGCAGCTTCCTGGGACTGACACGTGCCGTCTGCTCTTTCCGTGCAGATGAAATCATGCACCAGGACATCGTCCCGCTCTGTGCTGCCGACATCCAGGACCAGCTGAAGAAGCGCTTTGCTTACCTGTCCGGTGAGTTCCAGAAGCCGGGATGGTGTGGAGAGGGAGGGGTCTGGGGTCGGGTGTGGGCTGAGCAGCCCCCATGGCCTGGCCTGGGCTGGAGCTGGGAAGGGTCATGTGAGAGGCTATGTATTCACTGCCTTGGGTCTGACCTGTGACCTGGCGGCTCTCCCCATCTCTGTGAAGTGGGCAGCTCCATGCCAGTTGGCACAGGGCCACTGGGAGGGGGTGGGCGGAGGAGGGTCAGGGTCCCCAGGGGATGTGACCTGGGCACCCCTGACGGCAGCCTCCAGGGACAGATGGAGTGGTGTGTGGGTGGCCGAGCCCATGGGCCTCAGTGAACCCCCAGTTCCTGCTGCATCTGGGCACCTCCCAGGCCACGCCTCTGTCCACTTTGGCCTCCAGCCCTGGGTCTGGCACACCTGTGGAGGTGGTGCCTGCAGCCATGGGGACATAGTGAGGCTCCCAGCACCCCTCTGTGGGTGCAGCAAGGGCACCTGCAGTGGCCCCGAGCTGTGCAGATGCCGTTCTTATGTGAACAAATCTGCCCAACAGGACCCGTCAGGAAAAAAACCATGCACATGTGTGCCCACCCTGGGCCATCAGGGTGCCCCGATGCCGAGGAGGGTGCCCCGATGCCGAGGAGGGCGCCCTGGACCATCAGGGTGCCCCGATGCCAAGGAGGGTGCCCCAGTGCTGAGGAGAGTGCCCTGATACCGAGGAGGGTGCCCCGATGCCGAGGACGCAGTGCTCTTGAGAGCTCAGCCTCTGCCCCTCTGCATTCCCATCAGCATCCCAGCCCCCAATCCATGGCTGGCATGGTGGGGCCTCCATCTCGCACCTGCACCTACAGAGCCAGCCGGCACCCCAGGCCAGGCCTTGGGGTCTGAGGGAGGCTGACTGCGAGGTGCAGCTGGTGAGTTTTATGAGGCCAGAATCGAAGAGACAGCCAGCAACGTGATGGCCAGAGGAGGAGAGCTGTGCAGTGACTCGGCCCCTGCTTCCCATGGCCAAGCGGCCCAGGAGAAGGAAGGAGAGAAAGCAGGGGGTCTCTGGAGAACGGAAAACTCCCAGGGGACAAGGGCTCCAATGCCCTGTGTTAGGGACCAGGCATGGTGATGACTCAGGAGAGGCGCCATGGTTTCTGCCGGTTCCTCCTGCATCCCCAGCCTCTCCCCACCCCTTTCACAACCCCAAAGAGGCTCACAGCTTTGCCACCAGGAGGGCCCCGACCTGGGCCTCCAGCCTTGACCTTCCTCCAGTTGCCAGGCAGTGCCCCCACCCCAGCAGTGCCTGGGAGGGCAGAGTCCCAGGACGGCCCCAGCCACCCACCTTTTCTCAACCGTTCCTCAGATGCCAGCCCGGGAGCTCTGTGGGGGGATTTTGCAGAATTTAAGGCCCCAAATCTGCTAACTTTAAGATCTTCCTTGGTGGGCCTGACCCAATCAGCTAAGCCCTTAGAAGAGATGGGGCTCTTCCTGGCATGAGAGATCCCAGGTGCAAGAAGGATTTGACACGGGGGGTTCTCTGTGTGGCCCTGAAGGAGGCAGAGGCCACGTGACCAGGACAAGAGCTGCCCCACGGGCAGCCGCTAGGAACCCAGGGCCTCAACACTGCAGCTGGGGGCAGAGCTCTGCCAAGCCCCTGGGGGAGCTGGAGAGACTGGGTTCAGATCACAGCCTGGCAACCCCTCCACGTGGGCCCAGAGACCCTGAGCAGAGACCCACAAGCTGATAAGTGCCTGAGCGTCCATGGTCTTGGGAACCACACCAAAGCCTCCATCAGCTCCTCTCCCTCCTGGAATATAAGCTGGAGTCCCCTGTGGTACTGCTGCCCCCGCGTCGTCTCCTGCCCACCCCCTGGAGGCAGGCTGCCTCCACATCCCCCTGCCTCCCGCCAACCTCGGGGCCTTTGCATAGCAGGCCCTCTCCGTGCAGCGAATTTCTTCTGCAGGGCTCGTGGCTGGCCCGGCCTCTCAGGCCCTTGCTTAGAGGCACGCCCTCGGCCATGCCCTCTCCCTCCTCACCTGCGCTCTGCTCTGCCCCCTTCGTTACACCACCTCGCGTCCTCCTGTGTGTGGCATGGGTCCCTCCTGAGGGCTGGGCTTGTTCACGGCTGCCTCCCGGCTTCTAGAGGTGCACCCAGCCTCAGAGCCATATACTGAGGGCTCGACCATGGGCCCCTCTGGGGTGGGACCCTGGGCACGCCACGCTGTTCTCAGGATCCAGGTCGTAGCAGCAGTACCACGTCTGAGACGGATCAGTGTCGGCTGGCGCTTCTGCAGATGTGCGCGGATTTGGATGAAGTCTGTGGCAGCCTCGGGTGTGTGGGTCTCCAATCGCCCCGTCCCCTCCTCACCGCGTCCAGCACAGATGTGTCCTGAGGCTGCGCCTGTACTCCGAGTTCCTGCCATGAAGCCCCCTTCTGTGTCCTCATGACAAAGGCCATGCACTGGGGAACCGAAACAACTGGGGCTCGTCTCTCAGGTTCCGTGGGGCTGTGCCCCTTCCCGAGGCTCCTCCTGCTTTGGGGACGCAGGTGTTCCTTGGTGTCCCTTGGCGTCTTCATGCAGCCGCCTCACCCGTACGTCGGCGTCTCCTCTTCTGCCTCAAAGCCCCTCTGCCTTTCTCCTAGGACGTCCGTCACGAGATTTAGGGCCCACCGTGTAATCCATTATGGTCTCATTCTGCAAACTTTGTTACCTCTGCTGCAAAGACTTTTCCAAACAAAGTCACATTTACAGGCTTCTGGGACAGGGAGTGGACGTGCCTTTCAGGGGCCGCCTTGCACTCAGGGTAAATCTGGCTCAGAGGTTTGCTGTCTTGACAGCTGCCCCCAAGTGGGGCTCCCCTCCCGCCCCAGCGTCACCCACGGGACTCGCTCTCCCTGTCTCGCTCCATCAAAGGAAACACAGACTCCCCCGCCCGCCACTCCTGCACACTGACCACTGTGGCGCTGGGGCCCAGCTGGGTGAGGCCCCTCATGGTGGCTGGAGCCCACAGGTCGACGCTGCAGCCTGTTCCGTGGACTTTTGCTTAATTTCCTGGTCTTTGGATGCCTAGAATGGCTTCCATGAAGGGCCAGAGCAAAAAACTAAAGATGTCAGGAAGGAGCGGCTCCGAATTTTCCCTTTCAAGAGGAGACCGCGTTTCTTTCCACTTGCCCTGCTGATTCCCCTCCCCGTGGACGTTCGCACCAGCCCTGTGCTGTCTGCCGTGGAGCCAGGGCTGCCCCTGTGACATGTGTGGTCCCCTCTCTTCTGCCTCCGTTGTCTGTAGACGCACAGGTGCCACGCAGAACCCTACAGCTCTGTCCAGGTCCTGGATCCAAATGAGGCAGCTTTTGAAGGGCGGCCAAGCAAGGGCTGCGTAAACCTTGGGGGCTCCAGACTCCTGTGTACGTTGCCGCCCAAAGTCAGGACGAGCTGCGGAAATCACACCTGGACTCTGTCTGTCATCCGCAGACAGCAGCTCCCAGTTCAGCCTGTGTCCCTCATAATCCACGCCCTCTACTCACAGTGACATCTGCCCCAAAAGCCCTTCGCTTGACCCTGAAGCTATGCGACCTGCCAGCCTACTGTCCCCTCTCGTTTTCTGAGATTTGGGGAACAAGGAATTGGGTGTAAAATCAGGAAATATCCTACATGTAAATTCTTGATTATTCTTGTCCTTCCAGGCAGAGCTGCCTCCCGTGAGTCAGCCGCTTGACTCTTTCTTACTGAAGGCTGAGGGTTGGGGGGGTGCATGGGTGCTCCAAACCCAGAGGCAATGGCGCGTCTCCTGGCGTGGCGGTCGGAGCAGGCCCCGAGGAGGTCGTGGGCTCAGAACTCAGTCCTCGTGTCATCCTAGAAAAGATGCTTCAACTTGCCAACCATCAGCAAGAGCTAAAAACGGGGCAGGAGAATTTACCACTGAGGAACTTACGATCTGAAGTGAAAAACGCTGAGAACAGACTTGCCACCGGTGAAAACCACGAAGCTGAAATGGAGGCCGTGCCCGGAACGCAGAGGCCGCCAGCACTGTGTGTCTCACTCCCTGTCGCGGACGGCGGCCCCCCTCCCACTGCCCAGCTGGCTCTTGGGAATTTCGTTTTGCTTTTACGGGAACGTGGCATGGTCAGAGGCAGCCATCAGCCATCCAGGGATTGTTCCATCCCATGTCCAGGCAGCCTCAGGTGTGTGGGGACACAGGTCAGACTTAGGAGACCCTCCCCCTGGCCTGTGTTCTCCTCCCGGGAAGAACGCTGGAGACCTTCGTCTCCTCTCCTTTCCTCACCTTCCCCAAGCGCTCGCTGGACAAGCCCCCTCCTGCCTTGCCCCTTCCCCCACCCCATTTCGGTTTTGGTCCCAGCTTACGTCTCGTCCTAAGGATTAAGTGTTTGTGCAGCTGAGCCGCACTTCTCAGGTGAGCTGTGGGGCTCCAGCGTGGCACCTGCCTGGGCAGCCCTGAGAGAGGGATTCGAAGTGGGGAAGGACCTGGAATCTTCCTGGCACATGGTCTGAGCCTCAAGCCACTAGACCCCAAGCGCAGTCTACACTCACCAAGGCCCGACGGCTGCTCCAGCCTGTGAGGACCCATCCGATCCTGCACTCCCTGAGGCCGACGGCTTTTTGACACCCAGGCTTCAGCCACAGACAGACAGACGTTCCCTGCCCGTGGGGTTTTGCCCTTGCTGGAGAGAAACAGAAATGGACAGAAGGTCACTGGGGTGGCCCTGGGTGTTCTGCGGAGAATCAAAGTCATGAGATGGAGACAGGAATCCCGTTAGGTTTGGGCGGAGTCGTGTGTGCTCCTTTCTGGACCTGCTTCAGGGAATCCGATGGTTGCAGGACCTCAAACCAGTCGCTATGGGATACATGTGTCCCTCCAAATTCAGATGTTGAAACCCTAACCCCGGAGGTGCTGTTTGGGGAGGTGAGGCCTTTGGGAGGAGATTAGTTCATGAAGGTGGAGTTCCCAGGTGGGATCAGTGCCTTTATAAGGGGCTGAAGAGACCAGACCTCCTTCCGCAGCGTGGCCATGCCTCAGGGAGGCCTCTGAATGGGGAAGCCGCCGCCACCAGACACCAAGTCTATGGGCGCCTTGATCTTGGACTTACCTGGCCAGAGCTGTGAGATCAATTTCTGTTGTTTGGGCCTCCCAACCTATGGTGGTTTGTTATGGCCGCCCAGACAGACCAGCAACAACCTGTGTGAAAATGTGAGCCATAAACGAGTGGTGTTGACAAAGGCATCCTGTCCAGGTCGGAGTTCCGTGTGGCTAAGTAGTGTCTAGTTTCAGACTGTGATGCCTTCTTGATGTCATTTCCACACTGGCAGGAGGAAGTTTTTATTTAGTTCTTATTTTAAGATTTTTCTACCCGACAGTTAACTTAGGATACAGATGTCATAGTAAATTAACCACAGGAACGGTTTCATTCCTAAGCAGCTCATGCGGGTGAGTTTCTAAAGCCATGTTTGGGCCAATGCATCACACAAGAGGGTGTCCCTAAGACACAGCATGTCCGTGGAGAAAACAAAGGACACACGTGTGAGTCGCCACACCCTTGGTCACCCAGCTTGGCCATCACACGCGCCTCCTGCCCAGGATGTGTGTGCGTGTGTGTATCTACCTGTGTGTCTCAGCTCAGGCTGCTTGCTGTGACTGAGTGGTTTAAGCCACAGGAGTTTATTTCTCTTGGTTCTGGGGCAGGAAGTCCCGGATGAAGGCACCGGCAGATGTGCTGCCTGGTGAGGGCTCACTTCCTGATTTACAGACTGCCACCTTCTCACTGCCCTCATGTGGCCAGGCGAGCAGAGCACGCCCACAGAATCCCATTCACGGGAGCCCCACTCCAGTTACTAGGCCGGGTACAGATGCAGAAGTAGAGCCTGTTCTTGGTGCCATTGGCCCCGGGTCCTGGCACTGCCCACCTGGGTGGGGAGGTTTTTCCAGAGAGGGGCTGTGCCCCCAGCTCCGCGTCCAGCGGTGTTTTGCTGCCTCATAACCTGCAGGTACTGGGAGCTTTGGCACCTGCTTTTCAATCTCAGTGGACAGACTGGGATTTCCACTCCTGACTTGGGAAGAAAGAACAGGGTCTTTGCTTTCCATTGAGGCTGCGGTGGAGCACAGAGAGTTCGGAGATACCCAGGGTAGTAGCAGCTTGAGACCAGCACCAGCTACCAACTGAACCAGGCTGTGCGGCCCAGGTCAGGCCCCCGGGCGATTTCGGCTTCGGGTCACCTGGCCCCCATCCTCTCCCCTGGGCAGCTGGAGGCTCCCAGGCCTTCCTGTGGATAGCTCCTGCCCGAAGGCTGCCCTGCTGACTGCACCCTCAACCCTGTGGCTCAGGCTGGCCTCTGGGGGTCCCCGGTCTCTGTGGTTCCAGTGAGGCAGCAGCTCCCAGATGCCACCTCCATGCTGTGGGTGGGCCAGCCAGTGCTGAGAGGGAGCCCCTGTCCACTTCTGTGTCCACCGTCCACTCCAAGCTCCCAGGCTGCCTCCACGTTTGGGCATGAGGGGATCTCGTTGCATCTGCTCCTCTTCCTAGCTGGGCCCTCCACAGCCAGTGTCCCCCAAAGAGCAGCTTCTCCCTCCCACCCACCCCTGCCGGCCAGGGGTCCTCATGCCATGGCCCACGCCCATTTGCACAGGGACGCAGGGGGTCTCACACACAGGCAGGGTCCGCCCCCAGCTGCCGTCGGCGTCTCTGCACACACATAGGCTTCTGGGCAGTGCTGGAAGCTTCTGGCCCCTGAACGTTTCCCCCTAGGCCCTGTTTCAGGGAAAGGAAAGGCAGGCACAGGCTGCGACCGTTTCCACGATCCACCTTGTAGCTGGGGCGTGCGGCTCGCCTCGCCTTGTCCCAGCAGAACACTCTTACCTTTAATGGCGACTGAAAAGTTGCCACAAGCTCCTGATCATCGTGGTAGGTGCTGCGTGAAGCTGAGACGTGCGTGAGCCACATCCCAGGGGGCTTTGAGCCCCCACCGCGGCGGCGGCTGAGGGGAGGCTTGTCGTACTCACACAGGAGGACACAGGGCTGCAGTGTTCACTCCACGGCCTCTTATCGTTGGGATCTGAGGAATTTTCCGAGAGGAAGTGAGAATTAACAATGATGAAAGGTTTGTGAGCGAGTGACAGGCACGTTCTGTTGAGCACTGCATGGGGCATTGTGTGCCACCAGAGGAGGGGGCAGAGGTCAAGAGCCCTGGAGGGCTGGGAGAGTTCAGAGGACCGAAGTCCTCAGAGCACAGTGGAGCCAGACCCTGCAGCCGCCTTCCCATCGGGGGCTGCTTAGAGTCCAGCATTGCAGGGATCCAGGTGAACGGGGCTGTCCAGGTGTGTGGACGCGCCTCGGCTCAGCCCTCTAACAGACTCGGCAGCTGGGATGGGCTGGAGGCATGAGCCCTCAAAGGAGGTTAGGAAGGAGCTAGGGAGAAAAGATATGCTTGTGTGACATCCTGGCCCAAGTGAGAACAATCGTATCAGATAATGAGTCATGTCCCATTGAGGGGTGCCGACAAGGGCTGGACGGGCTCTCGGGAGGAGGCCACGGAGCCCTGTGCTGAGGAGACGCCCACAGTCCCGGGATCACTGGATGGTAAAGCCACCCTGCCTGGCGTGGCTGGGCTTGGCCAAGACCCAGAAGCAGAAGTTCCGGAAGCTGGAGGCGGTGGCTGTAGGGGACGCAAGGCGGCGGGGGACTGTCGCTGTTAAGAGACAAAGCTGCAGTTGTCGTAGGCTGTGTGCACCCTTGGTCTTCTCAGTGAGGACGTGGATGAGGGGCGGCGAACCCACCATTATCTGTTCTCCATAAAAAGCTACCCTAAACTTAGTTAGCTTGAAAAGCCCTATTTTACAGATTTATTCTTCATTTAGTGGCTCAGGAGTTCCAAAAGGGCTCGGCCAGGTGGTTCTTCACTCCACGGGGCACTGTCTGGGTCCTTCGCTCAGCTGTGTCCTCATGGGGGCCGGGCTGGAAGGGCCTGGGGGCTGCAGTCCCGCACCTCCACCTCCCTGCCCTTTCGCAAAGCCCACCCTCAACCCTGGGTGCTGGGCCTCCTCAGAGCAGGTGGATGCAGGGCCATGGGACCGCCTGCCCAATGACTACAGGGCATGAGAGGGCAGCTGCAGTGTCCTGAGTCCCAAGCTGACTTCCGCTGAGTCCTGTGGGCAAAACAGATCGCAAGGCCAGACCCAGGCTGGGGGGAGAGAAATGGACTCCGTCCGGCCAAGGCAGCGTGGCAGGGTCAGTGGCCAGCTCCAGCAGGCAGACCTGGAGCCCAGCCTATGTGACTCCAAAGTCAATGTTCGAATGGAGCCCTTTGGAATTGAATTGCTTAAAAGGCGCCAATGTCAGAGAAGCTAGACGATACCCACAAACAGTACAGTTAGGCAGGTTATTAGCGCACATGCGTATGCGGAATATTATACAATATTTAAAATAATGGTTACATTGTTTAAAAGCATGGAAACAGTTTATTCTCAGTGTCAGGAAGGAGGCAGGAGACAAGCTTCTCTATGCAGTATCATCTCAACAAGGTTAAAAAAGCCCATAGAAAAAGGCTTGGAAGGAAACATGCTGAATTGTCACGGTAGCTGTCCCATGGTGGCCAAAATAACGAGTGTCTAAATTCATGTCACTTTTGTGTACTTTCCAAATATCTTCTTCAAGCAGCACACGTTTCTTTCAAATAAAAATTATGTAACGATGAAGAACATGCCTTAGTTTTAACTGAAATGCTGGGTGCTGATGAAAACAGGCCGACATCTGTGGAGCCCTCGGGGGCGTGGAGCCCTTGGCTAAGGGTCTGCCTCTGGTCTCTCCCCAGGTGGGCGGGGGCAGGACGGAAGCCCGGTTATCACCTTCCCTGACTACCCGGCCTTCAGCGAGATTCCGGACAAGGAGTTCCAGAATGTCATGACCTACCTCACCAGCATCCCCAGGTAGGTGCACTCAGAGCCCGGCAGATATTGTGGGTCGGGGCAGAGTCTCTGTGAGGTTTCACCATGGTGGGGTCCCTGTGACTGCAGGATGAATTAGGGTCTCTCCCCGTGGCTTTGCTGAGGGGTTAGAGCTTTGTCAGCATCATGGCTCCGAGGAGCTCAGGAGTCTGCCTCGGATCTGATCTGGGGTCGGAATCCAGCTTTTCCGCTCCCAAGCTGCCGTTCTTTCCTGTGTTACCACCTGGAGGCCCAGTTGCTCAGCAGTCGGGATCTGACTTAGCCTGGGCGCTGGCCTTCTCCCGCGTAAACTGTCACTGCGCGTGCCTGTTCCATCAGCAGAGCTCTGTAGTGCGAGGGGTTCTGTGTTCTTTATGCCGAGGAGGCCGTCTGCCCGGGGCCTGATGCTCATGGGAGCAGAGCCTGTCCACGTGGCCTCTCTGTGGCGTGGTCAGGCCCTGGGGGCGTGGCCGCCTCCTGCCTTTTCCAGGAGAGAACTGACCCCAGAGGTACCAGAAAATCCGTTTAGCAAAAATGGCTCCCTCGGGCTGCAGTTTTTTGTTTTGTTCCAGGCAGAGCTGAGTCCCCGTCCTCTGAAAAGGTAGGGAGCCCAGTTCTGTGTCTCCCTAGCGGCCGGCAGGAGAGCAGCGTCAGGCCGGTGAGCTGCAGGCTGACTTGGGGGGGACGCCGCGGGGGTCTCGCATCTGATGTGCTCATCCCAGCCTCCAGGAAGTTGCTGAGAATGTCAGCCTCACACCAGACAGTGTAGTTGCTGCTTCCATTCGAGGTATAGTGAACACACACCAAGTAAAAACAGAAATATCCTTAAATATGGCATCTGTATCCCTCACATTACATAAGGTGGCAAAACACAAAGGAGATGTTTAACCATCGGCGTGAAAGTGCAGCCGCGGCTGTTACTGTGAAGGTTCTCCTTCATTCTTCAGTCTTTTAAAGACAACGGTGCACTGGGCCTGGTAACAGAGCTCCGCGCGTCGGCCTGACCTGGAAAACAGCACACTGATCCCCTGATAAATACCACGCAACCACCAGGTGGCAGCAGCCAACCTCTGCAGTCACGCCTCGAGGAGAGGGAGAGCGGTGGGCACCTCTGCCCAGTTGGCAGGTTGAGGTGGGAGCTGGCGGAGCGGGGAGCCTCACCTGTGAGCCTGTCAGGGGCAGGACGTCTTGGTGGGGCAGAAAGAAGGGGGCTCGTGACTGACTATGGTCAAAGCCCTGGACATGGCGGTGTCCTGGTAGCCCCAAATCACTGTGTTGGGTTTGTGGTTTTGACCTCAGTCTCTTGTCTTTTGTGAGAATCTTGCACCCACCATGCGCCAGGCTCTGCTGGCTGAGCTGAGTGCACGGAGGAGGGGCTGGGTCTCGGGCCGAGCGGCCGAGCTCCCTGAGGGGCTGATGGGACCGGCTTGGTGGGGCAAGGCTGTGATGCTGCAGGTGGTTTCCACACATTCCTCCCTGGTTCTCAGCCACACTGTGGCAGAAAGGCAGTTATGAAGCCCATGTTATAGATGAGGCTTAATAACGCAGTGATGGCTGGAGAAAGTGGATGGCTAGGCAGGGGAGCGCCCGAAGGCTCAGACCACATGGCCATTCCCCGAGGACGTAGGCTGCAGGTGTGCTGTGGCCAGAGGGGTGTCCTGGGGAGGGCGGTGATCTCCAAGCCTCCAGGCCTTTGTCACCTGCATGGGAGGAAGGGCCTGTGTCCCAGGGGATGGCCGGCCTGACAGGTACATCCACCCCCTGATGGCACCTCCTGGCATGGGGCTAAATGAGATTCTGTGGTGTCCACACTGAATGCTGACTGGTCAGACTCATTCTCAGAAGTCAGGGCTGTTGTCAGTGCTTGCTACTTGGAGCCATGAGCTGGGGCGCCTCCTGTTTGTTGAACCTTCCCGTCTCTTTTGTCTTAGAAACTTCATGGAGTCCCTTAGCTACCCACATCCCTTTTCTCGAGATTTTTCTAGAATCTGCGGAGTTCCTTAGCTACCCACATCCCTTTTCTTGAGATTTGTCTAGAATCTGCAGCACTCAGAGGCCACCCATCGAGGCCATGAGAGTGTGGTAGGCGGCACGTGTTCATGTGTGCAAGCCTCTGTTTATCCGATGTTCTGGAACCTTCCATGGCCTCCTGGCTGCTGCCCCACTTGTCTGTCTGCTTCTTCTCCTGAGATCCAGGAATCTCAGATGGGTCCAGACTCCCACGGGACAAGACTCACTCAGCCATCTCTGTAGATTGCGCGTCTCTGAGTCGCACAGCCTGGTCTGGCTGAAGGTGCCCGGAGCGCAGGCCCAGTCCCCGCTGTGGACACGTGGGCCCCAGGATGCTCAGAGGCAGCTCCGTGGATCCCCACTGTTCGCCTGTGTATGGAAGCTCAGGTGTTCTGGTCACACTTAGATAATAAAAAGTGGAAAGAGGCCTTTGTATCACGAAACGCTCTAAATCAGATCCTGGAAATGCCGGCTTCGTTCAGCCGTGAGCAGCGCTGCTGACCGTGGAGCTGTTTCCCCCAGCGGACTCAGTGTGGGTGTCTGAGTGTGTGGGGTCAGTGTGTGGTATGTGTAGTGTGAACGTGTGGCGTGTCTGAGTGTGTGGTGTGTGTGTAATGTGAGCCTGTGGTGTGTGTGGGGTGAGTGTGTGGTGTGTGTGGCATGTGTGGGGTGTGTGTGGGGTATGTGTGGTGTGTGTGGCGTGTGTGGGGTGGGTGTGGGGTGTGTGTGGTATGTGTGTAATGTGAGCATGTGGCATGGGGGTGAGTGTGTAGTGTGTGTGGTGTGTGTGGGGTGAGCATGTGGCACATGTGGGGTGAGTGTGTGGTGTGTGTGGGGTGAGTGTGGGGTGTGTGGTGTATGTGGTGTGTGTGTAATGTGAGCATGTGGCATGTGTGGGGTGAATGTGTGGTGTGGGGTGAGCACGTGGCATTTGTGGGGTGAGTGTGTGGTGTGTGTGGGGTGAGCATGTGGCATGTGTGGGGTGTGTGGGGTGTGTGTGGTGTATGTGGACAATGTGAGGCATGTGTGGGGTGAGTGTGGGGTGTGTGTGGCATGTGTGGGGTGTGTGAGCGCGAGTGTATGCGTGCATTCTACCCACATTTCCTTTCTTCCCAGGTAGGTCTCGTCAGTGTCAGACCCAATGCTCCGTTTCTATCTGGAAATAAAACTCTTTGATAACAAAACCCAATCCGTGTGAATTTGGGAGGACGCCCGTGTGCCCTGATCAGAAGGACCCAGAGAAGGGAAGCTGCGGGCCTGTAAGAGCCACCTGTCGCCTGGCTGTCCCAGCGTCCTAGGGCGCAGCAGCCACGGCAGCCCCGCTGGATTTCTGTGAGCACGGGGGCTGCAGACGTGCTGTGGGGACCCCATACCTCCAGGGTGTTGCCATTGAGCGTGTCCTTCCAGAGAGAGTGAACAGTTCTTGACACATTTCTAAGGGAACTCTTCTTCCTAAGGGCATCTAAGGGATGCCTTCTTGAGAAGTGCAGAGTGTGTTAAAAACGTGGGGGTCAAGCACGGCCTCTGCAGATAAAACCAGGGTCCCCGCAAGCCTTGCAGGTGCAGCTTGGCGGAGGGGGCCGTCCCACAGGAAGTCTCTGCATCCCTGGCGAGCAAATTTGCCAGGCTCGTGACAAGCAGGAGACCTGCCCGCGGCGCCCTGAGGGTGCTGTGCCCCGGGGAAGTACCCTCTGCGGGGACCCTCTTCCCACGGTGGGGACGGGGCTGCCCTCTGCTGGAGACGCGGAGCATTGCGGCTCGGTCCCGGGACATCCCTGGGAGACCAAGTGAGGGAGGGGAGCTTGGACCTTTTCTTCCAGGAGAAGGTGGGCGAGACCCTGGCACAGGCGGTTCCTCAGCACGCAGTTTCCAGACAGCTGCGCAGCCAGCGCGTTAAGTGGGAAAAAGTGAAATTGACCAGGCCTGTTCTTTCACATGTCAATGCAAATTAAATGGACAAATCTCTCATGAAGGCTGCTTTTAAGGGGTTTCAACTGTTACATTCTAAACCAAGCATCACTTCTACCCACTTAGAAAGAATGTTGAGTTCTAATTTTAACTCTCCTTTTGTTTTCATATGCAAATGCCAGGTGTCCCAATTTAAGCACTACATCTGACTATACTCATCATTTTCGGAGTATTAGACTGAAATAGGTTTGCCCGAAATGGTTTGGGACACCTGTTAATATAAACCAAGTTTTTGGTCCTTGGAAAGATGACTCACCAGGGCGAAGGGGGTGACCTCGTGCTTTGCTGACTCAGGTGTCCGCTGACGCCCGATGTGGGCCCTTGGGCATCCGCCGACGCCCAGTGTGGACTCTCAGGTGTCCGCTGACGCAGGTGTGGGCCCTCGGGTGTCTGCTGAAGCCCGGTGTGGACCCTCGGGTGTCTGCCGACGCAGGTGTGGGCCCTC
This sequence comes from Hylobates moloch, assembly GCF_009828535.3. Lineage (NCBI taxonomy): Eukaryota > Metazoa > Chordata > Mammalia > Primates > Hylobatidae > Hylobates > Hylobates moloch. The sequence goes on from NW_026652279.1 coordinate 173,802,122, forward strand.
GGGTGTCCGCCGAAGCCAGGTGTGGGCCCTCGGGTGTCCGCCGACGCAGGTGTGGGCCCTTGTTCGTCAGAGGGCAGGTTCGGATCTCTGAAAACCCTATAGCCCTTCCTACTCCTAATGGAGCACAATTTAACCAACATCGGCCAGGCTTTGGTAGGAGCCAAGGTCTCAGAGAGGCTATGGAGACCAGCGACAAGCAGATTCCAGACCCTGTATGGCCCCCTTAGAGCCATATGGTCCGGGGAGGAGATGCACAGGTAGACGGTCAGACCTGTGTGTCCAGGCACTGCTTGCTGAGAAGTCTCAATGGTCAGCGCACACTGGGAATACAACAGCAAATAAACAGAGAATTGTGTTGCTGAGACAATATGTCAGCTATGGAGGGCATACAGGGCAGCAGGGCTGTGGGAAAACAATGTGAGAAAGAGACATAGAGAGACAGAGACAGAGACAGAGAGACAGAGACAGACAGAGACAGAGAGTGACAGACAGAGAGTGACAGACAGAGAGTGACAGACAGAGACAGAGAGACAGAGACAGAGAGGCAGAGACAGAGAGAGACAGAGAGAAGAGACAGAGGGTGACAGAGAGATACAGAAAGAGACAGAGAGATAGAGACAGAGACACAGAGATAGGGAGACACAGATAGAGAAAGAGAGCATGAGGGAAGCAGAGGGCGGGGGCGGCAGCATCTCTGTGGACAAGGAACTTAATGTAAACTGGGAAGCATTCGTCACAGAGACCCCAGGAGGGAGCCAGCTTGGGTTGGGGGGACAGTCACAGAGACCCCAGGAGGGAGCCAGTGGCATCTTTGGGGACAGCGAACGCACCAGGGGGCAGGACAGAGTGCCGGGGAGTCGGGGGCTGTAGGGACAGTCTGGGAGGTGAGACAAGGTCTGTGGAGCCTTTTCTGAGGGTTGTGTTTTCTGTGAAGTGGGTGCCAAAGAGTTTATGAGCTGCCAGAATGCAGGGTGGAGGGAGGATGCAGGGTGGAGGGAGGATGCAGGGTGGAGGGAGGATGCAGGGTGGAGGGAGGATGCAGGGTGGAGGGAGGATGCAGGGTGGAGGGAGGATGCAGGGTGGAGGGAGAATGCAGGGGGGAGGGAGAATGCGGGGGGAGGGAGGAGCTGGGAGATGGGGAGGAGGGCAGCGGCCCTCAGAGAAGGGATGAGGTGGGGAGCCTGGGGCTTGCTGGAGCAGCAGTGTGGAAGGAATTCACTGAAGCCGATGATGACGCTGACTTTCCATGGGCCTGGCTCAAAGCTCCCAGCTCCTTGGGAGGTAGGGACTCCCATCTACCAGCCAGCTTGCCGGGACAGGGGTCACGTTCAGCCCATAAGAGGCATGTACACATACAGATGCACACATGCACCCACACAGGCTTGCGCATGCCCCACACACACACACACACACACATGCAGACACGCAGGCACTCATGCACTTACATACACAGATGTGCACGTGTATAACCACACACGCACACACACACACACACACAAGTGCATGCATACCCCCCCACAGACCTGCACACGTACACACCACATGCATGCACAGTTTGTGTGGACGGTATGGGGAGGGTGCATGTGGGACGGAACAGAAACACGAATGTAATCATTGGGCTCCCAGTCAAGAGGAGCGTCCTCCCATCTCGCTGATTCTAAGATGAGCACCTGGAGCCAGCTTGGCTTGTCGCCCCCCCTGCGGTGACCTGAGCACCCTGTCCGGCTGTCTGAGCTGGAGGGCAGCTGGACCCCAGCCCTTGGAAGAGCCCCACTTCTCACTGTGGGTTTGATTTCCTATTGAACTTTGAATTGGCTTTTGAATATAAGGACAGGAAGTGTCTGTGAGCGTGTGTGAGCGTGCTCAACAATTTAATACGTGTGCATTAAAAAGTGAAGCTTCCGCTTCACCTCCTGCTTCCCTCCCCCACAGCTAACTGTGGAGCTGCACTGGGGTGACACCCAGGCTGTTCATCCATGTGTGGTGGGACAGCACAGGACATGCCACCTCGCAGCTTGCTGCTTCTGTTCAGCGGTGTGTCGTGGCGCCCTTCTACCTTGGTGCCATTTGCTGCTGCCTTTCATTTTATATATAGATTTTGTCATGTTTTGAGACAGGGTCTTGCTCTGTCACCCAGGCTGGAGTGCAGTGGCAGGATCTCAGCTCACTGCCGCCTCAACCTCCTGGGCCCAAGGTGATCCTCCTGCCTCAGTCTCCTGAGTAGCTTGTACTGAAGGCATGAGCCACCACACCCGGCTAATTTGGGTATTTTCTGTAGAAATGGAGTCTCGCCATGTTGCCCTGGCTGATCTAGAATTCTTGGGTTCAAGTGATCCACCCACCTTGGCCTCTGAAGTGCTGGGAATACAGATGTGAGCCACCGCGCCCGCTGTGCCTTCTTTCTAAAGGCTTCCTGGCCCCTGTGATGTAAGCGGACCTGGTATGCTCACTTGGGCCGGCCCACGTGACGTGAGTGGCCCCGTGACGTGAGTGGCCCCCGTGACATTAGTGGACCCCGTGACGTGAGTGGCCCTGTGACGTGAGTGGACCCCGTGTGCTCGCTTGGGCCTGTTTGTGGGCATTTTGTGGTCCCCACTCTTTCCCTGTTAGGGTCACTGCTGTAAAGGGTCGCCCCGCATGGGTGTGGCTTCTTTCTGTGTTCCACCTGTGAGATTGTGCGCCGTTTCTGGCGCTTCTCAAATGCTCCAGCTGGGTGATTTCCCCCCACCCCCACCCCAACGGAGTTGGCAGTTTCAGGGCCGCCCTTGTCTGCCATCCCTGACTGGCCTGAGGCTGTGCTGGCCCCGGTTGCCCTGCATGGTCTGAAGCCCTGAGTGGAAGCTCTGCCACCCACAGCCAGCCTCGTTAGGAGGAACCGGGAGACACTGCATGGCCCAGGAGTCTGCGAGCTGCCCTGGGTGGGAAGCCACCTCTCGGGTGTGTTTCCTGTCTCCACATCAGCATTTTGTTCATGGAGTCTGCTGCTTCTGAGCACTGGGGACACGTCGCGGAGGCCCTGCCATTCCTTCCTCCGGGTTCTGCATGCACCGCGGTGACCACCTCCCCCGAGGTCCTCTCCCCACGCCCTCCCAAAACACGTTCTCCAGGTGCTTTTCTGTTACTGCTATTGAATTCAACAGCTACTGACCACCTGTGGCCATTTAAATGTAAAATGAAAGCTAAATAAAATTAAAAATCCAGCCCATGGCAGGCAGGGCTGCCTCTTTTTTTTCCTTTTTTTTTTTTTTTGGAGATTCATCTGGCTCTGTCATCCAGGCTAGAGTGCAGTGGCGCGATCTCGGCTCACTCCAGCCTCAACCTCCCCAGCTCCCAGCTCAGGTGATCCTCCCACCTCAGCCTCCCGAGTAGCGGGGATGACAGGCGCACGCCACCACGCCCGGCTAATTTTTGTATTTTTTGTAGAGATGGGGTTTCACCATGTTGCCCAGGTTGGTCTCGAACTCCTGGACTCAAATGATCCACCCGCCTCGGCCTCCCAAAGTGCTGGGATTACTGGCGTGAGCCACCATGACCAGCCAGGCAGCCTCATTTTCATTCACACGTGACCAATGGCTGCTTATTGGGCTGCACGATGGTTATGCTGGCTCCGTCCTGGAGGAGTGAGCACCCTCACCCTCACCCTCGCCCTCGCCCTGGTCTCACCCTCGCCCTCGCCCTTGCCCTGGTCTCACCCTCGCCCTCGCCCTTGCCCTGGTCTCGCTGGCATGAGCAGAAAAGGCCCGGGGTTGCAGTGTCTGTGCTCAGGGTCCAGGACACAGCTCAGGACCGACCTTCCTTGGGGAGTGACAGTCCCCGGAGGTTAGGGGTTGCTGTGGCCGCAGAGCCACAGATCTGAGGCAAGGCAGGCCCGCAGTCCCGGGCGGTGGCGTCAGGGTGGGCGCCCTGATAGCAAAGGACCTATGGCGCCCACACCGGAGGGCGGGAGAAGGAGGAAGAGCATGGCCCCCGTGAAGCCCCTCGGGAGGAAGGGTTCGTGTCCCACGCGCAGCACCCCCTGCAGACCTCACCATTCCCGACAGGAACACTTGCGAGATTCACTTCCAACCACACGAGGGCGCAGTTGGGCAACCGCAGCTTTTGGAAAAATGTTGAAACTGGGGCGGCTTCTCTGGGTGACTCTGACGCCCTCATTGCTTCACGTTTAATTTTTGTGTCCTGCTATAACTACCACGTAGTGCACTTATGAATCGTGCATATTTTACTCTAAGGCCTGTCTGTAAACCCTAATAAATGACCCTACTCAGGTAAGACGTCCTGACAGTGAGGTTTTTAATATTTACAAGCCACAGAATTATTTCCTGCAGCCACAGACTTCCTTGGCGGGAAACCAGGTCCTCTGACCTCACCCGGCTCTGCGGTCTGTTTTGCCGTTTTCTGCCTCAAACCCCCTCTGCGGTGTGCAGCTCTGGGTGTCTGATCCCTCAGGGGTTCTGTCTCCCCTCCTCCGGCCCCCTCCCTGGCTCCTTCGCCTGCTGCCTTTTTCTTCCGTGAGGGTGCGGTTCCAGTGTCCCCCAGGACAGCTTCGTGGCCGGCCGCCTCCGTGGATCCGGGTGGGCACAGGTCCTGCAGGGAGCTCCTGTGTTATCTGCCCTCCGCCTGAAGCTCCTTGGAGGATGGCGATTTTAAGGTCTTACTGTGGTGTGAGCGATCGGCAGACCCCAGCGCCCCACTTGTTAGCTGTTTGACCCTGGGTATGTCATTCACTTCTGCATTCCTCAGTTTCTGCACGTTTGAAATGGCAGAGGCCCCTTCGGTAGGGAGTCTGTTTGGCGGGCGATGGGGCCTTCCTCTCCGTGGTACAGCAGGGGCCTGAGGGATGTTTGGCCTCAGCAGGTGGAGGATGGCTGCAGGTCAGGATTTTGCATCACAAACAACACTGCTGCGGTCACATTAGTGGATTCTGTTATTATAGAGGACACTCGTGTCTGTAACTCCAGGGACCCATTCTCCATGCCCAGAGGCACCTCAGTCCCACAGACGCCAGCCTGATTCTGGGTTTGCAGTTGGCCAGTGTTGCAGAAGCTCGCAGAGGAGTCTTTGGAAATGAGAATGACGCCACCATTCTCTTTTAATTGTGTCATTGATCTTCCTTCCTTATATACATAAGTTAACTTAGGTTGCTTTGCTTTTCACAGCCAGAGTTCTAAGACAATTTTAAATACCACTTTTCTTTCGCTATTTCTTTATGAGTGTGTTGGGTTTTGGTAATCACAGATGGGCTTGGGCAACCAAGGCCGCCTGTGCCTCTGTGCTCTGGGGGGCTTTTCCTACGAGCTTTGCGTGAGATGCCAGCTGCCCACAGGTAACTGGGCACAGAGGGCAGGAGAATAAAGCAGGCCAGGGCATCAGGTGGGGCTGATTCCATGGAGGGCAACGGCAATGGTGGGGGCAGGTGCGGGGTGGGTGAGTGGCAGCAGCCACCCACAGAAGGACGCGCTGTACCGGCCCCGCATCCCCAGGAGTGCATGTGTCGCAGGCGCACACCCAGGAGCCCTCTCACCCAGGAGCCCTCTGAGCTCGCGCCTTTCTTCTCCAGGTGTCTGCGATATCCTGCTCCCCTTGTGTTCCTCCTGCCTCCTGGCTGCTGCCAGTGGGCGGCCCCCCAACTCCTCCACCAGACCCTGACTCTCAGAGGATCCCCAGCCTCTATTTGTGTTATTCCCATCCAGTCCATGGGGTTCAGATACCAAGTGGAACTTTTAACAACCGTGAATTCCTAAGCCCCACTCTCAAATCATCACATCAGAATATGCAGGAGTGGCCCGAGAAGACCCGTGTTGTAGCAAGCTCCCGGATGTTTCTCTTGCATCCATCTGGCACTGGTCTGCACCCTGGTGTTTGGAACCGCTAGACTTGAACTTAGTGCCGTACGGTCCAGCGGCCCTCCTGTCCATCTCAGTGCAGAGAGGGGCTGGGGGAGGTGCAAACGTGTCATCCTGGAAGAATTCCTCTCGACTAACAGCCTGCCATGTTCTTGGCGTCTGCGCACAGTAGAGCCCCACAGGCTGGCTTAACCTTTGGCTTGCGTCCTAAGCTCTGTGCGCTGTTAGGATGATGATAATGACCACGATGGAAAGCACCTTGCTGGACCCCTAGGAGTGGAAGGTGGAGGGCAGGCCAGGGCAGGGTTGAGCTAGACAGAGTGAAGAACACAAGTTCTGGGGAAGTAGGGAATTGTAACCAAAGATGAAACCACCCCTGCCCAACGGCACCATTTGTAGGGACCTTGGAGAGTTGGTTGAACATCTGCAGAGCATGGGGTCGGAGACTCAGGTTAGACTAAACTGGTTCAGAGCCAGGATACTCCTTTCGACCTGGGTTACATTTGTCATAATTCATGTAAATGTTTCTATTAGATGGAAACAGGTTCAAAACCTGCTACCTACTTCCATTCTGGCTGTAATAGAGTGTCTTTAGCCAACTGATATTTCCACCAAGAGCAACTGTAAAACCTGGGTAAAATTTTGTTTAAAAATATGTTTGAGGGATTGAGAGGCTGCAGAGGCAGCCAGGACTTGGGGAGCCAGATTCTGGAATTTTACAGAGGTGAGCCCCACTTTCTGCATTTCATGGTGAAGTATTGAACGCTTTGCTCCTGAGATCAGGAACACTGTTCTCATTTCTATTCAGGATTGTGCTTGGAGGTACCAGGCAGACAACAAGACAAGAAAAGAAAAGTCTTAAGGATTGAAACAGTAAGAAACACAGGTATCATTCATTATTTCTAGACAATGTGGTTGTGTGTGAAGAAAATCCAAATTAAGTCACAGTCAGACTCTTAAGTTGAGTCAGTAATTTAGCAAGATCAATGGCCAGGGGTCAATATGCTAAACTTAACTGTATTTTAGTATTTTTATATATATCAACAATGTACAATTGGAAAATGAAATTTATAAATACCACTTATAATCACATCAAAATTGAGTACATAGGAATAAAATCATATCTAATAAAAGACGTGCAAGACTTCTAAGCAGAAAACTGCAAAATGTTATTGAAAGAAATTAAAGTGGCTGCGCAGTGGCTCATGCCTGTAATCCCAGCACTTTGGGAGGACGAGGTGTGTGGATCACGAGGTCAGGAGATCAAGATCATCCTGGCTAACACGGTGAAACCCCGTCTCTACTAAAAATTAAAGTAGCATGAATAAATGGAAGAATATTTTAGTTCACAGATTAGAAGACAATTAGTATTATACAATGTTAATTCTCTCTAAATAAACATATAGATCCAATGCAATTCCCAAATAAAATTCCAGCAGGTTTTTCTTTATTTAGGCGTGAACATCGGCAGGCTGCCTTTACATTTTATATGAAAATGCAAGGGGTGAGGAATAGTCAACCCAACTTTGAAGAAAAAAGTTGAAAGCTGATACTGCCAAATATTAAGACATTATTAAAGTGACAGTGATTAACACAGATGGTGTAAACAGAAGAGCAGCAGCACAGAATATTGAATCCAGACAGACCACACATCTGCAGTCTCTTGATGTATTTATTTATTTATTTATTTATTTATTTATTTATTTATTTATTTTTGAGGTGGAGTCTCGCTCTGTCACCCAGCCTGGAGTGCAATGGTGCTATCTCGACTCACTGCAAGCTCCGCCTCCCGGGTTCACGCCATTCTCCTGCCTTAGCCTCCTGCATAGCTGGGACTACAAGTGCCCGCCACCATGCCTGGCTCATTTTTTTTTGTATTTTTAGTAGAGACGGGGTTTCACCGTGTTAGCCAGGATGGTCTCAATCTCCTGACCTTGTGATCCGCCTGCCTTGGTCTCCCAAAGTGCTGAGATTACAGGCATGAGCCACCACACCCGGCCATTGCAGTCTCTTGATCTATTTCTTAAGTGATACTGTAGCACGGAGGGGGATGGACGTCCTCAGTAAGAGGAGTGGATGTGATTGGCTGTCTGTGTGGGAAATTATGAATGCTGATACCTGCCTCACACCATATACAAAAGTTAATTCCAGATAGATCACAGGTGTAAATGTGAACTTTAAAGTAATATAGTCTCTATTGTCGACAAACATAGGAAAATACCTATCTCAGAGTAAGAAAAGATTTCTTACACAAGGGAAGCAGTTATCAAAAAAAGCAATTATCAGAAAGGAAAAGGTCAGTAAGTTGGGCTACATTAAAGTTAAGTTACTCTTTTCATCAAAATGAACCATGAAGAGATTGACACGGAAAGCCACAGTATGGAAGCAGATGTTTGCAATATGCACATCCAATAAGAAACTTGTTTCTAGCTTATACAGAGAACTACACACCAACAAGATAAAGGAGAATCTAGTAGAAAAACAACCAAAAGATGTGAACAGGCATTTCATAAAAGAGGATAGCCACTAAACACAGAAGGCTTCCTGCCTCTGGGAAATGCCAATTAAAGCCATATCAGGACACTACTCTGTACCCACAAGAATGGCTAAAATTCTACTGACAGATAGTATCCAGTGCTGACAAAACCATGGAGCATGCATTTCTGGCAGGTGTATATTTGTCCACATCTACATAATTACAGCAATTCGTAAGAATATGTCCAACAGGAGTGTGTATCATGTGCACTAGAAGACATGTATAAGAATGCTGATTGTCTTATGTTCAGTTTAGCCCCAAACTGGAAACAACCCAAATGTCCATTAAGAGTAGACTTTATTAATAAGTCATATTTCATCATATATGTATACCATAACGCAGCAACAAGAATGAACAGACACCCTACTGCAACAACGTGGGTAAATGCCACAATGTCGAAAGAAGCCAGACACCAAAAAAGCACATATTGTGTATTTTTATTTGGACAAAATTCAACAGCAGGCAAAACTAATGTATGGTCACAGGAGTCGGGATGGGGCACCCTGGAAGGTGGGAACGGCCTCTCAATCTGGGCACTCACTGCCGTCACTCACACTCTGTGCTTCTGTGTAATGTGCATTATAATTGGACAAAGTATTCACATAAAGAATGGTGTCCTCCAAGGAAAAGAACTTAGGTGCCACCTACTCTATCCCAGATGGGCCAGGGTAACCGAGTCCCACTGTGCAGGGAGGGCCTTCCTGTGTGTTTGTTTTGCTTTTCCTGAGGACACAGCTACCCTGATGTGCAGGGACCTTTCTCCCAGACTCCTCTTCCCATCTTGGGTGCAGGTTGACGTTTGAGAAGCAAAGACACCAAGGGTCCCCTTCCTCCCACCCAGGCCTCATGTCCCCTCAGCCCCTCCTGGCCACGCACTGTTGATTCCTAAGCTCCGCCGCCCTCTGCAAGCGCCGCTCCTCCCGTGTCCCGGCCTCCACGTGCCCCCGCCCTGGGACAAAGCATCCTCCTCGCCCCCACCATGTCCACGGAGCAGAGGCAGTTGGCCAGGCACTGAGGGAACCTGGTGCTGTGGCCTCCCCGCCCCACTGGTAGGGAGGAGCCAGCCTCTGCTTCCAGACCAACCTTCACACTCTGCTGCTGTCCAGTGAGCTGTGTTGCACCCGCAGGCCAGCAGGCTGTCTGCCCATGTGGGTGGGGGACCATGGGGCTCCCAAGGTCGCGAGCCCTGAGCGGTTTGGGCCTCTGTCACAGAAGACGCAGCCAGTTGGAACATTCCTGAAACTTTATGAGACCGCTGGGCCTTTTTTGTTTATTTGGGCCAAAAGTGAGCTCGTTGACCTCAAACTCAGCTGCTGGGCGACCGGCCAGGGCAGCCCCTCCAAGGCCAACTGTTGGTGGCTGATGGGGCGTCTGTGGGCCGTGTTCGTGCCCTGGGTGCGAGGGACATTTCTGGGGTGGCTGCCAGCTTGAGTTATTCTACCCCAACTCCTCCAGCACCATCACCTTCATCCCTCTGGTGACTCTGGGGACTGTTTCCTGCTGAAACTGGGCAGAAGCCACACCACCCTCTCCCTCAGGCACAGGAGGCCACAGATGTGGGTGTAGATCCGAGCTCTGTGAGCCCTGGGTCCTCACTCCTGTGAGCAGATCCAGGTCCTGCCTCACGGTTTTGGGCAGTGCAGCCTTGGGAATGCCATGGGCCGCGATGGAGGGATCATGTGGCCCTGCCCCCGTGACCACAGTCAGTAGGGGGGATCACGTGGCCCTGCCCCCGTGACCACAGTCAGTATGGGGGATCACGTGGCCCTGCCCCCGTGACCACAGTCAGTATGGGGGATCACGTGGCCCTGCCCCCGTGACCACAGTCAGTATGGGTAGAGGAGGCTCTAGGGGCTCTGTACATCCTCACGTCAGAGGCTTTTTTAGTCCAGGCTTTGCACCTTCTGAGTCAGTGTTCCCGAAATGTGGTAGGAGAGGAGACATGGGGCTGAGGGGGTGTGGATGAGCATCCACCTGGGCCCTGCGTAGGGGGCAAGGTCGTGGCAGAGGGCTGTGCAGAGCAGGAGGCTGAGTGCTGGTGTGTGGGCATCTGGGGTTGGGTCCCTGCTTGGTGGGAACATTAGGAGGCCGCCAGGGTGGACATGGCCTTACGGGCAGCACATGTGGTATCTGAGCCAGGTTCCCCTGTCTGTGCTCACAGCTGTGTGACTTTGGGCAAGTGACTAAAGCTCTCTGCCTGGAGAGGATCATAGCACCAGCCTCATGGGATGGTCAATGGAGCTTGATGAATAGCTGTAGGACTGTTGGCACAGTGCCTGGTGTGTAGCACCCCTGAGGACAAGTTTCTATCCCTGAAGAAGCATGCCTCCTGCCCGCACCCTGTTCCCACGTGCACCCTGGGCCTGCACCCACGATGGTGAGCACGGCTGTGGCAGGAGGAACCAGCACTGTCGTCCTGCCCAGGCCCCACACCTTCCGCGGCTGAGCAACAGTGACAGCCCCGTTAACACCACCTGGAAACCAGTCCGTCCTTCTCGTTGAGAAACTGATTTTCTAGTATGCATTTTTTGAGTCGAATAAATTTACAACACCTTATATTTCACTTGCAATTTTGACTTCTAAAAAATGTTTTAGTTGTGGGTAACTTTGGTTTCTCATTGAAAACGGATGCCTATTTGTGATACTGGTGTTCCCATTACAATGTAACACAAAGATTTAAACGTAGAGGGAGTGGAAGCCCCACACGGGCAGGCCAGGTGGCATCCAGTGGCATCGGACGTGCATGGCGCCTTTTTCGTGGTTTCAGCGTCAGCCTGCACTGCTGGGTGTGAGACAGACGCGCACCTAACGGCGTGAGAAGCCAGATGTGGGAGGCACCGGGCACTGTGGGCAGTGAGGCATGAGCTTGGCTGCATGTGGGACAGAAGCTCCATGGCTAGAATTGGATGTGTTTGGACCACAGAGGTCTGGGGGGTGCGTTCTGGCTAGAATTGGATGTGTTTGGGCCACAGAGGTCTGGGGGTGCGTTCTGGCTATAATTGGGTGTGTTTGGCCACAGAGGTCTGGGGGTGCGTTCTGGCTATAATTGGATATGTTTGGGCCACAGAGGTCTGGGGGTACGTTCTGGCTATAATTGGATGTGTTTGGGCTACAGAGGTCTGGGGGTGCGTTCTGGCTACAATTGTATGTGTTGGGCCACAGAGGTCTGGGGGTGCGTTCTGCATCCAGCAGCTCTTACGCGGCAGTCACGGTCTCCGTTGCTGGTCCAGCCTGTTGTGGAGTAGCGGGGGCATTCATGGGCAGACACAGAGGCTGAAATTCCACCCCAATCAGAGCTCTATTCCAGGGAAAAGGGGAGAAATTGAGTCAGGCTTTGTTGTTCTGCAAAACAGTGACACCGCTCAGCCAGCGTTGCGGGTTACAGCACACTCAGTGGCTTCATTTCACTCTCACGGTAACCACTGGGGGTGGATTCTATTATTATCCTCATTTTTACAGAAAAGCAAGCAGAGATGGTTCACAGCTGAGTCACCTGTCCAAGGTGACGCCTTTGCGGGGCCCGCCAGAGTCCGCCAGTGTCACAGAGGCGGTGAGCCCCTCCCACCCAACACACAGCCCCTTGGCAGGGGCTCTTTATAAAGCAAACCTGCAGGTGGGCAGCTTGGGGCGTTTCTAGCTAGCATCACCCCTGCTTCAGAACTTGAAAGCACTTGACTGGGTTCGCTGGTCTGAGGATTATGTGCTCAGTGGAAATTAATCATTCTGGGCTCTTCTCTCCTTCACTCTAGGAGGATTGGGACCCAGAGAGCTCCAGGATCAGCTCCCTGGGTTGGAGTCCAAAGGCAGCTCTGACTACACCACCTGGGGCAAGAGGGAGGGGAGCTGGGTTCCGTCTCCGTGGCCTGGCACATCCAAGGTCCCTTTGTGGAAAAGGCACTTGTAGCGCCCGTTACTGGAGGATAACCTGTAACTTCGTGCCTCTCCCAAGGGAGCACGCAGGTCTACACGGGAAGTAAGATTCCCTGTACCCACTGTGTCTCACAGTTCAGAAAAAGTTGTCAAAGTGCTCAGACTCAAGAAGTAAATAAGGAAATATGAAAACATAACTTTCTTTCTTTCTTTTTTTGAGACAGTCTCGCTCTGTTGCCCAGGCTGGAGTGCGGTGGCACCATCGCAGCTCACTGCAACCTCAGGCTCCTGGGCCAAGCAATCTTCCCACCTCAGACTCCCAAGTAGCTGGGACCACAGGCATGTGCCACCACGCTCAGCTAATCTTTGTATTTTTCGTAGAGACAGGGTCTCATCTTGTTGCCCCGGCTGATCTCAAACTCCTGGGCTCCAATAATCCACACGCCTTAGCCTCCCAAAGTGCTGGGATTGCAGGCATGAACCACCATGCCCAGCTGAAAATATAACTTTAAAAAAAAATCTTAGCTCCGTAAGAACTAAGCCAGATCAGAAAACGAATTCTGCCTGTGGCCCCCACAGCTGTGAAATGGAGTCGCTGACTCCCCATTCTTGCGCACACGCTTAGTGCCCACTGCAGAAGGCTGCTTTGAATGCAGCCGTGTGTTTATTCCTGCACTCACCCAGAAGGTTTCTGCTGTTATTGAATCAAATTACCCCACACATGAGGCGTTTGTCACGGCCATTTGCAGACAGGGACACAGATGCAGCAGCACCCACCACACATGGGCGTTCGGGGGTCACTGCCTCGTCTCCATGTCTTGGGAGTTGCTGTTTCTGTCTTTAAATCCGAGCGTCAGAAGGATCGGAGACATCGACATAAATCCCTGGCTTGTTAATGATGCTCACAGCAAGCGGGCACGCCCACAGACTGCATAATTTATCTCCATCCTGCGGAATTCTGATTTTCATTTAAACCTAGGACATGTTCAGAGACTTGGAAATGAGCGATTCTAGCCCCTGCCTTAGGCGTGCCCATGTGGTTATTTCTGCTTTGGATTGGCTGGTGGTAGCAGCTGCTGGCATCATGCAATTGGCTTGGCTGCAGTGTGAGCCCGCGGAAGAGGGCTCTCCGCACCTACTCTGTGACTCAGGCTTCTGCTACCAGGCTCATCCGAGGACGGAGGCTGTCGTTATACAACGCGCAAGTGTGGTCTCTGTCACAGATGTGGCTGTCGCAGAGAGTGCTGCCTCCTCTCCCGTTTCCAGCAGATGCTTGGGAACCTTCAGAAGTCTTGGGGATTTTCCCCCAGCACCGTAGCAATGCCACCACGAGTGAATCCTTAACGTGGACCAGCACGGGCACCTCAGATGCCAGGACTGGTGTGATGTATGCGCCATAAGACTGCTTTGGAGGGTTTAGTCAGCTGGTCACCCAGGAAAGGAAAATGACTCGGCTCTTACTGTGGAATAGCAAGTGACTGAGCTCGGGAGAGATGTTCTGCCTGAATCTGTGAATCGAGGTGGTTGGTGTTAGGCTGAGAAATAAGAACACACCGCAAGTGCCTGCCCTTCCGTAGATGAGAACGGGTTCTGGGACTGCGGGGATGGGGCTGCCGGGGCCCCCGTGTGCCATACCTCTCATCTGGTATTGCAGAAATGGCATCGTGAATACGGTGGATCGCTCTCCCAGGAGGTTTTCTGAGGGGTTTCGTGGGCAGCCGGCTTCCCACCTGCACACATTAACGGCGGCGTCTCTTCCTCACTGCAGCCTGCAGGACGCTGGCATCGGATTCATCCTGGTGATAGATCGGCGGCGGGACAAATGGACCTCCGTGAAGGCGTCCGTCCTGCGCATCGCAGTAAGTGCCACTCGGGGCTCTGCCCTGCGCCCGGCCCCTCCTTGGGCTGCGTGACCGCATGGTGCTCTTCCTCTGTGTCTGCCGCGGTTCCTGCTTTGTGCTGAGTGGGACACGGCCCAGTCCCGGCGGGTGGAGGCTGGCACCAAGGCCCCCCCCCAACTTGGCCTCCCGAGGCGCTGGTGCCTGAGTGTGAGTTTTCCCAGATGAGGGAACTCTTAGGGAGCCTAGTGTGACTGGAAAACAATTTCCCCAGACAGGGCAGCCCATGTGTTTCCAAACACCGCGTCTGAGATGCTCGGGACTGAATATGCTTCTTACATATTTACACATTAGTGATTTTCTCCTTTCCAAATTGGGCCATCTATCTTTAGCTGCGACACTGAACGAGCCACCACCACCTCCCTTCCCCAGTGGGATTGAACATGCACTTCCTCTTACACAAAGCACAGCAGTCCTGACCAGGCAGGACGGGGGCTGTGTGCAGAGACGCTCCAGGCTGGAAGTTTGAAGCGGTACTGCACAGCTTTTCTAAGTGATTTTCTCCTTTCCAAATCGGGCCATCTATCTTTAGCTGCAACCCTGAGCGAGCCACCACCGCCTCCCTTCCCCAGTAACCCAGCCTCGCATGTAGCCACCCTCCTTTCCAAGGACTCTCCCTTGGCGTCCAAGAGTCTGTTTGCAGATTCTGCACGCTGCCTTCCGTAGCAGAAGAGGAGCTGGGTTTGCTGTTGGTTTTAACCCAGAGTAATCATTTAAGAGGGAAGAGATTAAGCCAGCAGAAGCCCCCAAGTCTTATTTTTGTCAGTAGCTCCCACCCGTATGCATGACCCTGGCGTGGAACATTTTTCACCCACGCTCGCTCTCCCCACCTGTCAGTCCAAGTTTCATTGCAGCCAAAGGACCAAAAAAGTCTGCCTGTCTGCCAGGAGGTGACCCAGAGCCTGAGTCCAGGCACCTGCATGTTTGCACGCCCGCCACAGCCCATCCCTCCCAGGCTCTGGGACCCTGGGTCCTCAGCTGTGATGGCACAACTGCTCCAAGCATTCCCCAGCACCAAACCCCAATGAAGTCAGATTCTCCTGGCCTCTCCTGGGTCCTGCATTCAGACTATCTTTGGGTTCCCCAGCCTCTCGGTGGCTGCTGGCTGCTGCGCCAAGATTCTGGGTATAGTGAAATAAGTCATTCCTTTCCCCACACATTGCCTCCTTCCTTCATCTTTTACAAGAATTAGGGGCCCCATATCTGCTCCGATGCCCACAACCTTCATCGTTTTGGGGCGAGCCTCTCCCTGAGCCGCTGGTTCTTACCTAAGTCTTTAGGATGAGGCATCTCCTTGCACCCCATGGCACCTTTCTGCCCCTCGCCGCGGCTTATCCCCGTTCCTGACCCTGCCTTAATCTGGCACACACCGCCTATGGCATCGTTATCTGAAATAATTCAAAACGCTTCAGGATGCTTCCAAAAAAAGTAGACGTGTATAGAATCGGTCTTCCTTTGTTTTAACACTGCATTCGTTTGCTTTTGTGTCACTATAAAGACATACTTGAGCTGGGTAATTGATAAAGAAAGAGGCGTAATTGGCTCACAGTTCTGCAGGCTGCACAGGCTTAGCACCTGCATCTTCTCGGCTTCTGGGGAGGCCTCAGGGAGCTGCCAGTCGTGGTGGAAGGCAATGGGGAGCCGGCATCACATGGTGAAAGAGGGAGCGAGAGAGAAGGGGGAGGTCCCAGGCTTTTGAACAGCCAGATCTCGAGTGAACTTACTGAGCGAGAACTCACCCATTACCAAGGGGATGGCGCTGAGCCATTCGTGAGGGGTCACGCCCGTGACTTAATCACCTCCCGCCAGGCCCCACCTCAGCACTGGGAATCGCATTTCAACATGAGACTTGGAGGGGACAAAAATCCCATCCATATCAAGTATCCCCAGAAATGTAGAAAGTTCTTTAGATAAAAGCCATCACCAGCTAATAGCAACGTGTGCCTTTAATTATTGTACGTTTTAAATAAGTTTGCACATGAAGTCATAGGTAACTCCAAAAATTAAATCATAAGAACCCACGGGATCAGACACACATGGACGGACAACAGATACTCTTGGGAAGCACACATCCGTCCTGGGCGGCGGGGGGGGTCCCACAATGTTCCCAGCAGGCACATCATCATTTAAAGAACAGACAACACCATTACAGCCACATCTTTCACACTTTCTGCCGCTGATATAAACCAACCATCGGGATGACTGGCTATTAGCAAGACGTGGGTGGTAGAAGTCGGCCTCCCTGCCAGGGCACTTGCGGTGTCAGGACGCACCTGGGTGCCTTTCATGCCCATGGGGTCCAGGCTCCTGCATCTTCACACGCCTGCCCCAGCCCGTCCTTCACACAGCTCACACCTCACTACGTGTGCCCCAGCCCCTCTGCTCACGCCTCACTACGTGTGCCCTGGCGCCCTCGCACACGCCTCACTACATGTGCCCCAGCGCCCTCGCACACGCATCACTACATGTGCCCCAGCGCCCTCGCACACGCATCACCACGTGTGTGTCTCAGATTAATCAGTCACTCCTGGGTTAGATGACAAGAGCCTCCCCAGATACGAGGTTACTTTTTAAGAAATACAAAAAATCATTTTCTAAAAGCAAAGTATTTCTGCGAGGTCACCCTACAGGATAGCGAAGCAGCCCACAGCAGACCCGTGATTTAGGCGTCGATCTTCAGCTGCTGAGTGTCCTGTTCTGCTCACCAAGTGTGTGATCGGATGAATTTCTTAAGCAGGTTGGCTCATCTTGAAAGCTCTGTCTTGTGAACGTCATAACTGAACAGTTAGTGTTTGAGTTTTTATTTTCGCATTGATTCTTACACCATAAAAATATGGCTTTTTCTATGCTTCCTTTAATTCTCGAGTTGACTGATATTGGTTTGGAAGTAACAGAAGCCAGCATTTTCCAGCAAAATCCCAGAATTCTCTCTGAACGCCAGTGCTTTCTTGCTATGAGAATTTATGTTCTTTTTTTTTTTTTTTTCTTTTTTTTGAGACGGAGTCTCGCTCTTTCGCCCAGGCTGGACTGCAGTGGCGCTGTCTCGGCTCACTGCAAGCTCCGCCTCTTGGGTTCACGCCATTCTCCTGCCTCAGCCTCCCAAGTAGCTGGGACTACAGGCACCTGCCACCATGCCCGGCTAATTTTTTATATTTTTAGTAGAGATGGGGTTTCACCCGTGTTAGCCAGGATGGTCTCAATCTCTTGGCCTCGTGATCCACCCGCCTCAGCCTCCCAAAGTGCTGGGATTACAGGCGTGAGCCACTGCGCCCGGCTTATGGTCATATTAATACACAGACTCTGTTTGTGTAGTCAGCACATTCTGAGACGTTTCTCTGTCCCAGGCACTGCTCGGGCATCACGGATGTGAGGGAGAAAATGAGCAAGGCTCACCGCCAGCTGGGTGAGGACAGTTGAGGGGCATCACAATGGGGTCACAGGCAGGGGCAGCAGGGAGCAGCCAGGAGGGTGGCTGAGCCATGGGGAGGGGCCAGAGTCAGGCCCCACATGCCAGGCCCCATCCACCTGGGCTGTGACCCCGGAGAGGGCGTCTTCCTGTCCCCAGGCCCCTGCTGCCCAGGAGCCCAGCTGCCTCCAGGAGGGTTTGGTGCAGGAGGGGCATGAGCAACCGGCAGGAGATGATGATGGTGGACATTGGATGGGCCAGGAGACATGGAGCTCACAGCCCTGGTTTCATGAAGGAGAAGTGGGCCACAAGGCCAAGGAGGCAGGAGGTTGGGGGGCGGGCGGTGGTGGCACTGTCATAGGAGCTGGTTGTGCACGTGCTGAGTCTCAGAGGGTCACTGGTCAAGGGAGTGAGGGCAGCTGTGGACCCGGCGAAGCCTGGGTCCTGGGCAGACCAGGAGGGGCGAGGGTCTCTGCCCTGGGGAAGGGGCAGGTGGTGGGGCTGGGAGGATGTCCCAGGCTCTGTCCATGGGCCACACACTCCCTGGAGAGGGCAGACCAGGGATGACCCCTTGGGCGTCTTGGTTCAGTTTTTTGGAGATGGTGCAGTTGACCTGATGTGGGGACACCAAGTAGTGCCTGCAGGGGGCACCTGGACGCCAACCCCTGGGCTCCAGGCCTTGACAGTGAGCTTTGGCTGGCCTAGGCTTCCACCTAAAGTGGCTTTAGGAAAACTAGCACTTAGCAACAGCCCAGGCCAGCCGAGCCCTCAAGCAGGTTTCCAAACAGGCACAGGCTCCAGCTGCCCAACCCCGCCAGGGTGCCCAGCTCATGGTGCTGCGGGTGCCACAAAGCAAGCCCACGGCAGAGACTTTACCTCCAAGCGCTCAGCCACCGAGGAAGACGCAGCGCTTACATAATGTGCCGTGATCCGGGGCTATTTTTAGCCACCATATGTGCTGTCTTAAGAGCTGAGCTCTCCCTAATTTGGGGTGTTCTTTTTTCTTTTTTGGATGCCTTCAGCATGGCTTGGAATAGAAAAATTAGACATTGGAAGAGCCAAAATCCAGTGTTCCTAAAACCAGGCGCCCAATCCAGAGCAAGACCCATGTGATGCTGAGGGCGTGTGGGAGCAGGATATGTTCACAGCTACCCACCCAGGGGCTCAACGCACCCATCAACGGCAGAAAGACGAGACCCTCCTCCAACAACTCACGTCTCTTCTCCCTTAGACAGTTGTGCGGTCCTCAGATAGAAGCATCTCTTATAAAATGCTGTTGCAAAACCTAACCCTCTTCCACTGTACCACGTGTGTGTGTGTGAGTGTGACTGTGTGTGGCAGTGAGTGTGCGAGTGTGTGGGTGTGAGTGTGAGACTGAATGTGTGTGTGAGTGTGACTGTGAGAGTGTGGGTGTGAGTGTGGGTGTGAGACTGTGTGTAAGTGTGTGTGTGGAGTGTGTGAGTGCAAGAGAGTGTGAGAGAGTGTGTGGGTGTGTGTGACTGTGAGGGTGTGTGTGTGGGGGTGTGTGTGACTGAAAGTGTGAGTGTGTGAGAGTGTGTGTGTGTGTTCACATTTTGGGAATTTGCAATAGAGTATATATATTCATGTTTAGAGCTAGCCTAAATCAAACTAAATCTAGGTCCTCAAGTAGGTGGCTGGAGAAAGTGAATCTGATTTTTAGACTGTGTGGGGCCAGAACTCTGTTTTTCCTGTAACACTGGTGCAGTGTGTGTGCAGGAAAGGTAGAAAACGAGGTGTCTGAGGGACGCCGGACTTCCAGGTCGTCCAGCAAATCCTTAACATTGGCAAAGTACAATTGTATGCGGCCCCGCGACCGGATTCCTCCCCTGTGCCAGCTACTGGGGCCCTGCGGAGGAGCTCACCGTGGGGGTGGTGGGAGCGGTGGGGACGTGGGAGCAGTGGGGGCTGGGGCGGGGGGAGCGGGGGGGGGGGGGGCGGTGGGGGCGGGGGGGGGACAGTGGGAGCAGGGGGGCGGTGGGAGCGGTGCTAACTCCAGGAGGACTTCCCGGCGGAGGTGATGCTTGGTGAGAGCCTGACGGGAGGAGGAATTGTCCAGATGGAGGGGGGCGAGGAGATTCCCCTGGGAACACAAAGCAGCCCTGGGGTCAGGGGCTAGAGCGCTGGCTGCCGAGGGAGAGAGGGCCAGGTCCATGTGCCCCTCTCTGAAGAGGCAAGACCGTCCCCAGCGCAGGGAACTGAAATGCGCGCTGCATAACTGTGGCGACATGGGGGTGGGGGACCCAGCTCTTCCCAGTGTGGCTGAGCTTTCTCAGAACACGGCTGCTGTGTGCAGCCAGCACCTGCCCAGGTGAGCACAGCCCCACCGTGGGGGACGGAAGGGGACCAGGACCTGCAGGGTATCTCCTATGCACCACCTGCTGTGGCAGATGCATTTCAGCGCACCCTGCGCGTTCATCAACCGCCGATTACAGGGGAGGAGCTGGGCTTCGGGGCGACGAGGGAACCTGCCGACGGGGTGGGGCGGCTCTGGGGGCGGCCTGGGCCTTTCTTTCTCTGAAGCCCGAGCTCTCTCCCTACTCCGGTGGTCCCAGGGCCACGGCGGTGGGCGGGGCTGGTCATGCAGAATATTGCAGGGGGAGGCAGCCCGTGAGGCTTCCACGACGCTGAGAGCGTCTATTTAAACGACTGTCCTTCATCCGAAGGTTCGCTCCTCCCACCTAACCGAGGCTTTAACAGCCTTGAGGTATCTAGCAGGGGTGGGAGGTCAGAGGCCCCCAGCCCTTCTTCACTGTGTATTTCCTGGAACATGGAATCCAAGGGTCCAGTAACGGCGGCATGAGCCACTTTGCTTTTCTCTCTAAAGACCTCGGAGGCGACACAGTAAATAACAAGGTTGTCTTAGTCCAGGTCTACTGCTTATATGTCAGAGTGTCTGAAACTGGGTACTTTACAACGAAAAGGAACTCATGCCTTGCAGTTGAGGAGCCGCATCTGGTGAGATCCCTCTTGCTGGTGGGTCCTGAGGCGGTGCGGGACCTCACCTGGCGAGGGGAGAGTGGGCCAGCCCAGGGCTGCCTGCCCTGCCTACAAAGCCACCAGGCCCCCACCCACCCCCACGACAGTCCATTAATCCGTGAATCCGTGAATGGATGAATCCATTCGTGAGGGTGGGGCCATCCTGACCCAGTTGCCTCTGAAAGGTACTGCCTCCCAATGCTGCCACGAGTTTCGAAGTTTGATAGGGATGAACATTCCAACCACACCAAATGTAATTTCAGAAGTGCTGAAAGAATCGATTTTAAATGTTCTCAGCACAGAAAACTGGTGAGTGGGTGAGGTGATGGATCGGTTAATTGGCTTGATTTAATCATTCCACTGAGGATACTTATAGCAAAACATCACTGGGTGCCCTGTAAGTAGATACAATCATGATTTGTCAGTTAAACGTAGAAACATTTTTTAAAAAAGATAAACAGAGAAAAAGAGCTCTGAGACCCAGGCTCACTCAGCGGCTTTTTCTCGCAGAGAAGAGGAAGGAGCCCCGGGGTTCCTGGGACCAGGTGTCTCGAGGCTCCGTGTGGGGCCGAGGACCCTGCAGGCCACGCCGGCTTCCCTGACTGATAAACCCAGAGCCAGGCCTTGCCGGTGAGAGGCCGGGGACTGCTGGCTGAGCTTCTCCAGCACTGCTCTTCACTCCCCTTGATGTCTGGAGTGAGACTATTTGCCTGGTTTATTTTTTTCAGCTTAGAGCTCGTTGCACGGAGTCAGAGCCTGCATCCCGGTGGCTCAGGCATTTGAGTGAAGGTTGGATCAGGAGGGAGGGGAGATGCAGCTGCCCCACGCGTGGAGGAGAAGAGCTGTGAGCTGCAGCAGCCTCCTGTCTTTTTCCTCTCAACTTTCAGTTCAGAAAAATTTCAGACCTGCAGAAAACTTGGCAGAGTCTCACAGTGAACAAACCTCAGCTGTGGTCATTGACAAAGTGCCCATTTGTGTGTGTGTGTGTATATAGAAACACACAGACACATCACACACACACAGAGACACAGACGTGTACACACATCACACACAGACATAGACACAGACATGTACACACATCATACAGACACATCACACAGACACAAAACACATCACATAGACTCACAGACACACATATATATACACATATACCCACACATCACATAAACACACACATATCACACAGACATGCATACACTCAGAGACATACATCACACAGGCACAGAGACACACATCACACACACACAGACACACAAACACACACATATATACACATACACACACATCACATAAACACAGACACACACACACACACACGTTTTGCTGGTGAGAGCCGGCTCTGCCATCATGTCTGTTCATCCCGGATTGCTGACAATGGTGTCCCCTGAGAGGAGCCACCCTCTGCGTAACCACAAGCGAGTCAGCATTGCGGCCACACCGCCCTCTGGACGCCCACACATGGGGCTTTCTCCACGTGCCATGTCATGTCCTTCCTGTATTTTGTTAAAATCCAGGTCCGGTGAAGGACGGCGCCCACGTCAGCTGTCCACCCTTCTCAGTCGTCTCTAATCCACCCAGTTGTTGGTTTTTGTTTTGCTTTCTGTCTTTTGTGAGATTGAGATTTGCAAAGGGTTGAAGCCAGTTGCTTTGTGGAATATCCTTTCATCTGGTTTCCTTGTAATTAGGTTCCACGTGGTCCTTTGGGGTGGGAATCCTGGTGGGTGAGCTTCTGGGGCAGCCTGTGGAGGCCCAGGATGTCCGTGTGTCCCGTGATTGGGGCGGTGTCGTGTGCTCAGATGGCCAAGGAGGCGTCCGGATTTCCCCAGGAGAAGGTGCCTCTCCTCTTGGTGATCAGTGGGTCGTATGTGGTGATGCTCAGGACAGGGCGAAGGTCCCGTGGCTGAGGTGTCCACTGACCGTTTCTGCCTGAATGGGTAGGTCGGTGGTGGTTGCCACAGGGCTGTGTTTTCGAGGGGGAGTGGCAGGTGCCTGGTGTCTGCATCCACACCTGCCTGGGAGCCTCCTTCCATTTCTTACTCCGTCACCTCCCGTGTCCCTGCAGCTGGGTCTGCAGTGATCTTCCCTCTACTCTCTGCCTCTGCAGAGTGAGGTTTTGCACTAATTGCAAAGTAAACATGCACGCCCCTTCAGGGTCCCGGTCCTTAGGGATCTGGTTAACCAGTTGACCAGAGAAACAACCCGAATACTCCTCCACTCTTGATGGGAGCTCAGTTCACACGGCTCCAAATCGGTGAAATGCAACCAACGCTGGGCAGAACCTTGGCAGAACTTTGCTAGCGTCTGCTGAGAAGCCGGGGGGAGGTTCTGGGGCTTGGCTTGAGCTGTGGGGTGAGTGTGGGAGAGACGGCGAGCGGGTTCCCACCAATCAATCAACAGACTGTCCTGTTTTCATAGTAGTCCCCGCCCAAATGTCATTCGAGTCCAATCTCAGGATCCTGGATGTACGCCTGTTCTCCAGGTCTGCTTCCTGTGAAATTCGTGGAGATTATTGTACATTCTGGAGTGGGGGTGCGATTGGATGTGTGTCTGCAGATTCTCCCTGTATTTTCTCCCAGGCTTTCTAGAGGACCATTTGCCAGGGGACCAGTCCCCAAACGGCTGCGCTTTTAGGATTGGTTTTAGGAGCGATGGCCTCACGCACTCAGCAGCGACCATCCTGAGCACTTGTGTCTGAACATCCGCGGGAACAGGGTCCATGCCCATTGTTTTCCCCACCCGGTCCAGCGTCTCGGATTCCGGCTCTAAAGTCTTCTTCATCTGTTAACACAGAGACACAAGCAAACTTTCAAATGCATATTTTTATATAAACTTGTGTTTACTTTTTGGCTACTGTCAGACAAGTGTAATTGGTGAGGTTTCAGCTGCTCTGAAATTAAATATATAATGTCAAGCTGGATAGGTGTGGCTTGGAGCAGACCTTAAGGAAGGTGATTGGAACTTGGGGAGGGTTTGTCAAACAGGGTTCCCCTAAGTACCCAGTTCTACAAAGTTCCCAGCATGCCCTGTTGCTTTAGCTGCATTGGTAACTATATGCAGCGATTGTTTTGTTAGTCTCTAAGAATATTAACTCAGAAACCAGTGAACTCTTTTTCTATCTCCAGACTACAATGCTGTGGTCACACACGTATCTGTTCCTGAGTTCATCCAGGTCAGCTCAGAAAATGAGCAATTTTGTTTTCATATTAGATAGAAACCTATAGGATTACCTTACTGTTGAATAATTTACAAAAAGACTCAACAGCCTCCATCCTAAATCCTTCATCCAGTTACCATTTATACTTATCCCCATCTTTTAAAATAAAGTTTTTATTTTAGACCTTTCCCCAGCTTTTAATACAAATGGTCGACTCCAATTCAGAGAAAATTTGATTTGCTGTTATATTTATTCAGAGTATGTGTTTGTGTACATCGTTAGCACCTTCTCACTCAGCTAGGATCTTCCAATTTATTCTATTTAATATAATGATCCAATAACTTAAAATACAAAACACTAAAACTGAGCCAAGGAAGAAGGGGTCATGTTTGATGCTGGCAGAGCCTCCAGGGACCGGCCTTGCTGCGGGGGTACGCTTCGCCCCCAGAGGCTTTAGGGGCAAATAGCTGCACCTGCTGGAGACGTGGAATCCCCCCCCCGACACACACACACACACACACACACACACCTGGCTTCATCTCCGAGCTTCAGGCTCTCAGCCTGTCCTTAAAGATCCAGGTGATAAAAACAACAGTGAAATGTAGAAGAGCATGATTCATTGCACCTCCAGAAAAAGACTGGTTTTCCGTAAATAGTGGTGTCCAGTTTCACAGCAGTGTGAGGGGTTTTCAGTCCGCTCACTGCCGAGACACAGAATCTGCCCTGGGGCATCCCACTCTTTGGGGCTTGCTTCTCGAAGGAGAACTGCCTGGGCGCCCCGTCCACCAGGATTGCGCTCCCCACAGATGCTCAGCTCACGATTCCTGCTTGTAATTCAGCCTGTCCGTCACAGCATCTCACCCACACGTGCTCCCTGCAGAAGGTGAATGGCCGTGGCCTTAGTCTACGTCCAGGCATCATGTGAGATGGTGGGGCAGAGAGGGCTCAGATGCAGGGCCCCTCCAGAGCACTTCCCTGAGGGCCGCAGGTGGAGGGAATGGGTGTGGAGGGCAGCAGAGACAGGAGAGTCTCCTGGAAGCCATCAGCCTCCCCTCCCTCATCCACTCCGCAGCAGACACCCACAGAGCACCTGCCAAGTGTGCCAGCCACTGAGGGCCGTGGTCCCTGCCCTCCCCATGCAATGCAAATGAAGCAGAGGTCTCCATGGGAGGGGTCCTGTGGGAAAGGTGTGCAGTGTCCACCCAGCGACAGGACATTGTCCACCTGCCCTGGACGGGGAGGGCAGCCGCCCAGTGACTGAGCCCTTAGTTTATGCACATGGGGCAGGGGCACATCTCTGGTTTTAATTCCTACAAGGCAGTCAGGTGACCTGGTTCATGTTTGGGTGCTGACTGTTTGGGTGCTGAGTGGGCGCTGAGTGTTTGGGTGCTGAGTGTTTAGGTGCTTTGTGGGTGCAGAGTGTTTTGGTGCTGTGTGTTCGGGTGCTGAGTGTTTGGATGCTGAGTGTTTCAGCACTGAGTGGGTGCTGAGTGTTTGGGTGCTGTGTGTTTGGGTGCTGAGTGTTTTGGCACTGAGTGGGTGCTGAGTGTTTGGGTGCTGAGTGTTTGGGTGCTGAGTGTTTGGGTGCTGTGTGTTTGGGCACTGAGTGGGTGCTGAGTGTTTGGGTGCTGAGTGTTTCGGCACTGAGTGGGTGCTGAATGTTTGGGTGCTGAGTGTTTAGGTGCTGAGTGTTTAGGTGCTGTGTGTTTCGGTGCTGAGTGTTTAGGTGCTGTGTGTTTGGGTGCTGAGTGTTTGGGTGCTGTGTTTAGGTGCTGTGTGTTTGGGTGCTGAGTGTTTGGGTGCTGTGTTTGGGTGCTGAATGTTTGGGTGCTGTTTCAGCACTGAGTGGGTGCTGAGTGTTTGGGTGCCAAGTGTGTGGGCGCTGAGTGGGTGCTGTGTGTTTGGGCACTGAGTGTTTCGGTGCTGAGTGGGCATTGAGTGGGCACTGTGTGTTTGGGTGCTGAGTGGGCACTGTGTGTTTGGGCACTGAGTGTTTGGGCGCTGAGTGGGTGCTGAGCATTTTGGTGCTGAGTGTTTGGGTGCTGAGTGGGTGCTGTGTGTTTGGGTGCTGAGGGGGTGCTGAGTGTTTAGGTGCTGTGTGTTTGGGTGCTGAGTGTTGGGTGCTGTGTGTTTGGGTGCTGAGTGTTTAGTAGCTGTGTGTTTGCTGTGTGGTTGCTGTGTGTTTGGGCGCTGAGTGTTTGGGTGATGTGTGTGTGTTTGGGCGCTGAGTGGGCGCTGAGTATTTAGGTGCTGAGTGGGCGCTGAGTGTTTGGGTGCTGAGTGGGCGCTGAGTATTTAGGTGCTGAGTGGGCGCTGAGTGTTTGGGTGCTGAGTGGGCACTGAGTATTTAGGTGCTCAGTGGGCGCTGAGTGTTTGGGCGCTGAGTGTTTGGGTGCTGAGTGGGCGCTGAGTGGGCGCTGAGTATTTAGGTGCTGAGTGGGCGCTGAGTCTTTGGGCGCTGAGTGTTTGGGCACTGAGTGTTTGGGCCCTGAGTGTTTGGGCGCTGAGTGTTTGGGTGATGTGTGTGTGGGCGCTGAGTGGGCGCTGAGTGTTTGGGTGATGTGTGTGTGAGCGCTGAGTGGGCACTGAGTGTTTAGGTGCTGAGTGTTTGGGTGCTGAGTGTTTGGGTGATGTGTGTTTGGGTGATGTGTGTGTGGGCGCTGAGTGGGCGCTGAGTGTTTGGGTGCCAAGTGGGCGCTGAGTGTTTGGGTGATGTGTGTTTGGGTGATGTGTGTTTGGGCGCTGAGTGGGCGCTGAGTGTTTAGGTGCTGAGTGTTTGGGTGCTGAGTGTTTCGGTGCTGTTTGGGTGCTGAGTGTTTGGGTGCTGAGTGTTTCAGCACTGTTTGGGTGCTGAATGTTTGGGTGCTGAGTGTTTCAGCGCTGTTTGGGTGCTGAATGTTTCGGCACTGTTTGGGTGCTGAGTGGGCGCTGAGTGTTTGGGTGCTGAGTGTTTGGGTGCTGAGGACAGGCTTGTCAAGGTCTTGCTACTAGGATTCCACAACTGTGGAAAAGGCATTGTATAATCCTAAGTGAGGTCCCAGCACTTATGTTGCAATCCCAGAGCTGGGTTGGAACTTGGGGTGCGCGATCTAGAATTCCCCCCTGAGACCACGTTGTCAGCAGTAGAGATGAGCCCAGGTGTCTCTGCAGCCAACGTGGCCGGAGGGCCCAGCCTTGGCCCATGCCCCACGCATCCCCTGACTTCAGACCCTACCCCAGCTTCCTGACCTCAGGGCCCTCTTCTTATGGTCCTCGCTAGGCCAGCCTGGACATTGAAGTGTGGTTGGGGTAGTGCCCAGCCAGGATGGTCACTCCTCCTCCAGTCCTTGCTGCTATATTCTTTTCGGGCTTTAGAGCAATGCCATTCTTTTCTATATGTCATATTTTAGGTGCATTTAACTTAGTTATCCAGAAATCAAACTCAGTTGCTTCACAATTTCTTTTTTGGTGATGGGGTCTCCCTGGATTTCAGCATCTGGACATAACTTGGCGTCAAGAGCAGCCGTCACTGCACATCTGTCATCGCAGCTCTTGAGCGCTTCCTTGGTGCAGGCGCCCACTGAACGCCACACACGCCTTGGTCCATTCCATCTTCGAAAGGGTGTCATGAGTAGGCACTGCCGCTCTCCCCACTTTCCCAATGGAGAAGCTGAGACACAGAGAAGGGGAGTGACCTACCCAAGGTCCCACGCCTTGTAAGAGGCAGAGCCAGTTTCCAAATAAATTCATGTAACTGTGTCCAAGGCCATGTGTGCACACCAGGGCACAAGATTATTTTTATTTTTGTAGGTAACACACATATGTGTCTATGTTGCTTTTATGAAATTTGACAAGTGTCTTGGTTTCCTGGGGCCATGGTAACAAAGTAACTACAGACTGGCCACTGGACGCACAGAAGCTGTTCCCTCCCAGCCCTGGAGGCGGAGTCTGAACTCAGGCGTGGCCAGGGCAGGCTCCTTCCAAGGGAGCGTCTCTCTGCTCGAGGCCTCTCTCCAGCTTCTGGCCTGGCTGCCTCCAGGGTCTCCCTGGGTGTGGAAGCACCGCCTCCGCCTCCACCAGCAAATTCTCTGGGAGCTCTCCACAGGGTGCTGGGATCGGGGCCTGCCCTAATGACCTCGCTTTACCTTGGTTACCTCTGTAAAGACCCTGTCACCAACCAAGGTCACGTTCGGAGGCACTGGGAGTTAGGCTTCAACATCATAATTTGGGGGGACACAGCTCAGCCCCTAACAACTGTCGTAAGCTTTGGACTTTTACATTTGTAAGCAGCATAACGTTCTACCAAGGCATGAGGCTTTTCCTCCTTTTCTTTTAGAAAAGGGTGATGCCTGTCACAGAGGCCAGCATTTCTACCATGTTTATCTGAGCATAAACCTGCTGCGTTGAGGATGCCCGGCCACGAGCTGCGCCTCCCGGGTCAGCCCAGCGTGCAGGCAGTGCGCTAGGGGGGCTGCTGTCCGCAGAGCACGCTGCAGGCTCTTGTCTCTCACCCTCTCTCGCAGGCATCTTTCCCGGCAAACCTGCAGCTCGTTCTCGTGCTTCGCCCGACGGGTTTTTTCCAAAGGACTCTCTCCGACATCGCTTTCAAATTCAATAGAGATGACTTTAAGATGAAGGTGCCGGTAAGTGCCCCCCGCCTCCGTCCTGCGGGAACAGAATGGAACTAATTGCCGTCCTGGCCCATCTGTGATCATCAAAATCCTCGAGGAGCTGACTTCAGGGCCACGCGGTCAACAAAACCCCGCAGGACCTGGTGGGAAGTTGCACCTCCTCAACGCTGTCAGAAGCAGCGCAGTCCTTTCTTCCCCCACCTCTGCCCCCAGCCCCCACCCCGCTGGAGGTGCACAGAGCATCAACCTCAGACAGGCCACCCTGTGGGCATCCCATCAGGACGCGGGTCACGTGACATTCATACCCCCAGGAAAACTGCAGAGCTCGAGACCCTAAGGGCTGAGAGTCCCCCAGCCCACCCGCGAGGAACTCAGCCCAGGCCCTGCCTGCGCCCCAGGGATGAGAGAAGGGCGGGGAGGGGGCTGTAAGCATCCCTGGACCTGGGAGGGAGCACCCACTGCTGGCAGGGAAGGGCCGGACCTGTCCGGGAGCAGCCAACAGGGTGAGCCCTGCCCCATCGCCACCATACCATCCCGGCACAGGGCAGCGTCTCCCAACACTGCCCACCAAGAAAGCACCTTCAGCCCTGATCCGCTGTCCTTTAGAGAACAAAGGCTTCACAAAGTCCCTTAGAGCCTGTGGAGCCCGGTCACCAGCCCAAGCTGTGTAGCTCCCCCGGAGAGCCCTAGTCAGCTGCCTCGGCGAGCTCACATCTTCTCTGCCACAAAGAGAACAGAGACTTATGGGCCAGCACCAGGCATCTCAGAGCCCCCCACGGCACCAGCCAGACGCTGCTGGAAACCAGGCAATCTGGGGTGCAGGTCGCTCAGTGTGAAGCTACTCCATGTGCCCTGGGAATCATGTGGCACCAGCCCTCCCTCCCCACCCTCATTGCACTACAGCCTCAATGCCAAACATGCGAGAGCCCTTCTCTGACAGGGAAGAAAACTGGGCCTGGCCCCTGCGTACTGCCCCCTCTCCCCTCCCCTCCCCTCCCCCTCCCCCTCCCCCTCCCCTTCCCCCTTCCTCTCCCCCTGCCCGAGACAGCCCTGGGGGCCACAAGGCCCCATCCACTCTGCCCACCCCCCTGCAGTCCACTCCGGGTGTCGCCCATGACCCTGGTACCTGGCCTGGAGCAGTAACTGCAGGTGCAGGGCGGTCTGCATGGCACCTGTGGGGCTCTGTGCCATCGTGCTTTGGTGGCCCCAGAACCACCAGCTTCCAAGCCATTGGGAAGCTCTGTGCATGCACCGTTTTTTGTAGCCTTGGAGAAGCCTTAGTTTCTGAACAGTCCGTTCCCTAGAGACGACCAGCGACAAAACCATGCAGAGCAGGGACCTGTGGGCAGTGGGAGGCTCATGTCCGACAACAGGATGAGCTGGGCATTGCGTGTGCAGCTCAGCACCCCGCAGACAGCACCTCTTGTGGTGGCATGTGCAGCTCAGCACCCCGGAGACAGCTCTTCTTGTGGTGGCATGTGCAGCTCAGCACCCCGCAGACAGCTCCTGTCGTGGTGGCATGTGTAGCTCAGCACCCCGCAGACAGCACTTCTTGTGGTGGCATGTGCAGCTCAGCACTTCTTGTGGTGGCATGTGCAGCTCAGCACCCCGCAGACAGCGCCTCTTGTGGTGGCGTGTGCAGCTCAGAGCTCCTCTGATAGTGCCTCTCATGGTGGCGTGTGCAGCTCAGGGCCCCGCCGACAGCACCTCTCGTGGTAGCGTGTGCGTGTTATGGCCCTTATGATAGAGATAACTCCGTGTGCCCTCCTTCCCTCCTGTTTGGCAGGCACTGCACACTAGCCATTGGCTTTGTGACCACAGACGTGTCACGGGGAGCAAGACCGACCTCACAGGTCATCCATGACACAGGCTCCCCTGCACAATGGCTCCACAGCAAGCTGGCAAAATGGGTTTCACAGAAGTCAACAGCATCTTCAAACTCACAGCCCCACTTAGATAATTCCTGAAATTAGAGTGGACGATGTGAAGAATGCAGTTGTTGACACGTGTGTGTCCATGTTTCAGTGCTGTGTGCTGAACTCAGCTATAGAAAGGAGACATGAGGGAGAACAGTGGCCCCGGCACCTCTGCTGCTGTGACTGACTATCCAAACCCGTGGATGGAGTGACCTCAAAAAGGGCAAGAGAAATGCAGAAAAATGAAGACAAGGCACATGTAGAGGAGCTTATGTGGCCGTCGCAACCACAGGTTTCCCGCGTAACCGTAACCATGTGGGAACTGCCAGCCACTCTCCCCGTCCGGCCTCATGCTGCTGTGTTGATTTCAACTGGTGTCTACAATGACCACAGGGTATTTTCGGCAGGAACGGGGACAAACATGATCACCCTTCCCATCAGAGCACTGTTTGATGGTGTTGCTGGAGGAGGTGTCAATGCCTATTGGCGTGTCCTTGGCCATCACAGGCCACACTCATGTTGAGTTTTGTGCACCTCCAACAGCGCCATTTGCTGCTCACCGTGGTGTGATGAGCTCAGGCACGATGTTCCCATTTACGAAGGAGGCAGCTGAGACACAGAGAGAGTGGGCGGCTGGCCTGCGGGCGAGTGGGACCCACATCCGGGTCCACACAAGTCCGAAGCCAGACTCCCCGTCCGCACAGCCGCCCACAATGTCCAGGCGCCGCCATCCGCTCAGCCGCGCACAGTGTCCAGACACCCCTGTCCACACAGCCGCCCACAGCGTCCAGACACCCCTGTCCGCACAGCCGCCCACAGCGTCCAGACACCCCTGTCCGCACAGCCGCCCACAATGTCCAGGCACCACCATCCGCTCAGCTGCACACGGCGTCCAGACACCCCTGTCCACACAGC
>NW_026652279.1:173833371-173847615 GCF_009828535.3 Hylobates moloch
CCACGGCGTCCAGACACCCCTGTCCGCACAGCCGCCCACGGCGTCCAGACACCCCTGTCCGCACAGCCGCCCCTGTCCGCACAGCCGCCCACGGCGTCCAGACACCCCTGTCCACACAGCCGCCCACCTTGTCCAGGGTTTGGATAAAATCTAGGCTTTGCTTTGCAAGCTGTCAGACGGGACCACAAAATGGGTGTCCTGAGGTTTAGGGTTAGGGGTTGACACCATATCATGTATTATTAAATACTGTATCAGTCTGGAGTGGGGACTCTCAACTGGGGGTGATTTTGCCAGATAGTCACAGCAGCAGAGGTGCCGGGGCCACTGTTCTCCCTCATGTCTCCTTTCTACGGCTGAGTTCAGCACACAGCACTGAAAAACAGACACACACGTGTCGACAACTGCATTCTTCACATCATCCACTCTAATTTCAAGAATTATCTAAGTGGGGCTGTGAGTTTGGAGATGCTGGTGATTTCTGTGAAACCCATTTTGCCAGCTTGCTGTGGAGCCATTGTGCAGGGGAGCCTGTGGCATGGATGACCCGTGAGGTCAGTCTCGCTCCCGTGGCGCGTCTGTGGTCACAAAGCCTATGGCTAGTGTGCAGTGCCTGCCAAACAGGAGGGAAGGAGGGCACACGGAGTTATCTCTATCATAAGGGCCATAACACGCACACGCTACCATGAGAGGTGCTGTCGGCGGGGCACTGAGCTGCACACGCCACCACGAGAGGCGCTGTCGGCGGAGCTCTGAGCTGCATCCCATCCGCACAGCCACCCACAGCATCCAGGTGCCCCCATCCGCACAGCCACCCACAGTGTCCAGGTGCCCCCATCCACAGTTGCCTGCAGTGTCCAGGTGCCCCAATCTGCACAGCCACCCACAGCGTCCAGGTGCCCCCATCCACACAATCTCCTGCAGTGTCCAGGTGCCCCAATCTGCACAGCCACCCACAGCGTCCAGGTGCCCCCATCGGCACAGCCACCCACAGCGTCCAGGTGCCCCCATCCGCACAGCCACTCGCAGCATCCAGGCAGACGTGGTCCTCTCTGTGCTGCTGGGTGTTCTGCTGATGGGGCAGCTCTTTTGGCAGCCAACAATAATCCCAGACACCACCAC
The DNA here is from genome assembly GCF_009828535.3 of Hylobates moloch. Classification (NCBI taxonomy): domain Eukaryota; kingdom Metazoa; phylum Chordata; class Mammalia; order Primates; family Hylobatidae; genus Hylobates; species Hylobates moloch. The sequence continues at coordinate 173,834,491 of NW_026652279.1, forward strand.
GCATTCCCTTTCTCCTCCAGGTCATAATGCTGAGCTCTGTACCAGACTTACACGGTTACATTGATAAGTCGCAGCTGACCGAGGACCTGGGCGGGACCCTGGACTACTGCCACTCCCGGTGGCTGTGCCAGCGCACGGTGAGCCACATCGGGGCCAGTGGGGCTGGCTGCTACCAGCTCGAGTACTTCCACAGAATTGCTCTTGCGTTACAACGCGGCCGTTTCCAAAAACATGTTCACATTAACAGTCGTTTTCTTTCCCAAGAATGAGGAGATGGTCTCAGTGGACCTTAGTCATTGTAAAGAAGTAACATGAGTAATAAGTTTGGGAGTGGCTTTCTCTGGGCTTGGAGACCAAAAAAAAAAAAACCCTTGCGTTGTGGTTTGCAGCACTCACTGCTCTCAACAGGGAGAGGCAGCGCAGGCACAGGCGACTCTAGGTGACGGGCACATGTGTACAGTGTGCCTGGTATGTTTCTGAAGAGGTCGAGGAGGGCAGGACACTATGGGAGGGCGTTCTCCGTCCTCGCATCAGCCGGTCTCGCCTGATGGGTCTGCGCGGGAACAGTTTCTGCCGGTGTCTGCTTTCAGGGCCGCGGGGGGTGGGCGCAGTGCACAAGGCATGCAATTGTGTTTTCTCTGTCCCCAAGGCCATCGAAAGTTTCGCCCTCATGGTGAAGCAGACGGCTCAGATGCTGCAGTCCTTCGGGACCGAGCTGGCCGAAACAGAGCTGCCCAATGACGTCCAGTCGACAAGCTCAGTGCTGTGTGCGCACACGGAGAAGAAGGACAAGGCGAAGGTACGTGGGGGGCGCTCCGGTTGGAAGCTGTAGGGGGCTCCGGTCAGTCGGAAGCTGCCGGGGATCTTCCGTCCCAGCGGGAGTTTGTGTCAGCAGCACGTAAGACCCAAGACGTCAGCAGGCTTGAGAAGCCTTTTGATGGCAATTAGCTCGGCAACCTCTCCGATGAGAACGGAATAAAAGGAGCATAAATGAACCCTGTAGATTGCTGGCTGTGGCTGCCGTTCTGGCGTTGGGTCGACCATTGGCCCTGGGCGGCCGTGGCTTCAGGAGTGGGACCAGGGGTGGCTCTCCTCTCAGAGGCAATTTTGGCTGTCTGTGCGGGGAGCTCCCGAATACACATCTCTTGCTTCTGAGTGTGACCGAGACAGGATGTCTGTGCCGGTTTCTCATGCCGAGCAGGCGATGAAGTGGTGGTTAGAATTCCTGTTTGCAGAACACTCCCAGTGCTCACGTGTCCACAGCGCTTGCTGGAACAAACGTATTCTGAGGAGCACGTGCTCCCTGCTCTGTTCTGCCCCTGGCCCACCGGCACGCTGCTGGCTTTGCAGCAATGGTGGCCCAGGGCCATGACCTGCTGGTGCGTCCCCGAGGACTGTGCCTCTGTGCTCACCGGGCCGCTCCGCCGTGAGGACGCTGAGGACCAGGAGCAGGCACCGTGAGAAAGCCTGGTCTCCAGTGACTCTTTCAACTAACCCGTTGCCCTGAGTGACCTGTAACGGCAGCTCTGCCCCGGGGCACACAGGAGTGAGGAGTCCCCCACATCGGCCCACCTGCCCGCACAACCCCACAGAAGAGACGTCAGGGGTTGACCCCTCCTCAGTCCCCGCCCCCTCAAGAGCAAGGCCCCACGAGGGCTGCACTGTGTGCCTGGATGGGGCCGGAGTACGAGGCTGTGTTCTCTCCACAGGAGGATTTGAGGCTGGCACTGAAAGAGGGGCACGGTGTCCTGGAGAGCCTCGGGGAGCTGCAGGCTGAGGGCTCAGAGCCCGGTGTGAACCAGGACCAGCTTGACAACCAGGCCACCGTGCAGAGGTGAGGCCCGGCCGCCTTCCTGCCCTCATCCTGTCCCGGTCCAGGACAGGGTCCTCTCAGGCACACAGCTTCTGCAAAAAAAAAAAAAAGGCCACGGAAATAGCAAGCAGCGTGGCAGGCAACCCCACTCCTGGCCAGGGCCAGCACTGCAGCCAGCCTCCGAGCCTGTGTGGACCTGGCTCGTCCTGCTGAAATGCTTTTCTCCTGAACCCCACAGAAAGCCGCTGTTTTGGGGACAATTTCCTAGAGCAAACGCCCTTTTGCAGGCACGAAGGAGGTGTTAGGGGAAGCAGAGGCATTCCAAGCGGGGCTTCCACGGACAGGGAGAAAGCTTGGGCTTCTCCTCGCTGCAGCTAGTGTTTCTTACTTTCATTGTTAAAGGTGTGATTCTCATATTTCTCCCTTGGGCTTCCAGCTTTATAGCAGCACAGGGCAGGGCACTTGTGTGGTCGGCATGGTGCTCTAGGATGTCCAGAACTCCCTAAGCGCCCCCCTCACCCCCCAAGAACTCCCTGAGCCTCCCCCGTGCCATCCTCCCCAAGACTCCCCAAGCCTCTCCTGTCCCATCTCGCTGGTGGGTGCTATCAGCCCTGCCTCCCAGCTGAGGAGCAGGGCCCGCACAGCTGGACAGCGGCTTGTCCGGCAGGGCCGTGTGGGGTGCACCCAGGCCTGGACCAAGCTGGTCCTTTTGACTCTCAGCTGCCTTTGACTCTCACGCAGCGTGGCCCACACCCTGAGCTGCCTTGTGTGCCAGGGACACGCCAGAGGCCCCGGGTACTCAAGGGCGCATCCTTGAGGGGCTCCTCGTAGATGGGGTGCTGTGACCCACGAGGCAGAGGTTGCAGCACAACCCATGAGGGTGGGCCCTGCCCTGGCCTGTGTCGGGCACCTTGTCAGCTTCCCAGAGACTCAGTTTTCTCAACTGTAAAGTGAAGCTGATCCATCCACACGCCTGGCAGGGTGGGCATGGGGCTGACTGGGTGGTGCACAGCTGGAGTCCCAGCTACTCGGAGGCAGAGGTTGTAGTGAGCCGAGATTGCACCACTGCACCCAGCCCAGGTGATGGAGCAGAACCTATCTCAAAAAATAAATTTTTAAAAAATAAAAATGAAACGAACAAACTCGGTGGCTCAGCCTAGTCGCAGTGGCCTAGAGGGAGAGAAGCGGGAAGAAGAGCACACAGCCCCTGATGCTTTCTCCAGGGCCTCCCTCCCATGCTGACGGCCCTGAGTGCCCACACCCACGGATCCCAGGTTTAGGTGCAGGGAGTGAGCGGAGGCCAGGATCTCAGGAAGGCCCGGGGTGGAGATGAGCCTTGGGGGCGCTCGAACACCCACTGCGCTCCACGTTGCGTGGGGCGCCGTGGGCCACACGGACGATCAACTCCTCTTTCCCAGGCTCCTGGCCCAGCTGAACGAAACCGAGGCTGCCTTCGATGAGTTCTGGGCAAAGCATCAGCAGAAACTGGAGCAGTGTCTGCAGCTCCGGCACTTTGAGCAGGGCTTCCGGGAGGTGAGTGGCCCTGGGTGGAGCCGGCAGCCGCCCTGATGCCCACGGGGCCTCCTGTGCCTGTGCCCTGCTCCCAGTGACAGGAGCTAAGCCGTGCCACCCAGTTGACTTTGGCTTAATGCAGAAAAGTCTCCATTTGCCAGGTGGAGCCTGTGAGATTAAGTCAGGCTGAGCCTTGAAATGCACAATTGATGACTGCGTCATTGTATAGAAAGGTGACTGAAAATCGGCTCACTGGGATGCGCTTACACTGCATTATTCGTAAAGTAGGAAGCCTTTGCTCTCCCTTCATAGTTATTTGCATGCTCTTTTATTCAGCATGCATGTAGGATGTGCCTGCTGTGTGCCAGACTGTAGGACGGTGTCACAGTCATGAGGTGCACAGCGACACGGCCAGTGCAGCCAGACCCAGACATCTCCCTCCTGCAGCCCTTCGTGGACTCATGTTCCTCCCAGCCCGCCCCTCCTCAGCCCCCGGCAACCACTCATCTGTTTCCGTGGCTGTACTTTTGCCATTTCAAGAATGTGACATAAATGAATCCCACAGAATGTCACTTCTAGGATTGGTTTGTTTGCTCAGCACAGCTCTCTGCAGACCCCCAGGTGCCGGTGGCTCACTCCTTGCGTTCCTCGGTGTGGACGGACCGCAGTTCTTTCAATCATTCACCTGTTGAGGGGTATCTGGATTGTTTCCGGATTTGAGTATTACAGATAAAGCTGTTACAAACATTCATGTACCGATGTTGGTGTAGATGTAAGTTTTCATTTCTTTGACTTCAGTGCCCAGAATGTAATTGCAGGGTTATATAGCAGTTGCATGTTTCGTTTAAGAATGTGCCAAACGGTTCTCAGCGTATGAGAGACTAGTTGCTTCCCCCTTCCCCAGCACGTGGTGGTGTAGTGATTCTTTATATTATGCTCACATCCTGACGTGCGTGCCATGGAATCTCACGGTGGTTTTCCATTATGTTTCCCCAGTGTTGATGGTGCTAAACACCTTTCCACGTGCTTATTTGCCATTCTCATATCCTCTTTGGTAAAATGTCTTATTTCTGTTGCCCATTTTCTAACTGGATTGCTTGGTTTTGTGCTTTTGTTTTACGGTTTTGTTACATTTTGAGAATTCCTTATATGCTGCAGATACTAGTTCTTTGTCACATATGTGGTTTGCGAATATTTTCTCCTGGTCTGTAACTTGTCTTTTCATCCTCTTAACAGGGTTTTTCACGTAGCCAAAGCATTTAATTTTGACGAACTCCAATTTGTCAATTTCTCCTTTTAAGGATTATACTTTTGGTCCTAGATTCCAAGTATATTCCCCTAAGCCTTTTTCCCCCCAAATTTCATAGTTTTACATTGAAGTCTATGACCTAATTTGAGCTAATTTTTGTATAAGGTATGAGAATTAGATCATGATTTGTTTTACCTCTGGATGTCCAATTGCTATAGCGCTGTTTGTTGAAAAGGCCCTTTCTTCCACTGGATTTCCTCTCCACTGTTGTCAAAACTCTGGGCACATTTGTGTGGGTCTGTTCTGGAGACTCTCTATTCAATTACGTTTATCTACATACCTGTTCCCCTGTCTGTACCACAAGGTCTTAATTACTGCAACTATATAATGTCTTGAAATCAAGTACACTCATTCTTCCTTCTGTTTTCTTTTTCAAAATTGTGTTAGCTTCTAGTTCTTTTGCCTTTTCATGCCAATTTTAAAATTATCCTGTCTACATATATAAAAACAAATTTCCTGGGGTTTTCACAGGAGTTGTGTTAAACCTATATTTTAAGGAGAATCAATGTCTTTACTGTGTTGAGTCTTCTAATCAACAAACGTGGTATTCTCAACATTTGATTTCTTTCATCAGTGTTGAGTAGTTCTCAGCACACAAGTTCAGTACGTATTTTGTTTGACTTACCTTTAATATTCCATTTTAAGAAGTCATCACAGTATTATATTTTTAATTTTGGCATTTATGTATTCATTGCTGCATATAGAAACACGATTGATTTTTGTATATTTATCTTGTCTCCTGCGACCTTGCTGAGCACATGTATTCGAGATGGTTTTTTGTGAAGTCCTTGAAATTTTCCATATAGACCATCATGTCATGTGCAAATAAGGACAGTTTGGTTTCTTCCTTTTTGAAGATATACCTTTTATTCTATCCCCCAGCCCCAACACCCTGCCCCACTGTGTACTGCCCCAACTAGAGCTTCCACCATTTGATAAGAGTGGCGAGACTGGACATCTCTGCCCTGTCCCCAACCTTAGGAGGAAAGTGTTTAGTTTTTCACTATCAGGTGTAATGTTAGTTGTAGGATTGTTGTAGATGCTCAGTAAAACTATCTGGGCCTAGAGATTTATTTGGGAGACTTTTAAAATTATGAATTCAGTGTCCTTAATAGTTATACAACTATTGAAACTATCTGTTTCACAATGAGATATAGTAGTGTGTTTCTCAAGGCAATGTGTGGTTGTTTATAGTATTTTTTTTTATCTTTTTGACGTCTGCAGGGTCTGTAGTGATATTCCTTGTTTCATTTCTGATATTTGTAATTCGCATCTTCTTTCTTTTTTTCTTTGTCAATCTAGATTGAGATGTATCACTCCTCATCTATCCAGAGAACTAGTTCTTTGTTTCATTAGTTTTCTCTGTTGTTTTCTGTTCTCAATTTAATTGATTTCTGGTCCTACCTTTATTATTTCTACAAATTGCTTTGGTGGGAACTTACATTCTTTATTTGAGACTATTTCTCTTTTCCAACATACATATTTAATAAGAACACTATAAATTTCCCTCTCATCACTGATTTAGCTGTGTTCCACAAATTTTGATGTATTGTATTTTCTTTTTCATTTAGTCCAGACTTTTTTTTTTTCCAATTTCCCTGGGAACTTCCTCTTTGACCCATCGATTATTTAAATGTATGTTGTTTGGCTTCCAGTGTTCAGAGATTTTCCTGCTGTCTTTCCATTCTTGACTTCAAGTTTGATTCATTGTGATCAGAGAACATACTCTGTAGGATTTCAGTTCTTATAAATGTGTTGAGATTTGTTTTATGACCCAAGAATATGGTCTTTCTTGGTATATATTCCTCGCTTGAAAAGAATGTGTATTCTGCTATTGTTAGGTGAAGTTTTATAAATATCAGTTAGATCCCGTTGGTTGATGGTATTGAGTTCTATATCCGAGCTAGTTTCTGAGAGGTGGTGCATTATCCATAACTCAGTGGCTGTGCGTAACATGGAGGGAAGTCTCACACATCAGCTGTGCCAGATGCATGGGGTTCAAGGATGGACAAGAATCCTGCCTTCCTGGCCTTTAACCCCAGGCCATCTGAACTACAACCCCCTTGGCACTGGGATGCCTGCGTACACACCCGTTCTCAGGATCATTTCCAATAACAAAAATTAAAAGCTTTTGTATTTAAAGGAATAAGTGGTTATATGTTTTAAAAATCAGGCCAGGCATGGTGGCTTACGCCTGTAATCCCAAGACGGGTGGATCACCTGTGGTCAGGAGTTCAAGACCAACCTGGCCAACATGGTGAAACCCCATCTCTACTAAAAATACAAAAATTAGCTGGGTGTGATGGCTGGTGCCTATAATCCCAGCTACTTGGGAGGCTGAGGCAGGAAAATCACTTGAACCAGAGAGGCAGAGGTTGCAGTGAGCCAAGATCATGCCATTGCACTCCAGCCTGGGCAACAAGAACAAAACTCCGTCTCAAAAAAAAAATTAAAAATTAAAATAAAAATCATTTCTATGACACCCGTCGTCTTCCTGCCAACGGCAGAAATCGTAGACATTAGAAGTTAGTAGCAAGCTAGAAGGGACTGAGTTACATAATTCTCCACGCCTAGGATCCAGTAGGAATGCTGACAATTCCAGCGTCCATATTGCTGCTGGCTTTCGGCTCCCAGGGCCCTTGTCCTTGCGTGATCTCGTCTTCTCCTCATGCTGTTTTCAGGCGTGTGGTTGATAAACGGAGGCACACACAGGCCACAGAGAAACAAGTGTCCTGCCAGTGAGGTCACTGGTGGGTAGCGTCGACCCAGAGGCCCCACGGTCCCCGCTTGGTTGGTGACCACTGAGGGCCGACTTTGCACGTGTCTGACTGTGGTCCCTGCTTGATTGATGACCACGTGGCCCGACTTTGAGTTCTGTCATTTCCCTGATCTGGAGCGCTGGAGTGGGTTCTCTCTGTTCAGGTGAGGGAGACGCCCCCCTGAGATGGGCCCTCCTCTGTTCCAGGTCAAAGCCATCTTGGACGCAGTGTCCCAGAAGATAGCAACCTTCACGGACATCGGCAACAGCCTGGCGCATGTGGAGCACCTTCTGAGGGACCTGGCCAGCTTCGAGGAGAAATCGGGCGTAAGGCAGGGTCCCGGCTGGGGCGGCGGGAGAGTGTGGGCAGCGTCATCAAGTGCTGCTCAGGAAGGTGCAGGAATAGGCCTCCCACCAACGGAGAACAGACCCCCACATCCCCCAGAGACGTCCACAGGGGGTGGGGGCTGCTGCCTGTACCCCTCCCTTCCCACACCTTCCCCACAGCATGTGGCCCTGCCCGGCCTCCTCTGGGTCAGGTCCCTGCAGACGGGCAATGCCTTTGCTGGGACCACCACAGCCCCCAGAAGCACTTGCCACAGAACAGCTTCGGGGATCAGGCAGCATCTCAGGCATCCACAGCAGTAAACAAAGAAAGCAACACACACGTGTGCCCCGGGGCACACATTCCGTACAGCAAGGCACCGTCTGCCTCTAACAGAAAGAGGCCTGAGCTGGTCCTCTGGGTGGCCGTCCACAGGTGGCCGTGGAGAGGGCCCGGGCCCTGTCTCTGGACGGCGAGCAGCTCATTGAGAACAAGCACTACGCCGTAGACTCCATCCGCCCCAAGTGCCAGGAGCTCAGGCACCTCTGTGACCAGTTCTCTGCGGAGATCGCAAGGAGGAGGGGGCTGCTCAGCAAGTCCCTGGAGCTGCACCGCCGCCTGGAGACGGTAGGCCGAGCCGGAACCCACCCCACCCCGCCTCAGCTGCGAAACCAGCCTCTTCCATATCCACCACCGGCTGACCTTTGTCGTGGGGAGGGCAGCTCCTTGGCTGGAAAATGTCCTTGCACCCTTCCTTTCTGGTCTTGTTGGCCTAGCAGGTCTTTTTTTAGAATTCATTTGCCACAGTTTTATTTATTTTTATTTTTTTTGCTCACTGCAACCTCTGGTTCCTGGGCTCAAGGGATCCTCCCACCTCAGCCCCCAAGTAGCTGGGACTGTAGGTGCATGCCACCGTACCCAGCTAATTCTTGTATTTTGTGTGTGTGTGATAGAGATGGGGTCTCACTATGTTTCCCAGGCTGGTCTCGAACTCCTGGGCTCAGGTGATCCTCCCACCTTCACCTCTCAAAGTGCTGGGATTACAGGCGTGAGCCACCCTGCCCAGCCAATAATGATTTCTTTAAAAGATCCAGAAGCTTGAGGTCTGGTTGATCCTACTGCACTTTCCCTGCCTCTCCGGGCCCCGCCCTGGGTAATTCACTGGCCTTGTCCAGTACTGTGTCCCCTTGGGATTGACTGTGTCCCCTTGGGATTGGCCTTGTCCAGCACTGTGTCCCCTCGGGGTGCTTTGGACAGGGTGGCGGGAGCATGAGGAGTCGGTGGCCCGGGATCTGTCAGGAAGACACCCTGGCAGCGTGTGCCTGGACAGGGTGACGTGCTCACCCTCTCACGGCATCCTGCCCTCGGCAATGCTCTGTGTTTCCAGTCCATGAAGTGGTGTGATGAAGGGATTTACCTACTGGCCTCACAACCTGTGGACAAGTGCCAGTCCCAGGACGGCGCAGAGGCTGCTCTCCAGGAAATCGAGAAGTTTTTGGAGACCGGTGCGGAAAATAAGATCCAGGAGCTCAACACAATTTACAAGGAATACGAATCCATCCTCAACCAAGATCTCATGGTAACGCTGACTCGGGCTCTCCATTTGCAGCTTGCTGTCCCGAGCAGTGGGGCATTCCTCTGTGGGAAGTTTTAAAGAATCATTTAATGAATTATTTTTATTTATTTATTATTTTTTTTGAGAGGGAATCTCGCTCTTGTTGCTCGGGCTGGAGTGCAGTGGCACGATCTTGGCTCACTGCAATCTCTACCTCCCAGGTTCAAGTGATTCTCCTGCCTCAGCCTCCTGAGTAGCTGGGATTACAGGCGTCCGCCACCACACCCGGCTAATTTTTGTATTTTTAGTAGAGCCGGGGTTTCACCATGTTGGCCAGGCTGGTCTTGAACTCCTGACCTCAGGTGATCCACCCGCCTGGGCCTCCCAAAGTGCTGGAATGACAGGTGTAAGCCACCACACCTGGCTCATTTAATGAATTACTACCAAATAATGGGCATATGAGAGAAACACACAGTTGGGAGGTCCAGCTGAATTTTCCTTTCAACACAGAAATTATTTCCACGCCAACCCTGTGAGGTGGCCATCCCACCTCCGCTGGCGGACTTTGTGGCGTGAACGTGTTCTTCAGGAAGGGCCTGGCCCTGGGACCTGGTGATGCCCTTGAGACCTGGCTCCTCCTGAGCCTTCCACATGCCTGGCAAAGGCCCTGCGCAGGCCCCTCCTTCGCATGGAGCTGCCCTTTTCCCGAGGCCGGGGCCCATCCCGTGGGTGGACTGCGTCCCCCTCTCCGTCCGTGGTGGCCAGGGCTGGACGCAGCCGCGCTGCGCTGACAGACCCCGCATGGATAACATTTAAAGCGGGGTTGGGCGTGCCCCGGCACGTTCTGCGCCTGACCGTGCATTTTTAATGATGACGCCAACACGTGCAAGGCGTCTTACTGAGCATGTGGTTTCAGGAGCACGTGCGAAAGGTCTTCCAGAAGCAGGCGAGCATGGAGGAGGTGTTCCACCGCAGGCAGGCCAGCCTGAGGAAGCTGGCAGCCAGGCAGACGCGGCCCGTGCAGCCGGTGGCCCCCAGACCCGAGGCACTGGCAAAGTCGCCCTGCCCCTCCCCAGGTCTGTGTGGCCGCCCCGTGCCCCGGGTGCTGTGGGACCCTCAGGGGAGCTCCGGGCGTTGAGAGCTTGGCACATCTGAGGCAGCCACCTGCGAAAACTGTCTCCACACGCCTCCTCCCCTTCCACCTCCGGGCCCCAGTTCAGGGCCTGAGGGCCGGTTCCCGCCACCCCTCGCCCATGTTTATAAACGGAGTTTTGTCAGGACCCGGCCACGCGTATCCTGTGGGCATTGTTGTGGCTGCTTTTCCACGAGGCTGGCAGGGTTCAGTGGTCTCAGTGAAGCCCACGTGGCCCAAAAGTGAAAGCGGGGAGCTCCCACAGGGGAACCACCTCCGGCTTTCCCAGCTCCGCAGTCCGTCCTTTGCCGGTGCTGTCGCCAAACAACATTCCGCACACACGGCCCAGACCCTGGGCGCCCGGAGCCCTGAAGAGCCTCAGTGCGGCCTGCATTGCTGGTCCGGAACCCGCCCCCTGTGCCGAGCCGGGCGCCGCGCCATTTCCCAGAGACTTCCCTGCCACCTCCGTGTCTCCAAACGAACCCTCTTCCCATCCTTCCTGGTTTCTCACACACGAACCCACCAGGGGCCCCGCGGGCCAGGCTCTTGCCTTCCTGCGCTGGCTCCCAGGCGACCTTATTTTCTGCCTGTTGGGAGCTCTCCCAGGTCGGAGGCCACAGGCGCTGTGTCCCTGTGGGCTGTGGGAACCCCTGTGGGCTGTGGGAACGTGGGGTGACTCAGGGCAGTGAGGCCCCATGGTCCCCCCCATTCCCACACCACCACCTGTGGCCTCAGAGGCCGAGTCCTGCCCTCTCCTCGGGGCCTTTTCCCGCTGGACGCACGTCCCCTCTCCAGAGGGTCGGAGGGGACCTCAGGCCCCGCTCCCCTTCTTCCCAACAGGCATTCGGCGAGGCTCTGAGAACTCCAGCTCCGAGGGCGGCGCGCTCCGGAGAGGGCCCTACCGGAGGGCCAAGGTGAGGCTTGCCCACGACAGCCCCGCCGTCCACACCCGCCTCCTCGGTTCACGCCGGGCCCCCTCAGACACTGCCCAGCTCCCTGGCCAGCTCCCCATCCTGGGGACTCCGCCCTGTCCCCATACGGGAACCTGTGGGCTCTGGCCTTGAGAGTTGGCCCTTGAGGCTCCGTCCCCGCCTTTCAGACCTGACGCTGTTCTTCTCCCCAGAGTGAGATGAGTGAGAGCCGGCAGGGCCGCGGCTCAGCCGGGGAGGAGGAGGAGAGCCTGGCCGTCCTGCGCAGGTGGGTGCGCTGCCCTTCTGTCCTCACGGGGCCCCCCGACCGCAGCCTGAACCACCAGGTGCCGTCAGGCACTCGAGCGGACGCCTCACGGGGCTTTTGGGTTGGCCCTTGAGGCTCCGTCCCCGCCTTTCTGTGTGTGAGGGCGCGGGCAGAGGGCAGCTCCGGCGATGCCAGACCGCCGCCCTGGCCACGAGGGCCCACACAGATACCCACCATGAGGAAGGCTCAGGGAGGCCGGGCAGCGGGCGGGTGTCTTCTTGGTGGAACAGACTCGGGTGGATTCTAGGGATGGATCCTGGGGTAGGATGACTTGCCCACGAGCATGGGGAACCCAAAAGCCTGGGAGGCGAGTCAGGGAATCCCTCCTACCAGGCGGTGTGTGCCAGGCCAGGGGCAAGACAGTGCTGGCCGTTCTGGGAACCAGGGAGGCTTCAGCCGCCATCTGCAGGGTCTGAGGCCGCGAGCTGGGAGGGGAGCCCCAAGGAGCGTCCAGCCCGTGAGCTTTGCGTCGCTGCCAGTCCCCTCTCGCTGGGCAGGCCATCATTCTAGGTGGCACCTGTGAGACTGTGGAGCAGACCATTCCTGCCCTCCCAGTGCTAACCTTTTTCGCTCTCCACATGACCTGCCATCAGGCACGTGATGAGCGAGCTCCTGGACACAGAACGGGCCTACGTGGAGGAGCTGCTGTGCGTCCTGGAGGTGAGGCTGGACTTGGGGAGCGCCGACCGCCACGCGGACTCACCTGGGCCAGCTGGTGGGGCTTCCTCTGACAGCTGCTGCTGGGAGCAGCCTGCTGTCCACCAAATGCATGTGAGAGAGTGTCCACAGCAGCCTGGTCACAGCAGCCCCAGATGGGGAGCCCCTCAGGGCCTATCAGCAAGACACGGACCAGGCAGCTCAGGGGGGTCCGCACAGGGGACAAGTGTAGTAACAAGAAAGAGGAGCTAACACACAACAGATGAACGAACCACACACACATCATCACCAACACAGGCCACAGGGTGCATGCGATTCCCAGCGCGGAGCACTCCAGGGCAAGCCAAACTGGTCTGAGGTGGGAGGCGGATTAGAGGTGACCTTGGCAGTGGGCTGTTGCCTGGGTGAGCTTGATGTGAGTGGTGGTCACCTGAGTGTAGACAGGCGTCTCATTCACCCAGTGTGCACAGGTGGTGATTACCTGAGTGTAGACGAGTGTCTGAATCACCAAGTGTGCAGAGGTGGTGGTCACCTGAGTGTTGGCAGGTTTCTGATTCACTGAGTGTGCACAGGTGGTGATCGCCTGAGTGTAGACAGTGAGTGTGCACGGGTGGTCGTCACTTGAGTATAGATGGGTCTCTGATTCACTGAGTGTGCACAGGTGGTGGTCACCTGAGTGTTGGCAGGTCTCTGATTCACCAGGTGTACACAGATGGTGCTCACTCGAGTATAGACGGGCGTCTGAGTCATTGTGTGCAGGTGGCGGTCACCCGAGTGTAGACGGGTGTCTGATTCACCAAGTGTTCACAGGTGGTGGTCACCCGAGTG
>NW_026652279.1:173847625-173847808 GCF_009828535.3 Hylobates moloch
GTAGACGGGTGTCTGAGTCACCGAGTGTGCACAGGTGGTGGTCACCCGAGTGTAGATGGGTGTCTGATTCACCGAGTGTTTACAGGTGGTCACCCGAGTGTAGACGGGTGTCTGTGTCACCGAGTGTGCACAGGTGGTCACCCGAGTGTAGACAGGTGTCTGAGTCACCGAGTGTGCACAGGT
>NW_026652279.1:173847818-173849511 GCF_009828535.3 Hylobates moloch
TGTAGACAGGTGTCTGAGTCACCGAGTGTGCACAGGTGGTGGTCACCCGAGTCTAGACAGGTGTCTGATTTACTGAGTGTGAGCAGGTGGTGGTCACCCAAGTGTAGACATAAGATTTATGCCCTCTGTTTCAGTTACACCTGAATCATAAAAGGTTAAAAGGGAGAAGGGTAGAGCCTCCACCCCATTCCCCCAAATTGGTGCTGTTCATAATGTTTTTGCTTTGGTGGATGCCTGTCCAGATAACTTAGAAATCACCCGAGAATAAAGATGAAGGGAGGGCCTGGCCCACAGATGAGCCGGCATGCCTGGCCCACCTGCCGCACCACAGCCTGATGCTGTGGGTGGGCTGCAGCCTGGGACCCCGCCGACCTCTGCGCTCTCCCTGCAGGGCTACGCCGCAGAGATGGATAACCCGCTGATGGCTCACCTCCTGCCAACAGGCCTTCACAACAAGAAGGATGTTTTGTTTGGAAACATGGAGGAAATCTATCACTTCCACAACAGGTGGGCCCTTCCCCCCGACACAGGCACGCACCTGTGATCTCTTGCAGCTAATGATGCTGGCTTCAGGGGGCTGGAATGAGGGGGAGGCCGGGCCAGCCTGGCTAGGGAGGGGCGCCCAAGGGGTGGACTCACAGAGGCACAGGCATGAGTGTGGGTACATGGGGCCATCTCTGAGTGCCCACGTGGCACCGTGCCTGATGGCTTGCATCTAGGCAGCTGAGTTGTGAGCCACCAGCCGTGAGGAGAGGGCTCTGAGCCCCCGAGGGCACCCTGTTTTGTGGTGCAGGAAATGGGACCCGCCTGCCCCTCATCCCCTCCTCATCCTGCTGGGCAGGTGGAAGCTGGAACCCCCTCCCAGGTGTGTATTCAGCCCTTTGGGGGTCACCGAAGGCCACACCACATAGCAAGGCCTGTTTTGCTCCTAAGCTCTTGAAAAGGACGGCAAACTAGGCGTTCCTTACCCATCTCGGGGCTGCTTGTCCCCCGAGCGACCCATGGCTTCTCCAGTGCGGGTGGTCTGTCTGGCCTCTTGTCCTCCACTCCTCTGAGCTGTTTGGCTGCTTTAACACACTTTTGGGGAGCTCATGGGAAGGTGTAGGGTGGGCATGCAGTGCAGAATGCCAGGGAGGCTGCAGTGGACGGCCCCGGCTGTGTGTCCTGGAAGGAGCCCACGTGAGTGGCTCCCGTGAGGTCACGTGCTTGGGGACCAGCGTGCCCCACTGGCCATGGGAATCGCCAGTGCTTGGGACGTTGTTCTGATCCCTGTTTCTTGCCCCCTGCCGTGATCATCACCTCACCTGCCACTTACAAGGAGGCAGCAGGTCTGCAGTTGACCACCAAGGAGCCTTCCACATCCACGGAGCTTGGGCAGAACCTTAGTGTCCCTTAGTATCTGTCCTCATGGCCCCCAGGGTCTCGGCCAGTCCCGCATGCAGGGGTCCCCACAGCTTTAAGCTGTTGTGCTCATGCCCCAAATCCACCCCCAGATGGTTTTCCTCCAGGGAACAGATGCAAGTCAGAAACTAAAGGGAAAACAGCCCAGGAGTCGGGATGGCCCTGCCTGGGGCCAGGGCTCGGGGTGTGTCTGCAGAGAACCCACAGACCCACGGCCAGTTATGGGGGTGGTGCCTCCACCTGGGGCAGGGCCAGGGCTCGGGGTGTGTCTGCAGAGAACCCACAGACCCAC
>NW_026652279.1:173849521-173919070 GCF_009828535.3 Hylobates moloch
TTTGTGGTGCAGGAAATGGGACCCGCCTGCCCCTCATCCCCTCCTCATCCTGCTGGGCAGGTGGAAGCTGGAACCCCCTCCCAGGTGTGTATTCAGCCCTTTGGGGGTCACCGAAGGCCACACCACATAGCAAGGCCTGTTTTGCTCCTAAGCTCTTGAAAAGGACGGCAAACTAGGCGTTCCTTACCCATCTCGGGGCTGCTTGTCCCCCGAGCGACCCATGGCTTCTCCAGTGCGGGTGGTCTGTCTGGCCTCTTGTCCTCCACTCCTCTGAGCTGTTTGGCTGCTTTAACACACTTTTGGGGAGCTCATGGGAAGGTGTAGGGTGGGCATGCAGTGCAGAATGCCAGGGAGGCTGCAGTGGACGGCCCCGGCTGTGTGTCCTGGAAGGAGCCCACGTGAGTGGCTCCCGTGAGGTCACGTGCTTGGGGACCAGCGTGCCCCACTGGCCATGGGAATCGCCAGTGCTTGGGACGTTGTTCTGATCCCTGTTTCTTGCCCCCTGCCGTGATCATCACCTCACCTGCCACTTACAAGGAGGCAGCAGGTCTGCAGTTGACCACCAAGGAGCCTTCCACATCCACGGAGCTTGGGCAGAACCTTAGTGTCCCTTAGTATCTGTCCTCATGGCCCCCAGGGTCTCGGCCAGTCCCGCATGCAGGGGTCCCCACAGCTTTAAGCTGTTGTGCTCATGCCCCAAATCCACCCCCAGATGGTTTTCCTCCAGGGAACAGATGCAAGTCAGAAACTAAAGGGAAAACAGCCCAGGAGTCGGGATGGCCCTGCCTGGGGCCAGGGCTCGGGGTGTGTCTGCAGAGAACCCACAGACCCACGGCCAGTTATGGGGGTGGTGCCTCCACCTGGGGCAGGGCCAGGGCTCGGGGTGTGTCTGCAGAGAACCCACAGACCCACAGCCAGTTATGGGGGTGGTGCCTCCAGGGCGCTGAAAGGTCCCATCTCTGTCTTTGCCTGTGGCCCTGTGAGCCATGTGTGTGCTGAGGGAAAAGCAGCTCTCTCCAACTTCTGTGTGCAGCCAAGGCCAGAAATATAAGGAGACTCAGCCTGGGGCTGCACCTGCTGGCACCTGAGAGCTTGGTGCTCAGGACAGGCGTGGCTGCAGCGTCCCTAAGTCATGCGGGGCATTGTTGCCACATAGTGGCTTAAATTGTCCAGAGCAAGGCATAAAAGGCTTCTGAAAAATGATGTCTATCCATTTGTCACTGATCCGTGTGACTCGGCCTGTCTTTCTTACTACTTAAAAACCTTCTTTGTCTAGGATATTCCTCAGGGAGCTGGAAAACTACACCGACTGCCCAGAACTGGTTGGAAGATGCTTTCTGGAGAGGGTACGTGGTGTTTGGATGTATATTTTGTCACAACTTCTTAAAATTACTGAATAATGACTTCAGATTCTACTGCAAGTTCCCATTCTAACCAACTGAAATCACAAAATACTGATGTTTTCAATTGGGCTGAGATAACATGATGCTCCTGTACCCCCAGAACCTCCTGTACCCCCAGAACCTCCTGTACCCCAGAACCTCCTGTGCCCCCAGAACCTCCTGAACTCCAGAACCTCCTATACCCCCAGAACCTCCTGTACCCCCAGAACCTCCTGAACTCCAGAACCTCCTGTACCCCCAGAACCTCCTGAGCCCCAGAACCTCCTGTACCCCCAGAACCTCCTGTACCCCAGAACCTCCTGAACCCCAGAACCTCCTGAACCCCAGAACCTCCTGTACCCCCAGAACCTCCTGAACCCCAGAACCTCCTGTAACCCAGAACCTCCTGAACCCCAGAACCTCCTGAGCCCCAGAACCTCCTGTACCCCAGAACCTCCTGTACCCCCAGAACCTCCTGAGCCCCAGAACCTCCTGAACCCCAGAACCTCCTGTACCCCAGAACCTCCTGAGCCCCAGAACCTCCTGTACCCCAGAACCTCCTGTGCCCCAGAACCTCCTGTACCCCCAGAACCTCCTGAGCCCCAGAACCTCCTGTGCCCCAGAACCTCCTGTACCCCAGAACCTCCTGAGCCCCAGAACCTCCTGTGCCCCAGAACCTCCTGAGCCCCAGAACCTCCTGAACTCCAGAACCTCCTGTACCCCCAGAACCTCCTGTACCCCAGAACCTCCTGAGCCCCAGAACCTCCTGTACCCCAGAACCTCCTGTACCCCAGAACCTCCTTTACCCCTGGAACCTCCTGTGCCCCAGAACCTCCTGTACCCCCAGAACCTCCTGTGCCCTTAGAAACTTCTGAGCCCTGTGCCTTAAACCCTCCTGTGCCCCTAGAACCGTCTGTGCCCTGAGTGCCCAGGAGCACCTGCACTTCACAGTGGAGTTAGGGTCTGTTTTTTGCTAAATAACAGGTAATTTGTAAAACTGCCAGAGAAAATGCTAGAAGTTCTATTATATAAACAAACCGACAAACCACACCATAAATGGCCTTCTAAGAATGGCTGCGGTGGAACCCCGTCTCCACTCCACGCCTGTGCTCTGGGAAGTCAGGGGGGACAGGGAGCCCCATTAATGGAGGGCAGGCCCCCCAGCGGAGCCTGGGAGCCAGTGCCGGCCCTCGGAAGCTGTGGGGCCAGCAGCCATGCCTCGCGGGGCCGGGAAGACACTGCGTGATGCGATGCCCATCCCTCACTGCGTGATGCGGTGCCCGTCCCTCACTCGGTGCCCGTCCCTCACTGCGTGATGCGGTGCCCATCCCTCACTGTGTGATGCGATGCCCGTCCCTCACTGCGTGATGCGGTGCCCGTCCCTCACTGCGTGATGCGATGCCCATCCCTCACTGCGTGATGCAGTGCCCGTCCCTCACTCGGTGCCCGTCCCTCACTGCATGGTGCGGTGCCCGTCCCTCACTCGGTGCCCGTCCCTCACTGCATGATGCGGTGCCCGTCCCTCACTGCGTGATGCGATGCCTGTCCCTCGGTGCAGATGGAGGATTTCCAGATCTACGAGAAGTACTGTCAGAACAAGCCCCGCTCCGAGAGCCTGTGGAGACAGTGCTCTGACTGCCCGTTCTTCCAGGTTTGTCCCCGGACCTTCCTTTAGAACTCCCTTTCCTAACCGACTCCTGAGGAATAATGAAAATTGTGCAAACCAAAGGCTCTGGGTTGGTTCCAGGAATGCCAGAGGAAGCTGGACCACAAGCTGAGCCTGGACTCCTACCTGCTGAAGCCAGTGCAGAGGATCACCAAGTACCAGCTGCTGCTCAAGGTGGGCTCCGCAGTGACCGTGGCCTGGCCTCCCCAGGCACCCGCTGGCCAGGTATCTGTGCTGCCCTGGGGCCCCGTCCCCATTGCGCCCTGCCCCTCCCAGGCCAAGGGCACCTCCTCTGAGCCTGTGCTGAGGCTGGGATGCCTTTTGAGGTCCTACTGTGCGCCGCTGTTAGGGGTCTGAGGACGCAGGTGAGCAGACGAGTCCCCGTCCCCATGGGTTTGCACACAGCCCAGCCCGCATGGGATTCTGTGTGATGTGCTGACCCGTCCCTCCAGAGTGGAGCCACGCCCGGATTAGCTGGAACACAGCAGGGATGTGGGGCGGCCTAGACTGGGGATTCCAGCTATGAGTTTGCCATGTGGGTCCCTCTAACCTTCAGGCAGGAAACTGCAACTCCGTGCCTTTGGCCAGGGTTAGGGTAGCGATAGGAAACTCCCCGGGGAACAGGTGCGAGGGGTCTGCACCTGGCAGGGGCGCTGCCCCATCTGCAGCACCACTCAGTCTGTCCCAGCTGCAGGAGGACAGGCAGGGCGGCTCCCCACAGACCAGGGGAGGGTGAGCAGCGTCCCTACCTCGTGCCAAACTCCTGAGTGGTCTGTTCCAGGGAAGCCAGAGCTCTCCGTGTCCTGACACGGTTGCCTCACCCCATGCCCCTCAGGAAATGCTGAAATACAGCAAGAACTGCGAGGGGGCTGAGGACCTGCAGGAGGCGCTGAGCTCCATCCTGGGCATCCTGAAGGCCGTGAACGACTCCATGCACCTCATCGCTATCACCGGCTATGACGTAAGGCGCCCAGACGCCCGGTCTTCCCCTCCGCCTCCGCGGAACACGCCAGCCCAGCAACTCGGCGGCCTCCCTGCACACCCCCCACACTTTGGTGTGAATGTGCAGGTTCTGGGCAGGAGGTCTGGGGTGGTCCATAGATGAGCCCACTCCCAGGCCCCACAGCCAGGTCCACAGACCCCACTGGGCTCTCTGGGACGTGGAGAAAATCAGGAAGCGTCCCCTGCTTGGAGGGCACCCATCTCCAGCAGGAATGCAGCTCAGACCTCCTCACCCCTTGTCTTCTCCTGGGGAGGAGGCATGGCTCGGAGCAGACGTAACGTCTGTTTTCTGGGCTGCGATTTGCAGGCTGGTGACTTAGAGCAAGTGGCCCCAGAAGGCAGATGTCACTTTCCCCATAGAGCCCCACATCAGGTCAGCTGATTCATCTTTTGCCCGTCTTTATGTCCACCCAGCACTCATTCTCAGGTTTGTTTTTTTTTAACAGAGTTGATTTATTGCAGCAATTTTTGGTTTGTGAGATAATTGAGTGTAAATCAGAGGCCCTGAGGCTTCCCCTAGTGTTGACATCTAGCATGGGTGCCGCACCTGCCACACGTGCTGAACCAGCGCTGATGCTCATTAGTGACTGAGGGCTGTTCCCCTCGGGGCTCACTCTGGGTGCTGTGCCTTCTGCGGTTTGGACAGGCGTGTTAACGTCCTGCACCCAGCGCTAGAGCATCACACAGAGCAGCTTCACTGTCCTAGAAGCCCACGTGCTCCACCAGTCCATCCCTCCTCCCCCAGCCCCTGGCACCCACTGACCTGTCACAGTCTCCACCAGCTTACCTTTCCTGGGACACCCTGCAGCTGGAATCCCACCATGGGTGGGCTTTGCAGAGTGGCTGCTTTCACTCAGCGATGCGTGTCCATGGCCCCAGTCCTGTCCGTTCTGAACACACCCTGCTGTTGCGCATTTAGGGGAATCTCGGCGACCTGGGCAAGCTGCTGATGCAGGGCTCGTTCAGCGTCTGGACCGACCACAAGAGGGGCCACACCAAGGTGAAGGAGCTGGCCAGGTTCAAGCCCATGCAGCGGCACCTGTTCCTGCATGAGAAGGCGGTGCTCTTCTGCAAGAAGCGGGAGGAGAACGGGGAGGGGTATGAGAAAGCTCCCTCCTACAGCTACAAGCAGTCCTTAAACGTAAGTGAGGCCGGGTCCGCAGCAGCACGCTCCTGGCCACAGACTCCGAGGGGGGGACGTCTGTAACTAGGTCCCTGTTGCCACAAACCTGGGTCTGAGGTGGCCACGCTGACACCCAGCTCTCAGCCTTAAGTGTGGGGGTGGGGTATTCTGCCATTCTTAGCCCTCACCCCCAAAGTATTTCCATCATTTCATGCCTGCACCAACACCTTTTTAAAACAAGGCAGTGGGTTCACTGTGCATGCGAACCCCATCTCCACTCTGCTCGCAGATGGCTGCCGTCGGCATTACGGAGAACGTGAAGGGAGACGCTAAGAAGTTTGAGATCTGGTACAACGCGCGCGAGGAGGTCTACATCGTCCAGGTGGGCCACCCACCCTGCCCCTGGCCTCTTACACATTGCCGTGAACGGTTTCTCATGGGAACCGGTGCTAGAATCTGCCACAAAGTTGCATCGAGGCCAGGAGCAGCCGCTGTACACTTCAGGGCGCTGCCCTGGGCTGTCTTCACCCTGAGCTGGACCCAGGATGAAATGTGGGGAAAAGTACACATCAGAGGGGGTGCTGAGAGGAAATGGGCTCGCCCTCCCCAGGGGAGCTCGTGCATCCCTGGACGGCCCAAGTGTGCGTCTGGCATGCAGGGCCGATTCTCACGGTGGGGAGGGTGCCGTGCCCTGGGTGCCGGGCACAGCTCTTCTTCAGTCAGTCTCGTGTATGGGGCACAGAGGGTCCGGCAACCCGGGGCCAGCCCACAGTGCTTCCCTCCTCTCCCCTCACACGCAGCCATCTGACCTTTGACTCCTAAGATAATCCTGGGATGTTCCCAGAGTGAAACTGAAGCGTGTTGCCTCGGGGGCCTGAGTACTCACCTCCTGGCGTTTCTTTTGGGGAAACAGGCGCCAACTCCTGAGATTAAAGCCGCATGGGTGAATGAAATTCGGAAAGTGCTGACCAGCCAGCTGCAGGCTTGTCGAGGTGAGGCTGTCTTCAAGCGATCGTTTTCCCGTAGCTTCCGCTTCAGGTGCATTTTTACATATGTTCAAAGCAACCACACAGTCCCCGCATGTGCAAGGTGCCTTGGCGTTGAAGTAAAGACGCTCGTTCATGTGGTTTGTCTGCTCCCTCCTCGCAGAAGCCAGCCAGCACCGGGCACTGGAGCAGTCGCAGAGCCTGCCCCTGCCGGCCCCAACCAGCACCAGGTGAGAATGGACACGCCGCCGCAGGCCTGCATTTCTGGAGCACTCCCAAGTGGGGCATTTGCACGCCAGGGTCCTAAGCCTCTGTCAGTGGGACCCTGTGGTTATTGGGGTTTTCCTTGAGGCCCCTGGTGTTGATGTGCTGATGGGTCAGTCCCAGATGGTGCACTTCACAGATGTGTGCCTCCGGCAATGCCCAGTCCCTCTCCAGCTCTTCCCGGGGTGGGCTGTTTCACAGCACGGCAGCGCACACACAGCCTGTCCAGATCACAGCCACGCCCCAGCCTTCCTGAGACAGTCGGTGCTCAGCTGGGAGCCGGCACTGATGGCCCAGCACACGCGTGGGCACATTTCAGACTCCGACCCTGACCGTGGCTTCGTCGTGTCTCTTCTGCCTTGTTTTTTCTTTATTTTATTCATCCACTTATTTTTTTCACTTTATCCTGTTTCTTATATAAGCTACCTTTAATCATTCATGGAACAGGATATGGCCTAAATAAATAATCCGTAGAACAGTAGTTTTAAAAAAGAAACACTCCCCTGCCCCTCCCCCCCCCAAAAAAAAACCTGGTACTTCAGAGCGAGTAGCGTGGGCGTCTGCTCTCATCCAGCCTGTCCAGGTTTAACTTAGAAACATGTGCAGGAGATGCTGCTTTAGGATCAGGCCGGGAGCTCAGAGATATCTGAATGCCTCAGGTCCTCAGAGCGTTCTGAAAAACTAACCAGGCAACATACTATTTCCTTTTTGATTTGTCTGATGTCAACAGTCCCTCCAGAGGAAACTCAAGGAACATCAAGAAGCTGGAAGAAAGGAAAACAGACCCCCTGAGCCTGGAGGGATACGTCAGCTCAGCGCCACTGACAAAGCCCCCTGAAAAGGGCAGAGGTGGGTATGTGCAGGGACCAGGCCCCACAGGGAGGCCTCGCATGGAGCTGCTCACGGAGTGCTCACTGCGTCCGAGAAACGTGCGCTTCCTGCAGTGTGAAGAAGGTTTGCAGAGCGTGCAGGGCCCCGTGCTCCCCCCTTAACAGAGCCCTAGGACCCCACAGAAGAGCCCCTCCCTCTCGTTGCTCTGCACCCCTGCGTCAGCTAGGCCAGCCCCAGAAGGAGCCTCGGCCGAGACCCAGCGTGCAACCCGGAGCCGCCCTGGGCCCTCCCCACCACAGCCGGACCCGCCTCCGCACCGGGTTGTGATGCCCTCTGCATGGTTTCTTTCTCTTCCTTCGTAGATGACACGGTCACTAGCTCTGCCTCAGAAAGCTCTGCGCTTTCCAGAAAGCGCTTTACCCTGCAGGGCTTTGCTAACCTCAAAGGTCAGAAAGGTAAAAGTAGCGCCTGCCTGAAACCCACCCTCACCGTGGTGGCGTCTGTCATGCATCGTGTGTGACCATTCGTGCCTCCTTCATCACAAGGGCGGCCACGCAAAAGCGTTTCTTTCCACCCAATCACGTGTTCGGTGATGCTGTGTCTCGCACACAGACACCAGAGTTATCCTTTAGGGGTGGCTTTCCTTTGGGAAATGAAGGCGAGCTTTTCAAATGGAGGCTTGCTCAGAAACGGAGCTGTCCTTGCTTTCCAAGCCCCCTCCTTCCTCTCCCTGCCCCCAACCCCCGCCTTCTCAGGTGAGTTCCCTGCAGGGTGCTGACCTTTCCGGCTGCGTGTCTCTGCTCCGCCCGGTGGCAGAGGCCGCTCAGCCATCTTCTGGGGCATCCGCTGGTGAACAGGGCTGACGGGACCCTTGAGACGGAGACGTCTAATGCCCTGCTCATCTGCGAGAGCTCCACGATGGGAAATCCATGGCGGGGGAATGGGCCCAGGAGGCCCTGGAAGCCGGCCCTGGCGTGCAGCCAGCTCTTCTGGAAAGCCCTGAAGGCCAGCGTGGACAAGGGCTCTTCCCAGAGAATTAGGAGTGTTTTCCAATTTATAAAATGCTTTTAAGTTGGCCTGAAACTTGAAACAAACAAACAACAGATTCTGATGCTGCAAACTCTGCTAGCGCAGAACTAAGAAAACGTCCCTAGGGACAGGCCCCGAAAGGACGCCTCTGAGTGCCGCAGCCCCCACTCGCACACCTTCCCGGCCCCTCCTTCACCGCGCGGCCCCTCGGCTCCCTGCGTTTTGCTCACAGAAGCTCCTTTTTCATCAGTGGAAAGGGGCCACAATGTGGGTGTCCCCTCCCGGCACGAGCGCGGGTCAGCCTCCTCGCCGCCTCCCTCCGTCCTTCACGCTCTCTCTCCGGTTGTATTTCTGCCTCCTCCTCCTCTCTGCCGTTCCTCACGCTCTCTCTCCGGTTGTATTTCTGCCTCCTCCTCCTCTTGCAGCTTCTCCTACCAGTCCTGACAAAAAAGCCAAGCGGCACGAAGTAAAGAGCGACCCGACTCCCTTTGGTGTGCGAGGTAGAGTGGCACCCTCGGGCACGGCACCCACTCTGTGTCGGCAGGAAGTGCGGCCCAGCTGGCTGTCCGGTGGCCGTCAAGGCCACCTAAGGGGGACGCTCGCGTGGGTCTTTATGCTGCAGAGGCAGACACGCGGTTGTGTTCAATGTGTCCTCGAGGACAGCATGCCTCTCAGCCGACTCCTCACAGCAGGTCTATCCGGAGCCTGCAGAACTGCCCACCCCGTCGGTGGCTGCTGGCCACGGCTGCTGCGCTGGTCACCTGGCCGTGCTGGGTGGAGCTGGGTGGGGTCTCACTGCCCAGTGGCTGCTGTTGGCTATAGGGCATCCCGTTCCCTGCCCTTCCCTGTGGCACAGTTTGCCCCGACACTTCCTGCTGGGAACACAGAACATAGCAACTGGCAGGGCCGACCCAGACCCTCCTTTCCTGGGGCCGATGAGGCCGAGCTCCCTGTGGAACCTGGCCCTTCTCGTTTCCTGCCTCCCTTATATTCTGAGGGTGAAAACTGCCCCGCGAAGCCTAGAGACCTCCCCTGTCCTGTTGAGGACCCTCAAGTGCAGGGAGGGGGCTCATGTTTGCAATCTTGAGTTTTCAAAAATTTGCAAAGGTTCCTGGGGGTGTAAGCAGAACCAGCCTCCCCATCCCGCCCGCCTCCACAGCCTCCTCACATGACGCTGCAAGCCTCATGGATCCAGGCAGAAGCTGTGGCCACCCTGGGCGTGAGTTCAGAGGCAGGGAGCTGGCCCGGCATTACTGACCGTCCTGCCTGCAAGTGGGTGGGCGCCTGGCTTGCTGCTTCGAGGCCCCAGGAGGCCTCAGGAGGCCCCAGGGGCTTGGGACAAGGGAGTCATTTCCCTGTTGACAGTCTCCTGGGAGAGGCTACTCTTGTCTGTCAAACCCTCTCCGCTTGTGAGCTGGAGTCGGCAAAGCCGGTCCCTGGTGGAGAAGGTGGGCCGGGCGGGCCCTGTGGGCCAAATGCCGCTTCTGCTGCACTTTGGCCAAGCTCAGCCTCTGCTTCTGTCTCGTCATCCGTGAATGAAGACAGTGCAGCCTTGCAGGGTCTCGAGGAAGCCAGTGTGGTGTTGAAGCCGGGCCACTGCCCGTGGGTCATTTCCCCTGTGGTCGGTGGTAGTGAGCCCAGGTGGTCCTGGGTGGCCTGGGCGCTGCCCAGCGCCCGCTCCCCAAGCCCTGCAGGTGGTGACTCCATTGAGCAAAGGCCAATGGGCTATTTTACAGAAAACAGAGGGCACCTTCCTGGCCATCACCCGGTCTCCTGCCTTCACACAGAATCCCCCAGCTCCTGGTGCAGCCGTGCTGGCCTGGCCTGTGGCTGCCCGCTCCCAGGCGCTGCCGTTGCCATCACGGTCAGACCTCTGCGTTTCTCTGCTGGCCTCCCCTGTGCCCTATTCCAGCACGGCGCTCTTGACGGCCCGCAGAGAGGCTCTGGGGAGCACTGAGCAGCCACGGCCAGGGCAGCTCAAGAATCCTTTTGTGTCTCTGGTGGTGCCGTGGCAGAGCTGCTTGGGTTTCACCCCGCACAGGCTGGCCTCGCTGTGGAGAGGTTCGTGTGTAAGGTCCTACCCGCGCCACGCCGGCTCCTCTGCACACACAGCAGCCACCCTTTTTTTGTTCCCACGGTCCTCAATCAGATTTTTGGTTCTGTCTGGCTAGAGGCCCCACGTGCGGTGCCTCAGAGCGACTGGGGGCCTGGATGGGGAGGGCATGCTGGCAGCCAGGCCCCACAGGCCAGTCCCTGCTGCTGTAGAGGAGGCACCTGGGCCCCCACCCTGTGCTGTGTGTCAGCCTCCCTTGCTGGGGGCAGCTGCAAGTGCACTCAGGAGGCCAAGCTGCAGGTCTGCAACCAGAAAATCACAGTCCTCAATTCTCACACAGATGTGCCTGGTGTGGTGCCTGGAAGGCTCAGCTGCCTCCAGCTGTGACCCCAAGAAGGCAAAGCACCCAGGTGGGGTGGAAGGAGCGGCCCCGTGCTCTGCTGGCTGACGGTGGTGACGAGGCCCAGCTCCCTTCTCTACACAGACAGCAGAGTTCCGCTTAGCACAGGCTTTTCCTCGCCAGCGCAGACACTGTCAGCCATTGGAACTGGCCTGCAAGACAGCTTGCCGTGGCGGCTTTGCAGGCACAGGGCACACAGGCATTCGTGCACACAGCTCCTCTGTCCTCCCCATGCCCCGCACCCTCCATCACAAGGAAACACTTGCTTCCAGTGGCACCAAATAGGATTTGGAACCAGTTTGTGCCCAAGCTCAAATCCCATTAGCATCTGCCTGTTTCCCTGGTGTGCATGTGTCCTGCCTTGATGCGTTTGGCACCAGGTGGGATGCGCTGGGCCTGCTGCCCGGTTGCTGCCTTTGCATGTTTATTTAGCCCCGATGTCATCTCCCATCTCCCCTGCACGGGGAAGGCAGGTGCTGCCCTCTGGGAATCTGGCAGGAGGAACACTGGGTTGTGGAGGGGAGCATGTGTGGTCCCAAGTCTGGAAGAAGCTCCTTCCTCTTCTCCCACTTGGAGCTGCATGGCCAGTGGGAGCCCATCTCCACCGCGGCGCCTGCATGGCCTCAGCCTTCTGATTTGGTGCCGCTGTGCCGGGAGCTACTCTCTTGCCAGTGGGGACCACAGCCCTCGGTATCCCATAGGTCAAGGGCGTCGGGCCCTCTCAGTGAGCCTCAGTCATTCCTTTTAGAAACTGCCTCCCGGCTCGGTCTGCTAGGTGTTGAACATGACCGTGGCACTCACTGAAAACACCTGCCTGGGGAGGCGTCTGCGGCAGGAAGGCTGCTTCCCTCCTGGCTGAGGGGCACTGCCCTGCGTGACAAGGGCGTGGCTTCCCAGGGCCTGGGGATTGAGTTCTCCCACAGGGTGGCCCGGCAATTGGAAGCAGATGGTCTCAAACCCTGACACGTGCCAGGCATTCTGGAAGTCTGCAGGGGTGTCCTGCTCAGATCTTTATGAACCCGGGAAGATGACAGGCTCTGTGGGGGCCCACGGCACACATTTCAGGGGGGTCTGTGGGACAGCTGACCCCACCTCAGATGGAGGCAGACAGCAGCTCATCACCGGGGGGTCCTTCACGGGTGTCTGTCTGTCTCAGGTTGGAGCAAAACGTCCCACTCACTGGAGGCACCTGAGGACGACGGGGGCTGGTCAAGTGCAGAGGAGCAGATTAACTCATCCGACGCAGAGGAGGACGGCGGGTTGGGCCCCAAGAAGCTGGTAACCGCAGCCTCCCTGTGGGCACTTGGGGTGGGGGCTGCCCTGCGGGGATTAGGGGTGCTTCTGGCAGGTCCACCCGAGCCTGGGTCTTAGGACACAGCCCCAGCTCCTCCTAACCCTGGAAAGTCCACCTGGGCCTGGGTTTTAGGACACAGCCCCAGCTCCTCCTAACTCTCTCTGGAAGGTCCACCTGGGCCTGGGTCTTGGGGCACAGCCCCAGCTCCTCCTAACTCCAGAAGGTCCACCCGGGCCTGGGTCTTAGGGGCAGCCCCAGCTCCTCCTAGCTCCTCTGTCTCAGCAGCACTTTGTGTTTCTGGTTTAATTCCCAGGTGCCCACCCAGCCTCCTGTAGAGCCCACTCGTGGGTGCACCTTCCTCAGAGGAGACAGTCCCCACCACCCCCCCCACCCCACCCTTGATGTCATAGAATGCTGTCACTGAGCCTTCCTAACTTACACACAACTCTCTCATTTTGTAAGAAAATGAAACTGCTAAGCATGGATTTGCATTTGAAACAACATTCATTGTTAATGTCAGAAGCAAGAAAAAGCTGCCATGTGTTAATCACTCCAGTGAGGGTTACACCAACGAGTATCTGCTGCACCTTCTGTGCTGTGCCTGGTCCACACACCAAGGCTGGAGGTGCACAGGGGACAGGTCCCAGAGGCTCTGGAAGGACAGAGAAGCCAGGCATGGAAGGGTAGGGAGAGCCCTCGGGGCCTCTGGCCCCTCCCACAGAGACAGCACGAAGGAAGGCCTGGGCGTGACAACAGATGTGGGGGGCACAGAGGCAGAGGCCACATGGCAGGAAGGGAACAGGCTGGTGGACCAGGGTGCACAGGGCCTGGAGAGGGAGTTGGATCTCATTCTTTGTGGGGTGTGGGGAGTGATCCTGGCTACTCTGGGCACCACAGAGGCAAGAGCCAGTACAGGCCATCACGTGAGGGCAGGCATTCCGGTCACCGTCCTGCTGCTCCAGGCCATCGCGTGAGGGCAGGCATTCCGGTCACCGTCCTGCTGCTCCAGGCCATCGCGTGAGGGCAGGCATTCCGGTCACCGTCCTGCTGCTCCAGGCCATCGCGTGAGGGCAGGCATTCCGGTCACCGTCCTCCTGCTCCAGGCCCCGCAGCCGGCAGCTCCCCTCCGCAGCCCACCGCACGCAGCACCAGGAGGCTGTGAATCTCCCCACTCTGCAGGAACAGCTGCCGCTTCCCGGGTCCCCATTCCCCAATGGAACGTGTTCCATGATATCTGTGCAGCATCCGCTGTGTGCCAGGCACAGTTCTAGGCCCTGGAGACAAAGCGGGAACAGCACAGACAGGAACCTCCACTCTTACAGCGAGGAGAGAAGAGGAGTGAGGCCTGGGGACGTTGGGCAGGACAGCTGCAGGGAGAGGGAGGGCAGAGGAGGGGAGAGTCGGGGAGTACCAAGGAAGGCCTCAGCAAAGCAGCATGGAAATAAGACCCGAAAGCACGGAAGGGCTCTCCGGGAGCCGGGTATGCAGGCGCAGAGGCCCCGGGGCCGAGAGCTCTGTGTGGAGACCAGCGTGAGGGGCTGGGGCAGCTGGGCCCAAGGGCAGATTCACAGACGCCCTCCATCGCCTCTGACGTGGTCATGACCTGCGGCGTAGCCGCCTCCTGAGGCTGGAGCCCTTCCCCTGAGCCGGCCGTGGCCAGGAGCTCCCACCCGGGCAGGGCGCTAAGGCCCCGCACTCCGCCTGGCTGCTGTGGGGCTGCTGCCGGGGCAGGTGCTGACGCTGCCTGTGCCCCCGCCCGTCTCCCACCAGGTTCCGGGTAAATGCACGGTCGTGGCGGACCACGAGAAGGGAGGCCCCGATGCGCTGCTCGTGAGGAGCGGGGACGTGGTGGAGCTGGTGCAGGAGGGCGACGAGGGCCTTTGGTAAGACCCCGCGCTCACCCCCGGACTGCCCCGCACGGGCCGCCGCTGACCCTCGCCCCTTTGCAGGTACGTCAGGGACCCGACCACTGGCAAGGAGGGCTGGGTGCCGGCCAGCAGCCTGTCCGTCCAGCTCGGCCCGTCCGGCTCGGCCCAGTGCCTGAGCAGCTCAGGTAAGGCCCACGTGCCCCGAGCCCACCCGTGACGCTGCCAAGGCCCCGTGCGAGGAAGCTGCTCCGTGTGTGCCCAGGAGAGCAGACGCCGAAGCCTGTCCCCGCCTGATCTCCCCGCAGGGTCGAGCCCGGGGTCGGCCGTGCTGAGCAACTCGTCCAGCTGCAGCGAGGGCGGCCAGGCCCCCTTCTCCGACCTGCAGGGGTAGCGCCGCGCAGTCTCGGCGCAGGAGACCCGCGCGCTGTCTGGGGCTGCCGCTGCGAGGGCTGGCGTGGCGTGGGGAGGGCGCAGTGCCCCCGGACGTCCCGAGGAAGGGGCACCTCGGCGCCCCGACCCAGAGCGCCTGGCCGTGCGGGCTGCAGAGGACCCCTCCAGGGCAGAGGCAGGTTCCACGGAAGACCCCGGCCCGCCGGGGCTTCCTCGGAGACTCCAGAGCCCACCGAGGAGGGGCCGCAGGGAACAGCCCCGGGCAGGAGGCGCCGGGCAGCGGCATCTCCTCCTGGCTCCACCGTGCTGCTTCTGCCTCTGGACGGTGCTTTCAGGGGACGCGCAGACCGTGGTGGAGCTGCTTCCGGAGAAGTGGATGATTCTCTGACCGACGGCCTGAGGAGAGCGGGGCTCGGGGACTCTTTATCTTTTACAAGTTATAGGATTTTTTTTAAGCAGGGATCAATCCCGTGGCCATTTTTTGTGGTACTTTGGCCTCAATTCTTTACCAGGAATCACTGTGTTTACATGAAATGACAATTTGATACTGTATTTGATAGAAAACTATTTTTTTGTTAACCGCGGTTTACATAGAAGCACGTTGTTTATGCCACTAAATGACTTTGGGGGACTCTCCCATGGAAACGGATGGCACTGCCTGAAGCTCCCTGGTCACAGGTGGATGAAAACGTGTCCCTGGGTGACATCAGGTGGTGTCTCCACCACCAAAAGCAGTTAGAAGCCAAGGAGATTCCTTTATCTACCTAGGGTTCATTTTCAAAAGAAAATTTAAACTATAATTTAAACAACCTTCTTTTCTACAAAAAAAAAAAAAATGAAGGGACTTGATTTTTTTTAAAGAGCTTCAGTGAATTAGGGTATTTTTATTGCTTTTAAAGAAAATACAAAGATGCAGTTTCTGCAAGGTGCGGTGTGGACCAGCGCTGCCGACCATAGCTCAGAGAGGCCTGCCCCTGCCTCACTGCACCACAGCCTCCTCGGAGGCCACACCTCCGCTCCCCTCCCCACGCGACCCCTGCCTCCCACCCAGGTCCACCTGCCACCTGGTGACCACCTTGAGTGCAGAAGTGAAAGTGGGGAGAGTATTTTATTGAAGTCACAGCAGAACTGGAAAAAAACTCTTCTGTTTTACCCTTCTTGTGTTCCAGAAACATATTCTGTTCCTTTGAAGCCCCTTCAGTGTCTAGTCTGCAGATGTTTTTGTATGTGTGCACCTCTGACCATGTGTGTACACATGTGTCTTGCTGGAAAGGGCATATTCGCTGTCCCCATGCTGCTGGGCATGCCGCCTCACAGCCTCATGGTTCCCAGCCCCAGCACAGTGGAGGCGGGCATGGCTGCATTCCCCTCACACTACCCTCCCAGCGGCTTGCAGCCGTCACTGGCCAGACCTCCAGGGTGCGGAATCAAATAGGAAGCATGCAGAGACTCGGCAGCTTTTTCTCTGATGTGTAAGTTATTTGGAGCGCGTGCTGTGTCCTGCGATGTCCCTGATGTACTGTGCAGGCGCGGTGCCTCCATCTCGTCGCGCAGCTGCGCGCCCTTGTGTGACCCTCCCCATAAAGGCACTTTACAGCTTCATGTTTCATCCACTGTCACTTTTTTTTAACTGCTGATGTAAATGGAATTTTAAAAGCAGAGTTCTTTATTGTATGGATGACGTTTGAATAAATATCAGCAATTCCTGCCATCTGCCTTTGTCCGTCAAGACACAGAACGTCTCAGCAGTTGGGGTTTCCAGGGCTGCAGTGCACTGTGCTTGCACATGGCAAGTCATTGTTGAGACGGAAAAGAAGCCGGCAGTGAGCAGGGCCCAGCGTGCGGCTCAGGCACCGAGCAGCCCCTTTGCTTTCTTCTGTCAGACAGCGATGATGACAAAATAGCAACAAGGTTGTGCGTGTCAGAAATGCAAAGGCAGCAGAGAAAGCGTAGAGGAACCGTTACAGAATCACAACGCAGCCAACACGCTCCAGACCAGAAAAGGGAGCATAAAGAAAGGGTATTGATCCAATAGAAGAAGGGAAGGGTGGAGAAAGGGGAAAGCATGGTTAACAGGAAACAACATGTGACGGAAGAGACAGCCCAGATGTGTCTGACTCACAGCAGATGTGATCATGTTACGCTGGCCTCCTGGAAGAGCATCGGATCAGACGTGACAAGTCACTGCTTAGAGACCATCAAGCAAAATTATATATAGATTGAAGATTTAAAATAAAAGAAGACAGAACAGACAAACACTAACCATAAGAAAGCTGGTGTCGCAGTATCGATGACCTGAAATGGAATTTAGGACAGTTCATAGAGTAAAGCGGGCTGCATAGCAATCAGGAACTCACAAGCCACTGACTAGAAAGCTCAAAACACAGCAAAGTTGGCAGTCGGCAGACAGCAGTGTTGACTGTCACGAAAAGTGATCCCTGTTTGTCCCTAAACAGAGAAATCTGCATTATTTTCCAGCACACATGGAGCACAAAAAAATATTTACAAAACAATGGGAAGATCATTGAAACAGTGTTTGGCAATTTAAAAGCTTGTTTCTAACTCATGGGATGCGGGGAGTCTGCTCTCTAGAACTGGACAGAGTGCACAGAGCCACGAGAGGGAACAGCCGTGGCCAGCTCAGATTGGCGTCGACAGCTCAGTGGTGTCTGATTTTATACATGACAAAATAAACGAGTTAACCATTTAAGCCAAAAAATAAGACCAGCGTAACCCAAAGAAAGTATTTAAATACTTCTGTCAATTAGACAATTCAGAAAAGAGAATAACAAAATCAAAAGCAAAACTCAAACTTTGTATCTGAAAAATCTAATAAAACTGACTAATTTATAGAAAACCTAAGAAACTCCATATCAAATAAAAAATTTTAAGTATGAGAGAACCATTATGAACAACTTTCTGCCAATATATCTGAAAACAGATAAATAGGATTTAATTGTTAGAATTGGTCAAGAAGAAATAAAATACTTGGGTTGATGAATAACAATTACAGAAATTGCATTGTAGTTAAAAAAAAAAATTACCCCAAACAGATACCAGATCTAGGTGATTTTATAAGCATACAAAAATATTTATAAAAAACTATTTAAAAGAATATAACAAGAGAAAGCAACTCAATAAAGTTATGAATCAAATTTAACCTTGGCACCCAAACCTGACAAAGATTATGCAAGAAAAAAATCAGCTGGGCCAGGTGGCTCACACCTGTACTTCCAGTACTTTGGGAGGCTGAGGCAGGAGAATTGTCTGAGACCAGGAGTTTGAGACCAGCCTGGGCAACATTGCAAGACCCCATCTCTACATGAAATTTAAAAATTAGCTGGGCATGGTGGCACACACCTGTAGTCCCAGCTACTTGGGAAGCTGAGACCTTACAAGTGAGCCCAGGAGTCCAAGGCTGCAGCGAGCTATGATGATCAATGCCACTGCACTCCAGCCTGGGCAACAGAGCAAGACCCTGTCTCTCAAAATCAACCAAACAAAAAGATAATGTAAGAAAAAATAAAATTATGAAGATGAATGCAAAAATTCCAAAGGAAATATAATTAAATAAAACCCAATTGTATGTTATAAATAAAGGTAATACGTTCTAAGCAAGTAAATTCATCCCAGGAATGCAAGGGGTAGTATGTTAATTGGCTATAATTTGCCATATTAACGAAGTGAAGGGTAAAATCACCAGCTTAACAAATGCAAAACAATAATTCAATTTTTATTCAACATGTACTTGTCATGTTAGGTCAATTAGGAGTAGAATAAAATTTCTTTAACTAAATAAAGTATATCTAACAAAGTCTTTGCAGCAAATTTTTTTTTTTTTTTTTTTTTTTTTAGACAGAGTCTCGCTCTTTCGCCCAGGCTGGAGTGCAGTGGCGTGATCTTGGCTCACTGCAAGCTCCGCCTCCCGGGTTCACACCATTCTCCTGCCTCAGCCTCCCGAGGAGCTGGGACTACAGGTGTCCGCCACCACACCCGTCTAATTGTTTGTATTTTTAGTAGAGACAGGGTTTCACTTCGTTAGCCAGGATGGTCTCAATCTCCTGACCTCATGATCTGCCACCTCAGCCTCCCAAAGTGCTGGGATTACAGGCGTGAGCCACCGCACCCACCTGCAGCAAAAATTTTAAGTACTGAAATCCTTTAGAACCATCCCCATTGGCAGCAGAACTGAACAGGGACCCCACTACTCCCCAGTGCGATTTAGCAGCAGTACTAGTGATTACCACAACAAAGAAAAAGGAAACAAGGCCGGCGCCATGGCTCACGCCTGTAATTCCAGCACTTTGGGAGGCCGAGGCGGCAGATCACGAGGTCAGGAGATCAAGACCATCCTGGCTAACATGGAAAAACCCCATCTCTACTAAAAATACAAAATTAGCCGGGCGTGGTGGTGCATGCTTGTAATCCCAGCTACTCAGGAGGCTGAGACGGGAGAATCGCCTGATCCCGGGAGGCAGAGGTTGCCGTGAGCCGAGATGTCACCATTGCACTCCAGCCTGGGCAACAAGAGCGAAACTCCATCTCAAAAAAAAATAAAAGAAAAAGGAAACAAGCCATGCTAATTGAAAAATAACTTTTCATATCTAGAAAATCCAGGTGAATTCATAAACTATTGAAACTAAGAAGTCCACAAGATCAACCCACAAAAAGTTACTAACATTCCTAGCAATGACAATACTATTTTAACAGCAATCTAAATACTAATATAAATGTAACAAAAGTTTTGGACAAAATCATGAAACATGATAGAAGGTCATAAAAGAAGGCCTAAATGGGAGATTTTTATGGATGGGACAATTCAGTATCACCAAAATGTTAACTCTCCCCCAAGTTAATCTGTGTATTTAATCAAAATCCCAACAGAATTCTTTGTGGAATTAGAAAGTTGATTGTAATAAACACAGAAGATAAAGGTCTGAGTATAGCCGTGGCGATTCGGGGAGCAGAGGCAGGAGGGGGAAGGCTCGCCTCCCAGGCGTCTGGATAGATCATAAACCTGCCATCAGTTGTGACAAGGGGGAGAGAGGCTAAACCAGTCGAGCAGAATTCAGATTCCCAGGCAGGGATGTGTGCAGGGACGTGGCTTGTCCTGGGGCTGGTCAATCTTTGGCACGGAATGGCCTCTTCAGGAACGGGTGTTATTGGGACAGCTGCGTTTCCATGTGGATGATGGTGTAAAAGTATAGCCCCCCCCAAATTTAAGATTAAAACATTAAGATTATTATGAGGAGACACAGAATATTCTTATTGCCTAGGGCAAGGATAGATTTCTTACAAAAGACAAGCTACACTTTAAGAGATGGGCAAAAAGATAAGATGGACAATCTGAGCACATTCCATGGTGAATTTCTCTCCACGCTAAGACCCCGGACAAGGGTGAAAAGCAGGACCAAGGCCTAGAGAAGAAAAATTCTGCTCAAAATCATAACTGTTCAACCTTGCATACATTCTCTCTCTTAAACTGAAAGTTGTTTAGCATCTTACAGCACTGGTGTGATGCCCGGCAGGCCCAAGGGCTCAGCTGCCTCCAGCTGCGGCCCCAAGAAGGCAAAGCACCCAGGTGGGGTGGAGGGAGCAGTCCCCAGCTCTGATGGCTGACAGTGGTGCCCAGGACCAGCTCCCTTCTCTACACAGACAGCAGAGTTGCGCTTAGCACAGGCTTTTCCTCGCCAGTGCAGACACTGTCAGCCATTGGAACTGGCCTGCAAGACAGCTTGCTCTGGTGGCACCACGGGCACAGGGCACACAGGCATCCGTGCACGCAGCTCCTCTGTCCTCCCATGCCCCGCAACCTCCGTTGCAAGGAAATGCTTGCTTCTAGTGGCACCAAATAGGATTTGGAGCCAGCTGGTGCCCAAGCTCAAATCCTGCTAGCGGCTTCCTGTTTCCCTGGCATACATGCGTCCTGCCGAGATGCATTTGGCACCAGGTGGGATGTGCTCACAGGTTCCCAAAATGAGAACACATAGCAGTTTCCCTGGATGTTTGTTCAATACTATTCCTGGGACCTACCCGCAGATTCCAATTCCTTATGTGTGTGGAAGAGCCTGGAAATCGCGTGTGTGTAGGTGTGTGGCATGTGTGTAGGTGTGTGGCATGTGTATAGGGGTGTGTTTATGTGGTGTGACTTGGGGGTGTGAGTGTGGCATGTGTACGGTGAGTGTGAGTGTGTATGGCGTGAGTTTGGGTTGTGTGAGTGTGGTGCTCATGTACGAGTGTGAGCATGGAGATTCTTTGGTAGGGAAGGAGTCGGGGTCTCCCTCTGTCACCCAGGCTTGAGTGCAGTGGCGCAATCCCAGCTCATTGCAACCTCTGCCTCCCGGGTTCTCTGTCTCCCGAGTAGCTGGGACCACCAGCATGAACCACCAAGCCCAGCTAATTTTTTTATTTTTTGTCTTGCTTTGGTCTTGCTATGTTGCCCAGGTTGGTCTGGAACTCCTTTCCTCAATCGATCCTCAGTCCTCAGCCTCCCAAAGTGCTGGGATTACAGGCATGAGCCACCAACCAAGAGATTCTGATGTCACAGACATCTGACTCACACACTCCCTGGACAGCTCACCTGTGCCCACCACGACAGTCAGGGATGGCTGCAGATGAACAAGGTGTTGACGTGGTTTCTGTAGCCCCTGAACAAGCAACTTGCCTTGAGATGACAACCAAAGTTTTCCTGTGTCCTCCACACTCAAGAGTGACTGTGAGGCAGAGGGGCCCAGCCCTTCCTGCAGGCTGGAATGAGTGGATGGGTGGATCAACAGCGGCTGCCACAGGAGAGAGGGAGGCCTGGCCTGGGAATGGAGCTGTGACCATGCCCTTCCCCAGGGTGGGGGCTGAAGGACCTTCCCATCCTAGTGACGGCCACAGCACATCCGAGGGGGCCCCAGAGGAGGTCCCGGGAGTCCTGGGAGAGCCTGGGTTAGTCTCCCGGAAGGGAGGAAGTGGGGTTTTGTGAGAGGGATGGTGCAGCAGCCCCCACACCTGCTGCTCCATGTGGCCAGGTCCAGCCCCAGGCAAGGTTCCAGGCACGCCCCTGGGACAGACGTGGGAGGGAGACCAGCAGGCAGGGCCCCCTCAGGGAGGTATGGAGCAGGTCCCCGGGGCCAGGTGGAGCCCCTCACACCTGTGTCCTCAAAGACCCACACCAGGACAATGGCCATAGGCGGGCACCTGCTGCCGCCCTGGCCAGCAGTGAGACAGGCAGAGAGCCCAGCCAGATAGCCCAGCCAGATAGCCTGGTTCCTGCCCCCTCCCGCCTGCCCACACAGAGAAGGCTGCACGCAGGTGAGGGTCCATCACCGGAAGAGCTTCACCAGCCCCGAGGCCATGAGCCGCTGAATCTCTCAGGGGTTTTGGCGCCTGAGGTTCCCCAGGTCATTCTGCTGCCCAGAGAGGGTTGAGGACCTCTGACCTGGAACCCCAAAGAGGAAGGGTACCCCAAGACCAGCCAGCCATCTACTCTCAGGTGGGAAAGGGGTGGGGTTTAGATATGGCCCCTCCCCTCCACGTCCTGAAATTACCTTGGGCTGTGCTGGCCGAGAGCCGCGGGGACCAGATTTGAGCCGGACGTGAGCTTTATTCCAGACCGAGCAGCTACTTTGTAAGAGATCTCCCCGGGATCGATATCATGGAGGGGCACAGAGGGGCTTCAGCTGCGCTGGGTGGGAGAGAAAACATGCCCTGTCGGCCCCTCAGCAAGTGCTCTGCTCCCTGGACTGAGACGCAGATTAGCAGCAAGCAGGGAGGCTTCGGGGATGCTGGGGGCTGCTTTGAAAGGCACCCCTGAGCTAAGACTTGGCTGGTGGGAAGGAATCACCTCCCTCCCTCCAGCCGTAAGAAGAACTGGACATCAGCTTCCAAAGAAGTCATCAGCAATG
The DNA here is from genome assembly GCF_009828535.3 of Hylobates moloch. NCBI lineage: Eukaryota > Metazoa > Chordata > Mammalia > Primates > Hylobatidae > Hylobates > Hylobates moloch. Next base: position 173,871,702 of record NW_026652279.1, read on the forward strand.
CAACTGTTCACACTGAGGATACTCCCTGCTTGAGGGGTCAGCCAGGCCTGCTGGGCAACCTAGGAGGCTTGGATGACCGTCTACCCCAGTGTTTTGGGGATGGAAAGTCCCACATTCTAAGAACCCTCAGTCCCTGGGCAACCTGGGGTGGTTAGTCACCACAGCTTGTGGCTTGGGCCCATGACAGCATGTAGAAATGACGTGGACTGCCGCCAGCCAGGCACAGTGGCTCACGACTGTAATCCCAGCTCTTTGGGAGGCCGAGGCATGTGGATCACCTGAGGTCAGGAGTTCGAAACTAGCCTGGTCAACATGGTGAAACCCCATCTCTGCTAAAATATATATATATATAAATATAAAAATATATATATATATAAATATATATATATATATATAAAAATTAGCCAGGCATGGTGGTGTGCACCTGTGGTCCCAGCTACTCAGGAGGCTGAGGCACAAGAATCACTTGAACCCGGGAGGTGGAGGTTGCGGTGAGGTTGCACCAGTGCACTCTCCAGCCTGACAACAGAGCAAGACTCTGTCTCAAACAAACAAAACAAAACAAACAAAAAGACGTAAGACGTGGACCGCTGGAGAATGAGGGTGCTGCCTGCAGTCAAAACAGAGTGGGAGTGCCCAGCTCAGGGCCAGAATGATCCTATTCCCGGCACTTCTCAGTGAGGCTCTGTGGCTCACCTAGGAAACCAGCCTCCCTTGCAGGCAGCGGCCTGGCTGGCCTGGTCTCCTGGAGGCTCTCTCAAATACTTACATCCACACCCAAGATATGCTCTTGAGATTTGACTCGCATTATTGCTATGGGACAAGTTTTCATCTGCAGTTTAAATCTGTTTCGCAGCTTACATTCCTACGTCCTAGGGGTTTGGAATTCTAGATCATATTTGAAGTGTTGGTGCCACACACACACCTTAACACCTGCACACTGACAACAAAACCATCCACTTTGCAGCACAGCTGGGATCGCCTGACCTTTCTCCTGTCCTCCCCGCTTGAGCTCAGTGGCTGGGCAGCAGGGGATGCATGGCCACTGGCCAGCCAGTTGCAGCTCTTAGCTGGGGTGTCAGAGGACGCCTCTGTCCTCCCCTCCCCCATCCCTCTGTGGCCCTTGGAGGCAGAGAACTTTGCCCGCCAGTCCCATGGGGAATGTCAACAGGCAGGGGCAGCACTGCAGAGATTTCATCATGGTCTCCCCGGCTCTCAGGCTCCTCTGCCTTCTGCTTGGGCTTCAGAGCTGTCTGGCTGCAGGTGCGTCCGGGGAGGTTTTCCCCATAAACTTGGTGGAAGGGCAGTGGGCAAATCCAGGAGCCAGCCCGGGCTTCCCAAACCCCACCCTTGCTCTGGACACCCCCATCTGCCAGGAGGGCTTTCTGGCAGCTCCTGTTCAATTTCTTTCCTTCTAGAAACCAGCATCCAGGCACAGGAGGGGAGGCCCTTCTTGGTGGCCCAGGCTTTGGCGGGATTATTTTTCAAAGAACTTTAGGAGTGGGTGGTGCTTTCCTGGCCCCCATGGGCCCCTGCCTGTGAGGTCAGACAAGCACAGGGAGTCTAGGGCCTCTCAGAGTGCGGGAAGTGCTCACAGGGTGCTCCCAGACTGGGGAGCACAAGTAGGGGAGGTGTGTGGGGGATGGCGCCTGGGGCATGGGGGATGGGGTGTGGGAAACGGCATGTGGGGCGTGGGGGATGGGGTGTGGAGTATTGGGGGTGGGGACAGCGCGTGGGGTGTGGGGGATGGGCCATGGGGGTGGGGCCTGGGAAACGGCATGTGGGGTATGAGGGATGGGGCATGGGGTGTAGGGGTGAGGTGTGGGAAAGTGTGTGGGGTATGGGGGAAGGGACGTGGGAAACGGCATGTGGGGTGCAGGGGATGGGGCATGGAGGTGTGGGGGATGGGGTGTGTGGGGTGTGGGGGATGGGGCATGGAAAGGGTGTGTAGGGTGTAAGGATGGGGTGAGGAGATGGCGTGGAGGATGGGGCATGGGGATGGCAGGTGGGGCATGGGGATGGCGAGTGGGGGGTGGGCGTGGGGATGGTGACTGTGGGGTAGGGATGGCAAGTGGGGGTGGGGCCTGGGAATGGTGAGTGGGGTGTGGGGATGGCAAGTAGGGGGTGTGGCGTGGGGATGGCGAGTGGGGCGTGGGAATGGCGTGTGGGGATGGCAAGTGGGGGGTGGGGATGGCGTGTGGGGATGGCGAGTAGGGGGTGGGCTGTGAGGGACAGTGCCTGGGATGTGGGGCTGCAGCCCTAGCTCACAGCATGGCCTTATGACCCCGGCCACCTTCCTGCCCCAGGCGGGGTCGCTGAGGCCTCAGGAGGAAAAAACACGGGACATACCGTGGAAGCCGGGGCCTCACAGAGGTGAGCAGGGACTGCCAATGGTTTTGCCCTGGGGCCCAGTGGGGGCCAACATCACCTCCTTCGCCTCCCATGGCAAAGAGCCCGCCCTTGGGGTGGCTACTGCAGTGCCCCCCCAAGGAGGGTGTTCCCTGCTGAAGAGGAAGTGACTGCTCCAGCTTGGCCTTCCCTGGGACTGGGGTGCAGGTGATTTTATCTTCTTGGTTCCATTCTGTTCCTTCCAGATAATCGTGTGTTCTTCATCAGGTTTTCCTCAGTTCTTGAGAGGTTTTCTGATGCAAATCTGCTTTCATCCCAGGGCGGTCACTGGCTCTGCTCACACCAGCCTCCAAGGGTGTGGGTGTCCTAGAAGTGTGGGTGTCCCGGGGGGTGTGGGTGTCCCGGGGCTGTGGGTGTCCCGGGGACGTGGGTGTCCCGGGGGGGCGTGGGTGTCCCGGGGGGGCGTGGGTGTCCGGGGGGCGTGGGTGTCCGGGGGTGTGGGTGTCCGGGGGGCGTGGGTGTCCGGGGTTCATGGGTGTCGGGGGGGCGTGGGTGTTGGGGACTGCAGGGACATGGGCCTCCCCTCCCACTCCTGCTGCCCAGGGCACCTCCTGTGAGGACTCGGCGTCCGTGAATTCCCACCTCCTGGAGCCCGATTCTTTGGTGTCCCCACCTGCATCCTCAGCCTCCTTCCAAACCAGACCGGTTCTCTAGGGACGTCGACGTGTGAAACTGATTTTAAAGAAAACAGGCGGTGGCCTTTCTCTTGGCCCCACGTGGCCCAGTAGCGCTCAGTTTCCGTCCCTTCTTCCGCGCTCAGTAACCAATTTAGGCCGCTCCTGCAGAACTCGGGCTCCTGCCCACCGGCCAACAGCGTCCACCTGAGGCCCGTCCTCCTTTTTGTTCGTCCCTCCCGAACGCGCCTCCTGCGGCCTCTCCAGAGCCCCTCCCGCGCGTCCTCTCAGCCCCGCTCGCCTCCTCCCGGGGCCTCCCTCTCCCGCCCGCCCCACAGCCCGTCTCCCCTCGCGGGCTAAGGCAGGTTCAGGCAGCGCGGCCGCCCCGGGGGGGTCACTCCTCACTCCACCACCGCGTGGTGCCCACAGCTCACAGCGCTCCCGGGAAACGGTCCCCTCAGCTGTAGGGCGTCCTGAAGAACGGCCTGCTCGGAGCTGAGCGCACGGGGTTGCCTCGCCCTGGGCGGCTTGGGGTTGCCGTTTTCCCATGGGCAAAGCGGGGGTCCTATTTGCCTACAAGTAACCGTCGGGGTTACGGACAGGCCAGGAGCTGCAGCGGGGGGCTCTGCTCTCAGGACCGGCCCCAGGAGGATCCGCGCGAGGTCTGGAGCTCCGAGGGGTCGCAGGGGACAGAGGGGCCCCAAGCGGAGACAGGGAAGGCGGCAGAAGCCCAGGACCGCCAAGAGCTGGCGAGGAAGCCTGGGGCTCGCTGTCGGGGGAGCCGGGCAGGGGCCGCGCCTCGGACTAGGACGGAGGCCTGGGGAAGGCAGATCTGGCCGCCGGAGACGCGGTGCGGGTGGAGACGAGGGATTTGGATTTCCGCGGGCGGCTGTGCAGGGCCAGGGCGGCGTTGGCGCGCGGTTCACGTGGGCCCCAGGGGGGTGCCCAGCACCCGGGCCGCGCCGCCTTCTCCTTGTCGGCATCAACCCCCAGCCTCACATTTACGCGGCGGCGCCCGCAGCCCCCTTCGGCCCAGCCTCCGCGCGTGCCCCTGAGCGCGCCCTCGGGATCAGCTCCTGGAAGCAGAGAGGCCGGGCCGGGAAGGATGAGCGAGAGGGGTGACTGCCCTGGGGGCACGGCAGGGAGGACGTCCAGCCAAGCCTGCGAGCAGCGCCGCTCCCCTCCTCCAGGACAGGCGGGAACCTGCGATGCCCCCGCTGCGTGGGGCGGGGCCGTGGGACGGTCTCCGAGGCACGGGGCAGGGCAAGCGGTGAGCATTTCACGGAACTCGCATTTCTCAGTCTTCATAACCCAGGAGGAAGCCCACGGCGTCCTGCATAGGCGCCGGCGCGCCAACACGTTCCTGGAGGAGCTGCGGCCGGGCTCCCTGGAGAGGGAGTGCAAGGAGGAGCAGTGCTCCTTTGAGGAGGCCCGGGAGATCTTCAAGGACCTGGAGAGGACGGTGAGCCCAGCCTCGGGGCGCCCCGCACCGCTGAGACTGCAGGCGGCGGTGGACCAGGCCGTGTGGGGCCGCCTGCGTCTCTTTGGCTGTGGCTGTGAGCGGCGAACACGCAGCGGCGCCTGCACAGCGCTTCCTGCGGGGGTCGCTTTCCGCCTGGGGTGACTCCGCTTTCCTGGGCGATGCCCCTCCCTCCCCGTTTCCAGGGACGCCCCCCCAGGCACACGCTCCCTTATGCGGCCACATCAGAAAATACGATTTGAAAAGCACACTTAGGGTGTCACCCTTAACTTCCCAAGGGAGTCCCCCCAATACCCTAAGGATCCGGGGCAGCCTGCGCATCACAGACGCGCGCGGCTCGCAGAAGGGACATGGTGAGAAGCTGACCTGGGGGAGCCCCACGCGGCCCACAGCATGCCACCAGCGGCGCCTCCTCAGGGCACATGTCGGGGAGAAACAACATTTAGGGACCTGGGACTTTCTCCACTTCACACTCACGGGTCACCTCACACTGAAAGATCACCTCAAACAGGATACCTCACACAGGGCACGCTTCACACCACAGGCCACCTCACACAGGACACCTCACACTCAGGGTGCACTTCAAACCCACAGGTCATTACACCTCACACTCACAGGACACCTCACACAAGACACCTCACATGGGGCACACTTCACACTCACGGGTCACCTCACACTCAACACTTCACACAGATCACCTCACTCAGAGGACACCTCACACAGGGTACACTTCACACCCAGGACACCTCACACCCAGGGTGCACATCAAACTCAGGTCATTTCACCTCACACTCACAGATCACCTCACTCTCACAGGACACTTCGGACAGGGCACACTTCACACTCACAGGTCACCTCACACTGGTCACCTCACACTGGTCACCTCACACAGGTTATGTCAAACTCACAGGTCCCCTCACACAGGACACCTCACACAGTGCACTCTTCTCACAGGTCCCCTCACACAGGTCACCTCACACTCACAGGGTGCACTTCACACTCATGGGTCCCCTAGCACAGGATACCTCATACTCATCACCTCACACACGTTATATCAAACTCTCAGGTCCCCTCACACAGGACATCTCACACAGTCACCTCTCACAGGACATTTCACACAGGGCACACTTCACACTCACAGGTCACCTCACACAGGGCACACGACTCTCACAGGTCACCACACCTCACACTCACAGATCAGCTCACATAGATCACCTCACTCTCACACGACATCCATCACACTCACAGGTCACGTCACACTCATAGGATACCCCACCCACAGGTCACCTCACACAAATCACCTCGCTCACACAGATCACCTCACACACAGGGCACACTTCACTCTCACAGGTCACACCTCACACAGATCACCTCTTACAGGACACTTCACACAGGGCACACTTCATTCTCACAGGCCCCCTCACACAGGACACCTCACACTCACAGATCACCTCACTCTTACAGGACACCTCACACTCACAGATCACCTCACTCTTACAGGACACCTCACACTCACAGATCACCTCACTCTTACAGGACACCTCACACTCACAGGTCACCTCACGCTTACAGGACACCTCACACTCACAGGTCACCTCACGCTTACAGGACACCTCACACTCACAGATCGTCTCACTCTTACAGGACACCTCACACTCACAGATCACCTCACTCTTACAGGACACCTCACACAGATCATCTTACTCTCTCAGGACACCTCACACAGGGCACACTTCACTCTCACAGGTCACCATACCTCACACAGATCACCTCATACTGACAGACCACTTCATTCTCACAGGATACCTCACACTCAGGGCACCCTTCACACTCACAGGTCACCACACCTCACACAGATCATCTCATTCTCACAGGACACCTCACTCTCACAGGTCACCTCACACTCAGATTATCTCACACTCACAGGTCGCCACACCTCACACTGATAGGATCTCTCACACAGGATGCCTCACAGTCACAGAGAAACACATCTCATATGCACAAGACACCTCACACTCACAGGACACGTCATGCTCAAGGAAGCCTCACACTCACAGGAGGTCCAGCTGTCTGAGGCAAAGGCTAACATGACCCTTTCCAGGCAAATTGAGGATGGTCATGCCTAGCATTTTTATACACCTAGTTTTCAAAGCATTTCTCATCTGTTGTATTCTCTCAGCACCCTGTGCGTTTAAGTTCAGGTGGCCAACAGTTTCTTCAGCACTTTTTTCTGTGGAGTGCTTTTGCTGTTTGTGGAATATTTTGCATCTGCTACTGCACCCTCTCCCCGTATGTGTGGCCACCCTGTCAGAGGTGGAGCTGTGGCTCAGAGCCTGTGTACCTCGTCCCAGGTCCACAGCTCAGCGACAGAAGAGTCAGGGCTGAACCTCGGGTGTTCTGACTTGGGAGCAGGAAATGTGTGGTCACCCATAGTTCCAGATGTCCCGGGGAGGGGCCAAGATGAGAAGAAACCTACCTCAGCTCCAGAGCGAAGTCTGGCCTCCTGAGCCCGCCCCGCCAGGCCCAGGTCCAAGTCCCCCACCCCCAGTTCACGGTTTGTCCAGTGCTTCCCGTTGGGTGCTGTGGTGAAGGTGCATCTCACGAGGCTTTCTCTCTTGCTCCCTCAGAAGCTGTTCTGGATTTCTTACAGTGGTGAGTGGATGATCGCCACCAATCCTGCCTGCAACCCTTCTCCTCAGCGTACTGACACCAGCCCACTCCACAGATGGGGACCAGTGTGCCTCAAGTCCATGCCAGAATGGGGGCTCCTGCAAGGACCAGCTCCAGTCCTATATCTGCTTCTGCCTCCCTGCCTTCGAGGGCCGGAACTGTGAGACGTGTAAGGCCGCGCTTTGGGTCCCATATTTGCAGAGGGCCCTGGGGAGCTGGTGGAGGTGGCCTGGCCGACCAGGCTGCAGGGTGCACAACCTGGTGGGGCGTGTGGACCGGGCATTCTGGGCTCAGCCCCAGTTGGAAGTTGGTCTAGGTGACCTTGAAGTCTCTTCCAGTCTGAGGTCTTTGACAGGAACCCAGGGTTCTAATTCTCAGACTCAGTGGCCCCTTGGGCTCCCGGCCCTGGGCAATTCTCAGCCCTCGAGATGGCCCAGCTGAGAGTCCCTGTGTCCCTGTCCCACTTCCACATCCCACGACACAGGACCGCTTGGTAAACTTCCCCTTCTCTACTTTCCATTACAGAGGTTTGAGGGTTGTTGTTTTTTTTTTTTACCATCCGAATATTAAATTATCACAAAGTTTGAGGCCCCCAACCTCCCTTGGGTTCAGTAATTCACTAGAAGGACTCATAGAACCCACTGGAGTGGATACACTCACAGTTACCATTTATTACAGCAAAGCATGCAGGCTTAAGTCTGCAGAGGGATCAGGCACAAGCTTCCCATTGTCCTCTCCCTGTGGGGTCATGTGGACAGTTCTTAATTCTCCCAGAATGACGTGTGACGAGACGTGGGGAAGTACTGCCAACTTGGGAAGCTCTACGAGCCCCGGTGTCCAGAGGTTTTATCAGGGCTCAATCACACAGACCCAGCTGACCACCCACACGGCTGACCTCAGTCTCAGCCCCTCCAGAGGCTGAGCCGATAGTGCAGCCCAGGCCCCGCCATGCATCACATTGTCAGCTGGACCATCCAGCACGGCTCAAGGCCCAGGTAAACACCAACATTCCCTCAGGCAAGACCTTCCAAGGGCTTAGCGGTCACTTCCGAGGAGCCAAGGCAAAGGCTACCCTTTCTCTGGCACAGCAGTTCATCCTTGACCACCCAAGACCACATTCTTACACTGAATGAGCTCTCCTGTGCCGCAGCCACTTTCTTCTCTAAGCAGAAGAGAGCCCAGCACGGTGGAGGAGGCTGAAGAGAGAGGCTTCCTGGGGGTCATCTGGGTCCAGAACACCTGGGGATCTCTGCTCAGCCCTGGTGCCCAGCAGCCCTGGTGCCCAGCAGCCCTGGTGTACATCCTGCAGGGCAGGCCTTCCCGCCGGAGTCCTGGACTTGCTCAGGGCCACTTCCCTTGCCCACATCAACCAAAGTCGGGCTGCTGGTTCTGCTTCTTCTGTCTGAGCCCATGACCAGAGCTGGGACTAACTGTCCCCAAGTGGGCTCACGGTGGTACAAGGCCAGCTTGGAAAACTGTCTCAGCTCTCTGGTCCTCTCGACAGTTGGGTCTCTGACTGGAAGTCCCTTGGACACTTTTACCGTCTCCATAGGGGCTTTCACTTTCCCCCAGGCTCCCCTCAGGCTCCCATCAGCTGCTCGGAAGAGTGGTCACCCTGGAGGCCACTGCCCACCAGCCAGGCACCCCCCAAATGCAACTGCAGCCAGCGCTGCCGCCCCCTGGCAAGGCTGTTCAGACATGTGGCTCCTCTGATCCACGCCTTGTCCTTTGGGTCAGTCCACAGAGCAGGTGGTGCCAAGCTCAGGATCTGTCATCCACAGCTCAGTGCCACCTTCCAGGCAGAACACTGCTGCTGACCCAGAGCATGGCCACCCCCGGGGCTGGCTCTCGCTGACCCCCAGAAGCCCCTCTCAGGGTGTCCCCTTCCTGTCCCCAGACAAGGACGACCAGCTGATCTGCATGAACGAGAACGGCGGCTGTGAGCAGTACTGCAGTGACCACACGGGTGCCAAGCGCTCCTGTCGGTGCCACGAGGGGTACTCTCTGCTGGCAGACGGGGTGTCCTGCACACCCACAGGTGACCAGGCTTCGTGTCCCAGTCCCAGATGACACCAGTCCCCGTCCCACTACAGATTATCTTACTGGACAGAAGGTGGGTGGGGGTGGCTTCACATCTACTGAGCACCGATTACGTGCTGACCAACTGTGAGTCGGGATCTGGGCACCAAGGGTGGCACAGGCCAGAGCGACAGTGACTAGGATGGGCACTCTGGGGGCAGTCCCTGAAAGGCCTCAGGCCCCCTGCCCATTCTAGGCAGACCAGGGGAGCCAAGCAAGGCACTATCTCACATCCAACTCCCACTCGCAGGACCTCCGCCAGGGTTCATGAATCTCCTTAGGCACAGCCAATGTCTGTACTGACTGCTGCCCACTCTGCATTCCAAAACTTGTAAAGGCTCCTGGGAAAATGGGATGTTTCTCCAAACCAGCCTGGAACGAATGGGCTGCACTTCCAAAAGCAGGGACACCCCACGCCCACTGTGTCTCAAAGAGGTGGCCGTGCCCACCCTGGCCACACAGCCTGGGACTCAGCCCGCCACCTCCTCGGGTTTTCTTTCTGGCCCAAGACCTTGATTGGAGCAGATCAAAACTAAGCATGGGATCGAAACAACACAGTTGTTTGTGACATTGATTCATCTTTAGGTAGAATTTCATTCACCTTTTACTAAAGTCAAGCAACACATCTTCCCCCTGAAAAGTGAGCAGAGGGCGGTTTTAAGACGTAAGCCCTCCGTTTCCTCCAAAACCAGCCCTGACCGTTGTCTCCTCAGCCAGCCACTTCCGCAAGGGCCTCTCATGGCCCGGCCCCACCAGTCAGGCCCAGCCGAGGCCCTGCCTTCCACCACCCCTGGGCCCTGGGAGCTCCTGCTCCTGGGGGCCTCCCATAGCCTCGGCCTCAAGACCTCTCAGAGGATGGGCGTTTCTGAATCTTGCCTAGTGGCACCTTCATCCCTCACAAATCTCTGCATCTTTCTGACTTTTGTTTTACACAGTTGAATATCCATGTGGAAAAATACCTATTCTGGAAAAAAGGAATGCCAGCAAACCCCAAGGCCGAATTGTGGGGGGCAGGGTGTGCCCCAAAGGGGAGTGTCCATGGCAGGTAAGGCTTCCCCTCACTTCAGGATTCCAAGCCCTGAGGGTCTTGGAGCCTTTTGAATGTGAACGACAGTTCTGGAAGGGAAAATGGGCAGGTCAGCCCCAAGCCCACCAGGCTCCAAGTCAGCCCACCTAGCACCTCCAGCTCACTGCACCCCCATGCTTTTAGTGGGGCAAGGATGGAGAAAAGAAAATGACACTCACTGAGGGTCTACCCTGTGCAGAGAACCCTGCGAGATGCCCCACCCGAGTTGTCACGTCGTCCTCACTGTTACTCTTTGAGGTGGGACCTTTGCCTGATCTTTGCAAAATCAGGAGCGTTGGATCAAAGCTATGTGAAGATCCTGTGAGGTGAACAGTGAAATCTCACAGTGACATTTGTATTCTTTGGCCGTGCCCAAGAGCACGTCTCGGCTAGAGAGGGGCACAGCCTCCCAGAGCCAGGTCTGAGCAGCTTTGCCTGGGAGGGATCTGCAAAGACCCCAGGATTTCAGAAACAAATTGTGCAATGCCAGAGGTCCCTTTGCATGCCCGGGAGGGCGAGTCATCAGAGAAACAATGACAGCAATGTGACTTCCACACCTCCTGTCCCCCCGCCCAGGTCCTGTTGTTGGTGAATGGAGCTCAGTTGTGTGGGGGGACCCTGATAAACACCATCTGGGTGGTCTCCGCGGCCCACTGTTTCGACAAAATCAAGAGCTGGAGGAACCTGATCGCGGTGCTGGGTAGGTACCACTGTCCCCTGTCTGACCGCAGCTCTCAAGTGTCTCAGGGGCCGTGGCTCTGGGCTTCGTGCTGTCACTTCCACAGACAGACAGATGTCTCCAAAAGGGGAGCGATCATGCTGGGCACGACTGCTGTGGCCACCGTGCTCTCAGCCACTTTCCCATGCCCAAATAAAACGGTAAAAGACTGGGGGTTATGCCCATCCTGCCTCAGTTGACCAAGAGCCCAGAAAAGGTTGCGATGCCCAGGGCCTCATGGGACCATCAGGTGGCAGGGGTTCTGCTCACTGGGTTTATGGGTGAGATGAGCACTCCCAGGAGGGCCACTGGGCCGGGAAGAACTGTGGAGAATTGGGGCACGCCCTGTCCCCCCAGCTGCCAGGGTGCAGCACCCCTTCCCCACCTCAACACCCAGGCCCCAGATTCACCCCAGTTCACACGTCCCCACACAAGCCACAGGCTGCCACCTGGGGCAGGCCAGCCCCACCTTGGGATTGGATGCAGGCCCCCTCCCCCCAAAAGGAGACTGCAGCCCCTGCAGACCTAGAAATGGCCACAGCCCATCCCCATGCACCAGGGGCGAGGCGGCAGGTGGTGGAATGGGCCTGAGGGGGGCTCCTTCCTTCCAGGCGAGCACGACCTCAGCAAGCACGATGGGGACGAGCAGAGCCGGCGGGTGGCGCAGGTCATCATCCCCAGCACGTATGTCCCGGGCACCACCAACCACGACATCGCGCTGCTCCGCCTGCACCGGCCCGTGGTCCTCACTGACCATGTGGTGCCCCTCTGCCTGCCCGAACGGACGTTCTCCGAGAGGACGCTGGCCTTCGTGCGCTTCTCATTGGTCAGCGGCTGGGGTCAGCTGCTGGACCGTGGCGCCACAGCCCTGGAGCTCATGGCCCTCAACGTGCCCCGGCTGATGACCCAGGACTGCCTGCAGCAGTCACAGAAGGTGGGAGACTCCCCGAATATCACGGAGTATATGTTCTGTGCCGGCTACTCGGATGGCAGCAAGGACTCCTGCAAAGGGGACAGTGGAGGCCCACACGCCACCCGCTACCGGGGCACATGGTACCTGACAGGCATCGTCAGCTGGGGCCAGGGCTGCGCGGCCGTGGGCCACTTTGGGGTGTACACCAGGGTCTCCCAGTACATCGAGTGGCTACAAAAGCTCATACGCTCAGAGCCACGCCCAGGTGTTCTCCTGCGAGCCCCATTTCCCTAGCAGCAGCCCTGCCCCGTGGAGAGAAGGCCAACGCTGCGTACAACTGTCCTGGCACCAAATCCCATCAACTCTTCTGCAGTTCATGGGGTAGAGGAGGGCATGGGAGGGAGGGAGAGGTGGGGAGGGAGACAGAAACAGAAACAGAGAAACAGACAGAGAGAGACTGAGGGAGAGATTCTGAGGACATGGAGAGAGACTCGAAGAGACTCCAAGATTCAGAGAAACTAATAGAGACACAGAGATGGAATAGAAAAGATGAGAGGCAGAGGCAGACAGGCGCTGGACAGGGGCAGGGGAGTGCCACGGTTGTCCTGGAGGCAGACATCCCAGCTGAGCCTCCATATCTCCCTTCAGCCAAGCCCACCTGCACGTGATCTGCTGGCCTCAGGCTGCTGCTCTGCCTTCATTGCTGGAGACAGTAGAGGCATGTACACACGTGGATGCACACACACAGAGATATGCACACACACAGATGCACACACAGATGGTCACACAGAGATATGCAAACACACCAATGCACACACACAGAGATATGCATACACACAGATATGCACACACACGGATGCACGCACACAAAGCCAATGCACACACACACCAGTGCACACACACGGATGCACAGAGATATGCACACACCGATGTGCACACACAGATATGCACACACACCAATGCGTGCACACACCGATGCACACACACACACGCACACACCCGGATGCACACACACCGATGCTGACTCCGTGTGTGCTGTCCTCTGAAGGCGGTTGTTTAGCTCTCACTTTTCTCGTTCTTATCCATTATCATCTTCATTTCAGACAGTTCAGAAGCCTCACCATGCATGTTGGTGAATGCCCCAAACTCTCCCCCAAAATGTGTTTCTCCCTACGCTGGGTGCCGGGCTGCACAGACCGTTCCCCACCTGCTTCCCAACTTCACAATAAATGGCTGCGTCTCCTCCACACGCCTGTAGTGCCTGCCACCCACTGGGTTGCCCGTGATTCATTTTCGGAGCCCCCGGTGCTCATCCTCTGAGATGCTCTTTTCTTTCACAATTTTCAGCCTCACTGAAATGAACCCTCACATGGAAGCTATTTTTTAAAAACAAAAGCTCTGTGATAGATGTTTGAGGCTGTAGCTCCCAGGATCCTGTGGAATTGGATGTTCTATCCCTGCCACAGCCCTTGTCAATGATATTTCGCAGAGACCCTGGGAGCACCTGCTCGAGAATCAGGGACACGCACATCACTAAATGCAGGTTCCCAGGCCCTGGCTGCAGTGGGAGGACCTGACAAGCTGCACTCTTGCTGAGTCCCCAGGGTGGTGGGGGAAGAATGAGAAACACATGAACAGAGAAATGGGGAGGTGACAGACACTGCCCCCACTCAGACTCCAGCAAGCACGGCTCAGACAGCGGACTCAATGCCATCCCTGCAGGGCGGTCCCGGGCACCGGTGGCGCTCACAGCAGCAAGGCAGGCACCAGCAACCCACCGCGGGGGCACTCAGGCAGCATCTACTTCAGAGCAGACAGGGTCGGTGAACTACAGCCGTGGGCTGCTTCCAAGCCAGCCTGCTCTTGTAAAGTTTTATGGGAACACACCCATGTTAGTGTCCATGGAGTGGCCGTGGCAGAGACGTCCAGCCAGACAGATCAGCTGACCCGCCAAGCCCAGCATGGTTAGTGTCAGGACCTCTGCCGAAGACGCTTGCTGACCCTGGCCAGACCCCGGTTCCTAATGCCTCCCCATACGGGACGGGAGCCAGTGGCGGGCCCTGATCCAGGTCAGAGCTGGCTCTACTTTCTCTTTTGTCCGAGTGACCGTGCCTCAGTTTCCTCATCTGTAAAACAGGAGCCCACCGTGATGCTTGTGGTGGGATGAGATCAGCGTGGGTGGAACAAGGCCCTGGAAGGGCCCATGCCATCATCATCGACAGCAAAGCCACTCTGCAGACAGATGCTTCAGTGAATTGGCAGAAAATTCTGCAACCAGAATGCCCGGGGCTCCTGAGGCCCTAAGCCCAGCCGGGCTCTGGAAGCCGCTCTGACTTCTTGGGAGTGGAAGTTGGCAGGACTCTTCCTGGGAAGAAGCAGAGGGTGGGGATGAGAGGACAGTTCAGGAGCCCACCCAGACCCACAGGAGGAAACCGGGGGAGTCATGCGGGGTCCTGGTGGAGCGCCAGCCTCCCTTCCTGCCAGTGGGAAATGCAGGCGTCCACCTCATGGTGCTGCCAGAGGAGGGGGCCCAGGACTCCCCAGAGGCTTCGCTGAAGGGCCTGGGCGCCCCCGAAGGCTACACGGTTCATATGGGACGTGCCACCTGCCACGGCTCAGCTCCAGCTTTCTGTGAGTGGCGAGATAGAATACAGGGAGGCCACTGGCCATGGGCCTGGGACAGGGTGGGATGAGGCGGAAGGCTTGGGCCCCCAAAGCCAGCATCGCCACCCAGTGTTGATGACAAAGACTGCGGGTCTGCCACGAGCATCCTGCTGTTGGTGCACACACCGCATTGGTCTCTCCACGCAAACACGCCTAGAGGCGATGCCGGAGTGTGGAGACCAGGAGAGGCAGGAGTCAGACATCTGGTGCCACCAGGAAGGCCCCTCTCAGAGGACCGGGCTGTGCGTGGCGCCTGCCATGGGAGGCCAGCCTGGCGTTGGCATCGTGGTGCCCACCATGGGAGGCCAGCCCGGCGTTGGCATCCAGCATCATCAGTTTGTGCAGTCGGGTGGGGCTCAGTGAGTGCCTCCTGTGTGCCAGGCACAGTGACGCACAATGTGTGCAAACCAGGCTCGTGTGCAGGTGGCTGTGAGATGGGGCGACCCATCAAGGCAGACGCACCGTGAGGCAGTGGCCAGCGCTGCAGGTTTTAGGGGCATTGCTCCCTGGCCACTATGGCATAGCAGGCAGTGATCGCCACACTGGCCAAGTTTTAGGCCATTTATTCCGGAGACCCCAGAGGCAAAAATCCTGGCTGCACCTCCCAGTGACTCCCACAGCCATTGAGCAGAGATGCTTAGGGACCTTGTGACGGGAGGTTTCTGTGCTGGAGAATGAGCCCAGAAGCCCTCTCAGCCTCGGAACAGTGTGGCCAGTGGTGGGCAGGTCAGGAGGGGTTTCCGACAGAGCCTGTGCCTCCAGATGGTCAGGGGAGGGTCACTCTCCACAGAAGTACATTTTGGGGCCATGTGGGCACAGAAGGTTTGGGGGTGGGTGGGGCAGGTGCCAGCCTGGCCTGTGGGAGACCATGGCGCAGATGCCAAGCCCCCCCGTGACATGAGACCACCTGACACCACCCAGAGAGTGGCCGTGAGCAGAATGGCCCGCCCAGAAGCAAGCAGGGCCGTGGGGCAGAAGTCCTGGGCTCAGATCCCACACTCACTGCCAGCAGCCTCGGCTCAGGCTTCTGAGCTCTCTAAACTTAGTTTCCTGTTCTGGAAAAATGATGGGGAAAATGATATTTTTATGTGATTGTGAGGACTGAGAGTTAAATGTAAACATCTGGAAACTATAAAACTAGCGTGAAATGATGTTTTTATTCTTAGAACAGAAAGTCCCCACTCCCGCGGCCCTGGTGACTGATGAGGATGAAGTTCCACGGGGCCGCCCAGCTCTGCCTGGGGAAGGTGGGGCCACAGCGGCTGTGTTCCCAGCGTAGTCACTCCCCTCCCTCGCCAGCGGGTCTCGGCTCCAATCAGGAGGCCTAAACCAAGTGATAAGCAGCCGGACAACAGCCAGCCCAGCCGGGGCGTGGACTTTGCTCCAGCAGCCTGTCCCAGTGAGGACAGGGACACGGTACTCGGCCACGCCATGGGGCACCTACTGCACCTCGTCCTGCTCAGTGCCTCCCTGGCTGGCCTCCTGCTGCCCGGGGAAAGTCGTAAGTGCCCCTTGCCCTTCAGACCCAAAAGCAGCCCTGGGGAGCGGGGTGGGGCGGCAGTTGGGGAAACCCTCTCATCTCCACAGCCTGGACCGCGGGTCCTTGGCCGCTGTCAGAGGCTGGCCTCAGATGGCTGGGCTTGGCCTTTCCAGCCAAGGGCATCCTCAAGGCCAGCTGTGGCTCCCTGTGGCCGAGAGTCAGATGGGCAGATCAGAGGTCACAGAGACAAAAACACAAGGACAGAGTCAGAGAGAGAAAGGGAGAGGGAGGGAGAAACGGAGACACAGTGAGATGGGAGGCCAAGAGGCAAAGACAGAGACAGAGGGAGGGGTGGGGGCAGGCAGAGACAGGACAGTTGGCCGTCTGCCACCACAAGGAGGCACAGGACGAGGGGCACAGCAGAGGAGCTCCCAAGGAGGAGGAGGCTGAGCCGAGCCAGCACCACCACCCTCAGACTGGCTCCGCCTGGGAAGGGGCTGCCTGATGCACAGCTGGACAGTGGGGGCAGCAGGGCTGTCCAGGACCCCCAGGCCTGTCCAAAAGCAGAGGCCCAGAAAGGACAGAAGCCAGGCAAGGCTGGGGGCAGCGGAGGAAGAGGAGGCCCCTCTGGTGGGGACACGAGAGACAGGGACCCTAGACTTGTTTGCATCCTGGACAAAGTAGACAAGCAGGGCCACCAAGGGGACCCAGGCCTGGGCAGAGAGTGTGTGAGGGAGAGACGGAGCAAGGGGAGACCCTCGTGGGGTGGAAAGGGGAGACCCCTGGGAAGGCTGAGTGGATCCTCAGTGCATCACTGACCTAAACGGCCCCTCCGCCTGGTGGCTTGGAGCGCCAGTCACATCACACGGAGGTCTTCTCCATCCCACCCTCAGCCCCCTGCCCTCCCCAGCCTCTGTCCCCTGAGCCACATCTTCCTATCTCCCACATGGAATGGGACTCCCCTCTTCATGGGGTACTGTGTGGCTCCATCTCGCCCAGCCTTCTTCCTGCCCCTCAGGCCACACTGCCCTGTGCAGGAGCCCACTGTGATGCTTGTGGTGGGATGAGATCAGTGTGGGTAGAACAAGGCCCTGGAAGGACCCATGCCATCGTCATCTACAGCAAAGCCACTCTGCAAACAGAGAGATGCTTCAGTGAATTGGTAGAAAATTCTGCAGCCAGAATGCTCTGGGCTCCTGAGGCCCTAAGCCCAACCCGAGGCTCTGGAAGCTGCTCTGGCTTATTGGGAATGGAAGTTGGCAGGACTCCTCTTCCTGGGAAGAAGCGGAGGGTGGGGATGAGAGGACAGGCCAGGAGCCCACCCAGACCCACAGGAGGAAACCAGGGGAGTTATGCGGGGTCCTGGGGGAGCGCCAGCTTCCCTTCCTGCCAAAGGGAAATGCAGGCGCCCACTTCGCGGACCTCTGGGTCCACAGGGTCATGACACCCTTAGCTGTGTGACGCGGGCCTGGCCCATGATCATGGCCTGTGGTGTCCCTGGGGCGGACATGGCCAGCCCCGGAGAGCCAGGGCCAGGCCGTCTCCCTCCCCTACTCTGCCTCAGAGGCCTCGGCAGCTGCACTGTGGGGTGGGTGGGGCTGAACACAAGTCCCAGAAGGTCCCACTCAGGACCCTGCTGTGCACACTTTTGATTTTAATAAAATCGGAATGCGCACAGCATCTGCAGTCTAGCCTTTAAATGAGCACAGCTGTCCTGGCAGTCACGGAAGTTCTTCTGGGGCGGAGGGACCTCAGCACTGCTTTGCTGGTACTGCTATAAGAGAGGACCATGGACCAAGTAGCTTAAAGCAACCGAAACGTTTCTCCCACAGCTCTGGAGGCTGGAAGTTCAAAATCAAGGCGTCAGCGGGGCTGGTTCCTCCAGAGGCTGGGGGAGAGTCTGCTCCAGGCCTGTCTCCTGGCCTTGGAGCCCGTGGCTTGTGGGAGCATTGCTCCCATCGCTGCCTCCATCATTGCGTGGGGTTCTCACCATGGCTGTTTTTCTGTCATCTTTTCTCTCAGAAGGACACCAGTCATTGGATTTAGGGCTCACCCTACCCCCATAAAATGTCTTCCTAACTAAATACATCACAAAATTCTATTTCCAATTAAGGTCAGGTGCTGAGGTTCTGGGAAAGACATGAATTTGGAGGGACATTATTCAGCCCTGTCCTGCCACCTGTGAGTGTTTTCTGCAATCCAACTTTTTATTTTAATAAAATCAGAATATGCAGAGCACCTGCAGTGCCAGCCTTTAAACTACCGCTGTTGTACTGGCAATCATGAAAGCTACGTGGCTTCAGTTTCAATCTTTACATTCGACAAGTTTAAATCCATTCTTCATTAGTTTGGACCTTACTGACTGAAAATTTTGCTTGCTGGTAAAACTTGCTCAAATGCAGTTGCTGACTGTGGAATTCACTGATGTTGCCAAAACAGCAAACACAACCGTGTGCTCGAGGATTGCAACGCTCCCGACGGCTTTTGAAGAAACAAAACCACACAACAAACGTCTACCAATCTGGGTGCTCCATACCAGAGTTCTGGAGTGTTCCATTAATCTCTTGAGACAAGTGTCTAAAAACCTTGTTTTAATTTCGTTTTGCCAATCCCATTTTACTGACATCAGAAAGTGTGGCCACGTGGCCGAGGCCCAGCCTGCTCAGTCTGACTGAAGCGTTGATGCGACTCAGCCATAACAGATAGCAGAAGCACCCAGATTCAGTCCAGAGGGCTGAGCCAGGCGCGCAGTCTTTCCTTCATTCCCTCAACACATGTTGGTTAAGTTCTGGCCGTGCTAGGCACAGGGATACAGCTCTGACCAAACACGCCAAGTCTTTTTCCAGCGGAGGGAAGGATGAGCCTGTCAGCATGTAATGTCAGAGAGGGGTTGGGCGCTGGAAGACAAGTAGCACAGTGTAAGGGGATGAACGAGACACGAGTGGGGGCAACGTCAGAGGGTGTGGTCAGGGAGGGTCTCTCGGGGGGCGCTGGGGCTGAGCCACTTTGGTATCTGTGGAAAGAATGTTCCAGACAGGGAGGTGACTGGTGCAGAAGTCCTGGGGTGTGAGTGTTGGGCTTAGCCAGGGTCAGCACAGCGCCCAGTGTGGCAGAGAGAGATGAATGAGGGCAGAGTTGAAGGTGGTGCAGCCTGGGAGGCCTGGCCATGGGAAGACCGTGGGCTTTGTTCTAAGACCACTAGAGGCAGATTCTGGGTGGTCCTTGACTTCCTTGCATCATCCTTTCCACCCCGTGCCTGCCACCTGTACCCTGTTCCTCACACAGTCCAGCTCAACCTTATAGGCAGTGTCCTACCCCCATGAGCTGGGGAGACCTGAGCAGGCTTCAGGGAGATGGGAAAAGGCAGGAACTGGACAAAGGCTGCAAAGGAAAGGTGAATTCTTAGTGGTCAGTCAGCCTGGGGATGCTCGGGGGTAGATGCCAAGGGGAACAGAGCTGTGGCCGTTATCACAGAACAGCGAGTTCCTCTAAGAGGTCAGAGGAGGCGCAAGGGATTGACCAGAGACAGTGAGGGCGTCAGGCCCCGGCTGAGTGGGGACCAATCCTTGTGGCAAGTCTGTGAACCGTCACTGTGGCTCTAGGGCAGCAGAGAGAAAAGCAGGTGTATGTCAATCTGGCCACAAGGAAGGAGACCAAGGGGAAGAGAGAAGGGACCAAGAGAGGTGTTCACATGGAGGTGCGTTAGAACACCGAGGGCAAGGCAGAACGCGGTCTTCAGACCCCAGCTGGAGCCCAGGAGGTCCGCGAGTCCCAGTCTGGGAAACACGAAGCCGGGCTTGGATAACTTGTCTGAGGCTGTGGTCATCCCAACATGACAGCCAGGGGCCCCAAGGGAGATGGGCATTCCCCGCCCCTCAGCTTCCTCAGTGCCTTTTGTGGAGTGGAGGTGACATGAGGCTGCAGGTTGCAGGGAGCCATGTGTGCAGACTTGCAGGAGCCACGTGTGGGCTGCATTTCAGAGCAAGTGTGTGGGAGTGGAGCAGACGCGCAGAGCAATGGGGCAAGGTCAACAAATAATAAATCTAAGCCTAGCGTTGGTGGGATGATGTCAGTGTCACTAAAAGAAATGGGGAATTTGGAAGGTAAAGTAACTGGAGGTAGGAATGAACCCAAGATTTACTGAGCACCTTCTGTATACCAAACTCAACACTAGGAGTTTATACAATCTTTAAAACAACTCTAAGAGCAGATATTATAATTCCCTTCTGCCAATAATAAATAATAAGTGACTAAGATGTTTTTGAAACTCAAGATTGCTTGATTCTGCAGTCTTGTTTTAAATTTTGGACATGGAGAGTTTGGAGTTCTGAGATGAGGGAAGGCATCTCTCATAGAGAGCTGAAAACATGGAGCTCAGGACAAAAGTCAGTGCTAGAGAGATCAATTGGAAGAGTCATATTTATTGTAGTGAGACATTGAATTTTTCAGTGGAAAAAAAGCACAGAAAAAGACTACAGAGGGCCAAGAAAAGAAACTGAGGCTATCAAAATGAAAACAGGAGGAGGAGTGGGTGAGAGACAGAGGAGACACAGGCAGAGAGATGGGGACAGCACAGCCCACAGACACACACTCTACAAGGGACACAGACTCTTGGATCCAGGGCATTTTAACCAGCAGATCAAGACTCATTTGCCAATCATGAAATCAACTCAGTATTTTTTTTTTTTAAAAAAAGAGTAGAATCAAATAGAAAACTTTGTACTAAGTACTGTATTTTAGGAAATACTAGTAAATATTATTTCTTGAAAGTTGGCGTGTATGTGTGTCCTGGCACTTCATAAATTGTACTTTTATAGTTTGTAATTGAAACAGCATCACCAATCCCCACATAACAAAGAGCAGAAACCTTAAAGACGAGTGGGGCCAGGCTGAAGGGGCACAGCTTGAGCCAAAGCACAGAGCAGAGTGGGCTGAAAGCACCCTAGGGAGGGAAAATTCAAGGAAGGAGGCTTGGGTGGCCAGGCTGAGCTGGCGTGAGCATGTGAGGAGGCTGGTGAGCTGATTGGATGGGATGTGTCTACTTCTCCAGAGAAGGGTGCACGGGTCTAGAGCAGGTGCCTCATGCTGTACCTCATAGCGAACGGGGGGGAAGGGGGGAAATGGGCATTTCCCTCCACAGCCCCCAAAGTGCCTGAGGAAAATGTTGATAAAGAAGCCAAACTCTGTAAAATATTTGAAGAGATTTATTCTGAGCCAGATGTGAGGACCATGACCCATGACACAGCCTTGGAAGGTCCTGAGAACATGTGTCCAAGATGGTTGGGTCACAGCTTGATTTTATGTATTTTAGGGGGACAGAAGTTACATGCAGACACCAATCAATAAGCATAAGTTGTACACTGGTTCATTCCAGAAAAGGGGAAGGTGGGGGCTTCCAGGTCATAGGTGGCTTCAAAGAAATTCTGATTGGCAATCAGTTGAAAGAGTTATTATCTAAAGACCTGGAATAAATAGAAAGGAGTATCTGGGTTAAGATAAGAGGTTGTGGAGACCAAGGTTCCTGTTATGTAGATGAAGACCCACAGGTGGCCACTCTTAGAGGCAATAGATGGCAACTGTTTCCTCTTTGGACCTTTAAAAGGGGCTACACTCATGGCCAGGTGCCATGGCTCATCCTGTAATCCCAGCACTTTGGGAGGCTGAGGCGGGTGGATCACTTAAGGTCAGGAGTTCAAGACCAGCCTGGCCAACATGGTGAAACTCCATCTCTACTAAAAATACAAAAATTAGCCGAGTGTAGTGGTGCTCGCCTGTAGTTTCAGATACTCGGGAGGCTGAGACAGGAGAATCTCCACCTGAGGCAGGACAATGGCTTGAACCTGGGAGGCAGAGGTTGCAGTGAGCTGAGATTGTGCCACTGCACTCCAGCCTGGATGACAGAGCAAAACACCATCTTAAGGAGAAAAAAAAAAAAAAAAAAGGTGCTAGACTCTCAGCTCAGAAAAAGACCTGGAAAGGTAAGGGGGTTCTCTACAGAATGTGGATTTCCCTGAGACAGCTTTGCAGGGCCATTTCAAAATATGTCAAAGAAATACAATTTGGAGTAAAATCATTTATTTTAGGACCTGCTATATGTTATGTGATCCTATACTAGAGAAGTCAGGTTGGAAACTGGTATCTTATTGCTACAAAGAATCTGTTTGGTCAGCCTTAAGGTCTCTTAATGTGAATGCTGGTCAGCTGTGCCTGAGTTCCAAAGGATGAAATAAGGAGGCGTGTGGGACCTGCTTCCCCTCATGGCCTCAACTAGTCTTTCGGGTTCCTATGGAATTCCCTTGGCAGAGAGGAGGGGTCCACTCAGTGGGTTGGGGGCTTAGAATTTTATTTTTGGTTTACAAGAGTGATCCGCCTTTTGTGATGTGGATATGGCAGCAGACATCACAGTCAGGGAGCATGGGTGAGGGGGAGCCTGGGTGAGGGCGACCAGAGCTTTTAACTCTGTCCTCCCTGCCTTCCAGTGTTCATCCGCAGGGAGCAGGCCAACAACATCCTGGCGAGGGTCACGAGGGCCAATTCCTTTCTTGAAGAGATGAAGAAAGGAAACCTCGAAAGAGAGTGCATGGAAGAGACCTGTTCATACGAAGAGGCCCGCGAGGTCTTTGAGGACAGCGACAAGACGGTAAGGGCTGGGGCTAGCCCGGCTGTGGGGAAGGAGCTCGGGCCACAGCGCCCTCGCTGGCCCCACTGCTCCGTCCATCCAGGGGGCGGCCTGGAGGAAGGGGCAGCGTGCGCGAAGGCTTTCCGGGGCGCGGCCCAGCAAATCGAGGCCTCGGAGGAGTCCTGCCCACAGGGACATCAGTGCCGCCCCCGCGCTGGCCCCTTCCCAGCGAGGACTCAGCGGGGAGGGATGCGCCCAAGTCCCTTGAGGGTCAGAGGGCTTCTGCCAGAGTTAAGTTCTATTTAAAAATTAAATGTTAACCTAAAAACCAATAGTCATGGTCTCGGCCAGCGCCTCGCCGAGTTGCAGTGAGCTGAGACCGTGCCCTCCCGCGCCCGCAGCCCGCGTCCTGCCTTGGCCTCCGTAGTCGCTGAGAGCCACGGCCTAGAGCGGCCAGCGCGCAGGCGCACAACTGACGCCAGGCCACGAACCCAGCACTGCGCCTGCGCAGCAAAAGGACACGCACTGAGGCCGGGCTGCGAACCCAGCACAGTGCCTGCTCAGCGGGAAGACCGCCATCGACACCGGGCGACGAACCCAGCACCGCGCCTGCGCAGTAGGAGGAGCGCGCTGACACCAAGCCGCGATTGCGCAGCCGCAGAAGCCCCGCGCGGAAGACGCTACCCCCCTCTCCTCCGAAGAGGCGGGGCTGCGGGCTAACCTGGAAATGGCCGAAGGGTCTCGACTTCCTCACCCCAGGCCTCAGGAAAGTTGCCTGCAGGACAGGGCTCCGAAGTGGAAGTGGGCGGCGGTGATCCTCAACTGACAAGAATGAGCTGAAGAGAAGAAAGTAGCCAAGAAGGGGGTCAAGCCCCCAGTGAGCAACAGCTAGGCCAGCTGTGGCTGGTGCCATCAGCCACACCACTGACTGTGGACCCAAATGGAAACTTTGAGGCCCCTTACAGGTTCCCCAGTGCAGACCACCGCCGAAGGTTACTGGGGAAGACACCCCTACAGCTTCCATGTGGACATCACTCACTTACTTCATCCTGGAGTGCAGCCACCTGCAGCCTGGGACCACCTGACTGATGTCACCCTGAAGATCCATGCCAAAAGAGCTGGGGAAGTTAACCTTCTAATGACCCCTGCAGACCAGGGTGAAGTTACAAGTTATGGCCAGGTCAAGGAATTGTAAGTCAATAAATAAACTGCCTCAGGGAGATGTACTCGGAGTCCAGGAAAATCTGGGAAACACCAAGAAGGGTGAGCTCAGCATCAGCCCCTGCAAAATTGCACTGCTGTCTCCTGGCTCACATGTTGCCCCATCCTTACTTTAGCCTCAAAGGCAAGGAGACCCAATATTATTTGAGTACTTGGACTTGATCCTGAGTGACTTTCTGAGAAAGCAGTGTATCATCTGCCCTAAGATCACCACATATATGACAAGGTTTTTGGATGAGTTGAGATTTGTAGACATTGAAACCCTCATGATGAACGTCATCCTGGGGTAGCAGGGGCTAAGCCTTTCATCACTTTCCACAACCGGCTGGGCATTAACTTGTATTTGAGAATTGCTCCAGGACTCTACCTTCAGATGCTGGTTAGTAGCATTGACTGGATTTATGAAATTGGGTGCCGGTTAAGGAATAAGAGAATGTATTTGATTTGCCACCCTACATGGTCTGTGCGGACTGTCATGATCTCATTGAAATCCAAGAAAAGATCATGTCAGGGATGAAGTACATCACAGGTGGTTACAAGGTCACCCACCATCCAGATGGCTCAGAAAGCCAAACCTATGGGTTGACTTCTCCTCACCCTTCTGGAGAATCTGTGGTAGAAGAGCTTGAAACAGTGCTGGGTGTGATGCTGCCAGAAACTAACCTCTTTGGAACTGAAGAAACTCAAAAAATTCTTGGTGATATCTATGTAACAAAAGCTTTTGAAAGTCTTCTACCTCAGAACATATCCAGGCTCCTTGATAAACTTGTCAAGGAGTTCCTGAAAGTGACTTACATGAGTCCCACATTTATCTGTTATCACCTGCAGATAATGAGCTCTTTGACCAGATGAATCTCTCTAAGAGGGTCTCACTCTGCACTTTGAGCTATTTGTCATGAAGATAGCTGAATGTTTCCATGCAGCAACAGCAGCAGCTGTTGACAAACAAGGCAAGGCCAGCGAAGATGATGAGGCCACATTCATAGATGAAAGCTTCCGTACAACCCTGGAATATGGGCTTCCGCCCACGGCTGGTTGCAGCGTGACAATCAAATGTGTTACCATGTTTCTCACAGACTCCCACAACATCAAGGAAATATTTCTGCCTCCTGGCATGAAACTTGAAGACAAGAAAGAGAATGTAGCAGCCACTAATACAATGGAAAGCACAACATTGACACTTCTATCTAGAAAATTTTAGTTGTCTAAGTTGTGTGACTCAGATATCTTTGCATTTCTGCAAAAGATCAAGGTCTACTCTAATTCTTAATTAAATTAAGAATTCCTTTTTATTCCTTGTTAGCAAATAAATGACTTGTCTCTAACAGAAAAAATTTAGAATTTTCGGAAATATTTTCAAATACTTCTTACATATACATATATTTTTTTCCACTGGTAGAATTTTTCTTTAATAAAAGTAAATAATGCTGATCCAAGTTTATGTTTCACTCAGCATCATTTCTCAAACACTCTTCTTTACTTCTATATAGCTACCCTATAGCTAAGCTATATTTTATTGTATGATGCATTTACTCTTCTCAGAGTTTGGCCATATAAGTTATTTCTAAATATTGCTATTAGGAAAACACATATGCATGCATTTCTTCTAGATTATCATCTAAGAATGGCTTCTCCAGAGAGAGATGACTGAATTAAAGGTTATCAACAAGTTCCAATTCCAGATAAGCTGAAGAAAGCACATTCCACACTGCCTCTCCCATGGAGCGTAGCTCCAAAACATGGATAGAATATGCATGTAGCAGCTATTTGAGGACCCCAAAAAGTAAATCACAGTGTATTACGGAATAAGATTAGAATTAGATGTATGATATGATACAACTGGCTGTGAGTTTATCATTTTTTCCTCCAGTCTTCCAGACATCGCTTGACCTGAATCTAATGGACATTTATAGGATTCTCAACAATAGCAAAGTACACTTTCTTTCCACATATGGAAAGTTCCTCAAGGTAGACTATATCCTGTGTCTTAAAACATACCTCAATAAAAAGATTGAACCCACATAAAGTATGTTTTCTGACCATAATGGAATTAAACTAAAAATTACTAACAGAAAAATAACTGAAAACTTCCCTAAGTACTTGGAAATTAAGTCACACATGTATAAATAATCTGTGAGTCAAAGAGAAAATTTTAAGGGAAGTAAGAAAGTATTTTGAGCTGAACAAAAATGAATATGTAACAAAATCTGTGGGATGCAGCTAAAAAAGCAGTGTTTCAAGGGAAATTTATAGCACTAAATGCTCATATGGGAAAAGAAAGACGGTCTCAAATTGTTTATGTAAGCTTCCACTTTAATAAACTAGAAAAAAAGAAAAAAACCAAAAGGAAATTGAAAAAGCAGAAATCAAAGAAATTTAAAACAAAATAATAGACAAAATTAATAAGCTGATGAAGCTCAAACAAGATTGACAGAAAAAAAAAAAACAAGAAAAAGAAGCTATGTTGGAAATGGAAGAGAGGGGACATCACTACAGAAACTGCAGTATAATAAGAAAATACTTTGAACAACTCTGCACATATAAATTTGCATGAGATTTGAACTTGGATGAAATGAGCCTATTCTTCAATACCACAAGCCACCAAAACATACACAAGATGAAAGAGATACCTGCCAATTCAATTCTTAATTTAAAACCTTCTGAAAAAGTAATGTTCAGGTACAGATGGTTTCACTGGTAGGATTTTACCAAACATTTCAAAAAGAACACCAATCCTATACAATTCTTCTAGAACATAGAAGAGGGAACACTTCTCAGTTTGTTTTAGGCCAGCATTACCCTGATGTCAAAAACAGACAAATACTGAAAACAAAAACCGCCCTACGTAACAATATCTCTCATGAATCTAGACATAAAAATCCTCAACAAAATATTAGCAAACGGTGCGGCAATATATTTTTAAAAGAAGAATAATACACCATGACCAAGTGTACATGACTGGCTCAATATTTATAAATAATTATGTAATCCACTATATAAACAAAAAAGAACATCCACAAAATCATGTCAATTGATGCAACAAACAAATTTGGCAAAATTTAACATCCATTTATGATTTTATAAAAAACCTATCAGCAGAATATGAATAGGAGGGAACTTTATCAACATAATAAAGTTCATCTACAAAGAGTCTACAGTTGATATTATACTTAAAGGTGAAAACTGAAGGTGTTCTCCCTGAGACTGGAACAACACAAGAATGTCCATTCCCAACACTCCTAATTCAACATTATACTGGAAGTCCTAGCTCTAAGGAAGGCTTTCAATAAGTCAAGAAAAAGAAATAAAGTTATCACTATTTGAAGATGACATGATCATGCATATAGAAAATCCTAAAGAATGTGAAGGGGAAAAAAGCTTGTTTTAGTCCGTTCTCACGCTGCTGTGAAGAACTGCCCGAGACTGGGTAATTTATAAAGGAAAAAAGGTTTAATTGACTCACAGTTCTACATGGCTAAGGAGACCTCAGTAAACTTACAATCATGGCAGAAAAGGAAGCAAATGCGTTCTTCACATGGCTGTAGGAGGGAGAAGAATGACAGCCAAGCAAAAGGGGAATCCTCTTAAAAAAAAAAAATCAGATCTCATGAGAACATACTCTCAGGAGAACAGCATGGGGGAACCCCCCTCATGATTCAGTTACCTCCCACTGGGTCCCTCTCACTACACATGGGGATTATGGGAACTACAATTCAAGATGAGATTTGGGTGGGGACAAAGCCAAACCATATCAGTGCTCCTAAAATTTGCAAATGAGTGTAAAAAGGTCACAGAATGCAAGGTCAGCACACATGTTAATCATATTTTTATGTAGTAGCAATGTACAGTTAGTTGTAAGCCAAAATTTTTTAAATGCCATTTACAATTGCTTCAAAGAAAATTATATACCTATATGTAAAGCTAATAATACATATACAGGATCTTTATCCCAAAATCTACAAAATTCCAATGAAAGTATTTAAACAGACCTAAATAAATAAGAGACACATACAGTGTTCATGGATTGAAAGACTCAACATATTAAGATACCAATTTTCGGCCGGGCGTGGTGGCTCACGCCTGTAATCCCAGCACTTTGGGAGACCGAGGCGGGTGGATCACCTAAGGTCAGGAGTTCAAGACCAGCCTGGCCAACATGGTGAAACCCCATCTCTACTAAAAAAACACAAAAATTAGCTGGGCGTGGTGGTGTGTGCCTGTAATCCCAGCTACTTGGGAGGCTGAGGCAGGACAATCACTTGAACCTGGGAGGCGAAGGTTGCAGTGAGCCGCGATCAAGCCATTGCACTCCAGCCTGGGCAACAAGAGCGAAACTCTGTCTCAAAAAAAAAGAAAGAAAGAATTGTCTTTTTCAACAAATGATATTAGTCTCAGTCTGTTTGTGCTTCTATAACAAAATAGATCAGACTGAGTAAATTATAAACAGAATAAGGTTATTGCTCACAGTTACGGAGGCCGGGAAGTCCTCCAAGATCAAGAAAGCAGCAGACATGGGGCCTGATGAGGGCCTGGTCTCTGCTTCCAAGATGATGCCTCATGGCTGCATCCTCACCTGACAGAAGGCAGAAGGGCAGAAGGGACAAACACTGTGTGAAGCCTCTTTTATAAGGACATTAATCCTATTCACAAGGGCAGAGCCTTCATGGCCTAATCACCTCCTAAAGATCTCACCCTTAATACTATTACATTGTCGATTAAATTTTAACGTATGTATGGGGGGGCATGTTAAGACCATAGCAGTGTTGGAACAATTATATATTTATATGCAAAAAAATGAACCCGACCTAAACTTCACAATTATACAAAAATTAACACAATATAGATAATAGATCCAAACATAAAATACAAAACTATAAAACTTTTAGGAGAAAATACAGCAAAATTTATGACATGGAGCTAGGCAAAAATTCTTAGACATGACACCAAAAGAATGATTAATAAAAGAAAAACGTCATAAATTGGACTTTATCAAAATTAAAAACTTTTGCACTTCAAAAATAAACACTGTTAAGAGGATGAAAACAGAAGCTACAAACTAAGAGAAAATATTTGCAAATCACATATCCAACAAAGGAATCATATTCAGAATATATAAAGAAATCTTACAGCTCAGAAGAAGAAAATAAACACCCAGGTAAACGATAAACAGAAGACCTTAACAGCCACCTCGCCAAAGAGGATACATGGATAGAAAACAAACATGTGAGAAGATACTCAACATTATTAGCTATTACAGAATGCAAATAAAAACCACAATAAGAACGACTACATACTTATAGAATAAAAAACACAGACACATAACAGCGCTGATTAAGATACGGAGAAAGCAGAACTTTGATACGCTGCTTGTGGGAATGCAAAATGGCACGGCCACTTTGAAAAGGAATCTGGCAGTTTCTTATAAAGTTGTATAAGGTTACCACATGATTCAGCAATCCCATTTCTGGGCATTTACCCTAGAGGAATGAAAACTTGTTTCCACATAAAATCCTGTACATAAATGTCTATAGCAACTCCAGTCTTTTTTTTTTTTTTTTTTTTTTTTTAGTTTTTATTTTTTGAGACAGAGTCTTCCTCTTGCCCAGGCTGGAGTGCAATGGCACAATCTTGGCTCACTACAACCTCCTCCTCTCAGGTTCAAGTGATTCTCCTGCCTCAGCCTCCCAAGTAGCTGGGATTACAGGTGTGTGCCACCATGCCAGGCTAATTCTTGTACTTTTAGTAGAGATGGGGTTTCACCATGTTGGCCAGGATGGTCTCGAACTCCTGACCTCAAGTGATCCACCCGCCTCAGCCTCCCAAAGTGCTGGGATTATAGGCGTGAGGCACCACGCCTGGCCAGCAACTCTATTCTTAATTGCCAAAAGCTGGAAGTAAGATAAATGTCTTTTGCTGGGTATAGCCATACAATATAATAGTCGTCAGCAACAACAAGTAAGAAACTATTGATAAAACAATAACTTGCATGAATTTCAAAGGCTTTGTATTGAATGAAAAGCTAGTTTCACAAGGTCCTATAATATATACTTTCATTTACATGACATGCTCAATAAGTTGTTATCATTGTGATAAAGAGTAGATTAGTGGTGGGACGGGGTTTGCCAAGGGTTGGCAGGTGGGGGAGATGGCATGGGGAATCTGGGGGGAAGGGTGGACCTGTACTGCATCCTGATTATGCTGGTGGCTACAGAAGTCTCTCCATGTGTTGAAATTCATAGAAGTGTACACCAAAACATTGGTTTTGCTGTGTGAGAATTTTAAAAGTAAAAAAGTAAAAAGATAGTATATTTGCTTCCTAGGGCAACCATAACAAAGCACTACAGACGCCTTAAAATAACAGGGATTTATTGTCGCAGCTTTGGAGACAAGCCTGAAATTAAGGTGTTGGCAGTGTTGGTTCCTTCTGGAGGGTCTGAGAGAGTCTCTGTCCCAGGCTCTCTGCTCACTTCCAGGAGCACCCAGCAATCACGGGCATCCTTGGGCTGCAGACGCGTCGCTCCTGTCTCTGCTTTCATCTTTGCATGGCCTTCTCTCTGTGCCTCTGTGTGACTTTTTCTGTCTCTTATAAGGACGTTCTCCTTTATTTAGGGCCCACACTGACCCAGCATGATCTCGTCTACAGCCTTGGCTTAGTTAACATCTGCAAAGACCCGATTTCCAATTAAGGTTATATTCTGAGGCTGCAGGTGGACCTGAATTAGCAGAGAGGACACTATTCAACCAACTGTAGAGAGTTAAAAAAACAGTAAGATGGACATTTTTTAGTGCAATCTAGGCTCTGGATGACCTGTTTTAAGCTAATCAGCAATGAATATTTTTCAACTAACGTTGTGACTATTGACAATCATGTGACCCTTGTCTGAATGTTTAGCTTAGGCAACTAAAAACCATCCACTGACCAGCTTGGGAGTAGCAAACAGAGCAAGCCATTTTTGGTGCAACCCATTTCTAGGTAATTAACTTGAAAATAGTTTCAATATTCAACAAAGATGGTTCATTTAAGATGACTGAAGCCACATCTTCACAGATGCAGAAGATCTGAATAGCTTTCCTCTTTAGATTGAATAGTTCTAGAACAAATCATTCCTAAAAGTGACTTCCATTGGGGAAAATACCCCATTCAGCTTGAGTCACTTAATTATGGTTGTTATTGGTATAAAATGTCTCTGTTTTCCCTAATATATTTTTAAATCTCTTTTTTCCTTTTAGAATGAATTCTGGAATAAATACAAAGGTCAGTATTTTTTCTGTTTTAACCTTAAGTGAGAGGGGTTCATTAGGATATTCAAATTTTGAAAATATTTCCTGACTTTCCTTTCTGCTTTTGTTCTAATTTTACTCATTTAAGACTTTTTCCCTCAGGGTGTTTCCATAACAGGTATTGTAAAAGAGTTTTTAGAGTAATTTTATACTAATCCTAGTTTTGTTATTTAGAGATATATATTTAAATCAGTTCATTCTCATTTGAGGATACCAAATTCCATGATAACTTTTCTTAAATACAAGTGTATTCGGTAAAAGCAAAAAACAGAGTCTGAAAGATTAGAGTCCTGACTAAGGTAACCACCTTGATTTAATGCTTAACGGCATCTGAAACGGCATCAGTCATGGCTACCTGGTAACAGTACTCACATTTCTCAAAATGACAACTGGGCCTATCTCTAGATTAGATTATGTAAATCCTCCAAGAAGTGGGAAGCCCCCGTTAGTGTTTGCCTTCTCATTTTGCCCCAGGATCATTCGGAAAGAGGAACCCTAAGCTCCTCTCCCATCAAGGCCCAGCCCAGAAATGAGCATCAGGCTCTCACCTTTCCTCCATCCTTCCAGCTGGTCCCTGTGGTCACCTCTGACTGTAAACACACAGCAAAACACCGGCAAAAATCGAAAAGCTGGGCCGGTGATCCACCTAGGTAAAGGCATCACGTACACACGGCCACAAAAGGGGGTGGATCAAATAAAGTCCAAAGAGGAGGAGTTGTTTACAGAGAAACAGGAAGCCTTTTCCAGTTATCTGAACAGCAGTGCCAAGGTTAGCACAGCAAAACTGTTTCCATGATGCCAGAAACGGCTTGCAGACTCCGGTTTCGAAATCCTCTCTTTGCAGATGGCGACCAGTGCGAGACCAGTCCTTGCCAGAACGAGGGCGAATGTAAAGACGGCCTCGGGGAATACACCTGCACGTGTTCAGAAGGATTCGAAGGCAAAAACTGTGAATTATGTAGGTTCCTCTGCTTGGTATACCTTCAGATCAGACGCCCCTGAAGAGTGGCAGGTGGGGCGGGGGAAGAAGTGAAAACGCCTAATGGAACAATCTTAAGTCATTTCTGGTTCACAAAGTCTGGGCTCTATTATACTGGCCACTATAGCAATAGAAAAAAAAGCCCCAATATGTCCCCCAGACGCCTCGGTTTGGGGGCATGATGAGAGAGACACAGTCTCTTCTCTGCTTCTCCGAGGGAGACTGTAGAACATTGATGAAGCGTGTGATCCATTCATGTGTAAACAAGAGTGGACTCTGTTTTCCTTGGGGCCAAGTGCATTTGCCTTGTTATTCCTGCTCCTTGTGACCCTGTGCAGTGATTCTAAATCACCTCTTATTTATGTGTATGGATGCAGGTGTCAATATTTGTGAATATTTGTGATTGCCCAATTATAAAAATTTTATACATTTAATTAGTTCCACATGGAAAAATCACTAAGTGCTTTCTCTAATGTGGTGATTAATTTTTAAATAAAAAGTTAGGCTACTATTAGATCAATTTTCCCTAAGGAAAAAGATTTGCATTTCTTTTAAAGTACTTAATTGATCATCTTAAACCATGTTCTTAGATTGGATTACTTTTGAATTTTCCCTGATGAGAATATCAATTATGCATCATTCCATTACAAGTCCAGAGTTGCCTCCCTGGAACACCATTTGGTAACTTATGAGGCATAACCCTGCTCAGGCTCCCAGGGCTGTTATGAACGTTTTCTAAAATTCCAGGCATGTTGATCTTTGCACTGTGATCACTTTTTCATCAAAACCCACACAGAGGGATGTGGAGTCACCGTAATGTGAGTGCTGCTGGGGCAGGGGGTGCCGGCCATCCCAGAGGTGTGAGGGGCAGGTCCCTGGAGCCTGGCATCTGCCAAGGAAGCCAGGCTCCACCGGGCACTGCACCACGAGCTCCCTGTGACCCACGAGGTTGCCCTTCGGGGCAAGTGTACCTGTTGCCTGGCTCTGGCCCTTTGCTCAACCCAATGGCGGCTTTGTGGCTGACAGGCAAGTGGATGTAGCTGGCACCCTTGGGCCAGCCCAGCCTCCATTTCCCCAGCTGTCCCCAGAGCCAACATGCCTCTCCTTTGCAGTCACACGGAAGCTCTGCAGCCTGGACAACGGGGACTGTGACCAGTTCTGCCACGAGGAGCAGAACTCAGTGGTGTGCTCCTGCGCCCGCGGGTACACCCTGGCTGACAACGGCAAGGCCTGCATTCCCACAGGTAGGAGGCACGTTGGGCCACAGCCACCAGCTGCCACTGGGCCGGGCCAGGGAGGACAAGCCCATGCCAGGGGGCGGGGACACAGGCATGTTCTGGGCGGGCCTGGCAGGTAACAGCGGCACCAAGAGGACAGGACTGAGTCCTGGGCTCCAGGCCCAGGTGGTTCAAACATGAAAATGAGGTTTGGAAACAGACCCATCATTTCTGAAAGCCAGATGTGCTGTTTAACCTCGGCTTCCCCATCTGACAAATGGGACCAACACTATTGCCTGACTGCTTGGGTGATCCCTGGAGCACTTTGCGTGATGCCTGGCCCACCACGGGCCCTCAGCCTGTGTTCGGACTGTGGGGGGATCCAGTGCAAAGGCTCAAAGCACCAGGGCAGGTGAAGGGCAGAGCTGGCCCAAGGAACTGGAGCTAAGGTGCGGGGCTCCGATGGGAGTCAGAGGACGCTCAGGCTCTGAACTCCTTTTACCAGGACCAGTGTTCATTGAACTGAGTTTTTCTTTTCCTTGATGAATGTGGACAACAGGCGGCCAGAGGGCAGTGAGCACAGGACAGGCTGGGGACTGGGCAGGGTGGGGACGAGCCTCCCTGTCCTGACCCCGTGGGCATTGCCTACGCTGGGCTTGCCTGGCTGCCGGCACTTCCACACGGCCAGCACAGGTGGGGCCCTCGAAGGCAGGGTCTAGGCGTCACGGCTGCACCTTGCACAGCGACCCCACTCCCACTCATAGCTGGCCCGACCCCTAGCAGCGGCCTCACCCAGGGGCACATTCGACGGGCAGAGTCCCAGGCCCGCCTTTTCAAGAGCCTGGTGACCCAGCTCACCTTCCGGCTTCAGGTGCAGCTCAGCCCCCAGATCGTGTCCTGCCCCCGGCTGCCATGACTGTCCCCTCCAGACACAGGTTACTCCCGAGTGTTCTGTCACTCTTCCTTTCATATCCTTCTTACTGAAAACAATTTACTTCCAAAGATGAGTGATCAAGAAAAGACCGGGTTCCATATGCATCCTTCAAGAACTGCTTCAATTATGTGCCTGAAATATCTCAGCAAGTGAAGGACACCGTGGCTGACCTTGCCACTGGCAATGACATTCAACCTTAGGCTGGTTAAAAAATATTTTAACTGAAGTCATTTCTTGACATACATGCGAATATTTTTTAATTCTAGAAATAATCACAAATCCACTTAAAACCAAGTGTGGGCCGGGCGCAGTAGCTCACGCCTGTAATCCCAGCACTTTGGGAGGCCAAGGCGGGTGGATCATGAGGTCAGGAGATCGAGACCATCCTGGCTAACACAGTGAAACCCCGTCTGTACTAAAGATACAAAAAAAAAAAAAAATTAGCCAGGCATGGTGGTGCACGCCTGTGGTCCCAGCTGCTCAGGAGGCTGAGGCAGGAGACTGGTGTGAACCCGGGAGGCAGAGCTTGCACTGAGCACTGAGCCGAGATTGCGCCACTGCACTCCAGCCTGGGCAACAGAGACTCCGTCTCAAAAAAAAAAAAAAAAAAAAACCAAAAAGCAAGTGTGATGTGTGAAAATAAAATTACGTAAACTACTTCGTAGTGCAAAAAGTTCAGGCTGGGTGAGGTGGCTCACGCCTGTAATCCCAGCACTTTGGGAGGCCAGGGTGGGTGGATCACCTGAGGTCAGGAGTTCAAGACCAGCCTGGCCAACATGGTGAAACCCTGTCTCTACAAAAAACACAAAAAATTAGCCAGATGTGGTGGCGCGTGCCTGTAATCCCAGCTACTCGGGAGGCTGAGGCAGGAAAATCGCTTGAACCCAGGAGGCAGAGGATGCAATGAGCCAAGATCATGCCATTGCACTCCAGCCTGGGAGACAAGAGAGAAACCCGTCTAAAAAAAAAAAAAAAAGTTCAGTTCCAAATAATGGATGAACTGAGAACTTGGAAGGGTGGTGACTGCACACATGGACAGAGCTGAGGCATGGCGGGGTGAAGACCCCTGCGGCTGGCAAAT
Source organism: Hylobates moloch (assembly GCF_009828535.3). Taxonomy (NCBI): domain Eukaryota; kingdom Metazoa; phylum Chordata; class Mammalia; order Primates; family Hylobatidae; genus Hylobates; species Hylobates moloch. The sequence goes on from NW_026652279.1 coordinate 173,907,127, forward strand.
TCGCCGGAGCCTTCTCAGACCGTGCAGAAGCGCAGCAAGTAAACAGCTAAGCTGTGCCCATCTGACCCCAGACCCACGTGGCCACAGAGAAGCCCCTTGCCATCCATTTCCCCCCCGCCTCCTCTCCTGCTCCCCCACACCCCTGCCTTCCTCCACCCTGTTTCAGCCATTCGCTTGGCCTTGGTGCCCTAATTGGCCGTTATACAAAAGGAAGCTTCCTAACATCTCAGCGTGGCCTCTCTGGGAGCTGTGCTATTCCAGACGCTCTCCTGTGCCTCCAGTTGTTTGCGTGCACTATTCCTTCTGCCTGAAAACTTGTTTTTCTTCAATGTTTCATTAGGAAAACTTTTCCAACACACAGCACACTGGAAAGAATTTCGCAGGGAGCCGCACACGCCCAGCACCTGGGTTCTCCTGTTGGCGTCCTCCGGCCAGATGCGTTCATCCCATTTCGCCTGGCCCGTTTGTCTCTGTCCATCTGTCAAGGTTTCTTGACTTCTTGGTGCATTTTCAGGCAAATCGCAGGCAAACACTCCCCTCGCTGCCTGGGTTGCTGCCTGGGGTCCAGTGTTCACAGGCAGTCACTTGAGGGGAGGCCAACGCTCAGACAGCTGCGCTCACCTGCAGACCCGACCCCTGCTGACGACGTGGGGCCTCACCCCGCAAGCCTGCTGCCCCTCCGGGTGCCCCTGCGCTCTGCCTCCCAGCTCTCTGACTCTTCTCCCACAGGGTGAGCCGTGCAGGGCCTGGGGAGCCTCTCTCTGTGCTGAAGGCCCCGGCCGTCCTCTTTCTTTCAGGGCCCTACCCCTGTGGGAAACAGACCCTGGAACGCAGGAAGAGGTCAGTGGCCCAGGCCACCAACAGCAGCGGGGAAGGCCCTGACAGCGTCACATGGAAGCCGTATGACGCAGCCGACCTGGACCCCACCGAGAACCCCTTCGACCTGCTTGACTTCAACCAGACGCAGCCCGAGACGGGTGACAACAACCTCGTCAGGATCGTGGGAGGCCGGGAATGCAAGGACGGGGAATGTCCCTGGCAGGTAACAGTAGGACGGCCCCTTGGGCCTGCTGGACGGACCGCCTGTCCCGCTGTGCACCTCGGGGAGGCCAGCCCGACACTTGGGATAGCAATCCGGGAAGGAAGTGCTCCGAACTAGGACAGAGGGGCTCCACCACCCAAGCCTGCCTGCCTGTCCCCTCCCTCCGGGCAGCCAAGGAGGCTGTGAGCTCCACAGGGAAGTGGCCCGGGCTGAGGGAGAGGCTGGGCCCGGGCAACGCCCCCCTCACCCCTATCCCACTGGGCATTTCCATGGCTGCCCGTGGCGTGCCCAGGACAATGCTGTCCTGTGAAACAGAAGAGGGAGAAGGCGCAGCCACACGCTCAAGTGTCCTCAAACCTCCCCTACACCGGGAGACAGGGCTAAAGCCAGGGAGCCGCCCACGCTGCAGGGGCGTCAGCAGGCAGGAGGACGGCGCCGGGGTGGGCGAGGCCTCCATTTGCTCTTCTGTTTGACGGGAGGCAGAAAGAGTCGGTGTCCTCGCTTCATTTCTAATTTTGGAATTTTTTTTACCCAAACACCTAAATCCTATGGAGGCAGACAGTACCTTAGAGAAAAACACATCTACTTATTTTCAAAGGTAAAAAAGAAAATCACTCTTTGAGGTTTTTTTGTTAAGAGACAGTACCTTGCTCTGTTGCCCAGGCTGGAGTGCAGTGTCGCAATCTCGGTTCACTGCAACCTCCACCTCCTGGGTTCAAGCGATTCTCATGCCTCAGACTCCCAAGTAGCTGGAATTATGGGCGCCTGCTACCACGCCTGGCTAATTTTTTTTTTTTTTTTTTTTTTTTGAGACGGAGTCTCTCTCTGTCGCCCAGGCTGGAGTGCAGTGGCGCGATCTCGGCTCACTGCAACCTCCACCTCCCAGGTTCATGTCATTCTCCTGCTTCAGCATCCCGAGTAGCTGGGACTACAGGTGCCTGCCACCATGCCCAGCTAATTGTTTTTGTATTTTTAGTAGAGACAGGGTTTCACTGTATTAGCCAGGATGGTCTCCATCGCCTGACCTTGTGATCTGCCAGCCTCAGCCACCCAAAGTGCTGGGATTACAGGCGTGAGCCACCGCGCCTGGCCGCGCCTGGCTAATTTTTTTATTTTTAATAGAGACAGGAGTTTCACCGTGTTGGCCAGGCTGGTCTCAAACTCCAGGCCTCATGTGATCCGCCCTCCTCAGCCACCCAAAGTGCTGGAATTACAGGTGTGAGCCACTATACCAGGTCCTAATCTTTGATTGTTGATTTGGACTAATGCTGTCAGATTAAACAAATAAAAGCACAATACTTTCAATTAAATTTCAATTTCACGTAAACTAGAAATACTTTTAGTGTAAGTATGTTCCAAGTATTGCATGAAGCATACATATGCTAAAAATTATTTGCTGTTTATCTGATTCAAGTCAAACTGGGTGTATTAGTCAGTTTTCACACTGCTAATAAAGACATACCCAAGACTGGGTAATTTATAAAGAAAAAGAGGTTGAATGAACTCACAGTTCCACGTGGCTGGGGAGGCCTCACAACCACGGTGGAAGGCACAAGGCACGTCTTACGTGGCAGTAGCAAGACAGAGAATGAGAGAACGAGCAAAAGGGGTTTCCCCTTAGAAAACCGTCAGCTCTCGTGAGACTTACTCACTTCCACCAGAACAGCATGGGGAAACCGCCCCCATGATTCAGTTATCTCCCACCAGGCCCCTCCCACAACACATGGGAAATGTGGGAGCTACACTTCGAGATGAGATTTGGGTGGGGACACGGCCAAACCCTGTCGCTGGGCATCCTGTATTTTCTCTGGCAATCCTCACTGGGACTTGAATTTTCAGCGCCCAAAACCAGAATGTCCTCTCCTACAAGCAAGAATCTCAGAGCCACCAGCGCCCCCATGAATTCCCCCAGGCCTTCCTCCACCCCAGACTGTGTGGCGGGTGAGCCTCTGTCTAATTATAAAGAGCCAAGCGAGAGAGGGATGCACTGAGGCGGTTCTGCAACGCATGTTTGTTGAGGGCCTTCTGCGTGTCAGGCACTGAGCTGGGCGCTGTGTAGGTGGGATATGAAACCATGAAGCCTCTCTGTGACCAACACACAGAACTCTCAACCTAGTTAGGGAGCTGAGACCCAAGTCCTCCCAATCCCAGGCACTGTGTGGTTGGGGCAACTCGATGCAGGAGACCCCACCGAGGATGAGCAGGAAAAGCCTCTTGTGGGGCTGAGGAGCTGGACTTGGAGCCCCAGGCGGGGTTCTGGAGAGGGTCTCGGGCTGGGGGGCCAGGGCGGGGCACCCTGGAGGGCTCACCGGAGGGGCCCTCGCCCGGTCTGTTGAGGTTTGCAATTCTTGTTTCCTGGTTCGAGTCTTGGCAAGCGGCCTCGTCTGCATCTTCAGGAAGAACGGTTGGTGCTCGTGTCTTAGAAAGCCTGACTTTCCCTCATGTAAGCTGGATGATGAGTTGACAAATTATGCAAAAAAGAGGCAAAAAATGACCCCTTTTCTAGCCACGAAGGTTTTACGAAATCTTTTAAGACTCGGTATTGTCAGTAGTTTCATTGGTCTACACATGCGCCCAGCCGCTATCACAGGACGGGAAACTCCCCGGAGAAAAGAAAACCAAAATATGCCTGGCTCCAAACGTGCAAGTCCAGCTCCCTAGGGACAGCGTGTGGCACCCGTCAGTGCTCGCTCCCCTGGGACCATCCGCGTTCCAAGTCCTGGCAGGGAGGAGACCCTTCACAGGAGCTGCCACAGGGACCCCCAGGAAGTCACCTGGGATGGAGGCATCTGTGCACCATGGGGGACAGGTTCACACTGCTGAACCGTCGGGACACCAGGCAGGTGCACCAGTCGAGGCAGATGTTTCTGCACAGACTGGCGTCTCCTGGTTCCAGGTAGAAATGCTGCCACAGAGACGGGAAAGCCTGCTCCCACAGGGAGCATCTTTTCCAAAGCACAGACAGATGTGTTGTGTGCATGAGACTTTAGAGAGCGCTGTGATGGATTTGGTAGAAAGAAGAGATGACTCCCTATATCAGTGAGTGTGCGGCACAGGTGGAGAAAAGAGGCAGACAAGGAACTGTCCTTGGGTGGATGGCAGGAGACCAGAGAGGACAGCTTGGCATGGGGAGGGCCGGGCAGTGCCACCTGAAGAGCTGGCTTCTCAGTCAGGCAACACCTGTCCACCTGGCCGGCCACACTGAGCCTGTCACGTCTGTCACAGGCCCTGCTCATCAATGAGGAAAACGAGGGGTTCTGTGGTGGAACCATTCTGAGCGAGTTCTACATCCTCACGGCAGCCCACTGTCTCTACCAAGCCAAGAGATTCAAGGTGAGGGTAGGTAAGTGACCAACAGCCCCCAGGGCCGTGGTGGGGGGGGACAGTCATTGTCTGCTTTTCAGAGACCACTAGAGCTGATGGAATTTGTTGGGAACACTGGTTGAAATCCTGAAATCCTATTTGTGGGGGTTAGGGGCATTTCACAGAGGAAGAAGATGAGGAAGCAGAGGAAGGGGAAGAGCGGGGAGGAGGACGGGGAGGGGGAGGGGAACCAGCCCAGCCCTTCTCCCACTGGGTGTCCAGGTCTCGGGTCTCCGAGTCTCTGGGTCCCAGGTCTCTGGGTCTCCCTGGTCCAGCTAATGTTCTGTGTCTCAGTGTCTTATTGGGAGCCTTCCAGACCTCCCTCGCTCTTTAACATACTCTGAACACCAAGCACCTCTGTCTCTTCTATTTTTATTTGTGGGATTGTTTCATTAACATCTGTCTTTATCTACTAGACCCTAGAGCTGCTCAGTGCAAACCCAACGCAAGCTACAAACGCAAGCAATATATGTAAACTGATATTTTTCTAACATTAAATGTTCTATTATACATTTTAAAATATAAAAAAACAGGCTGGGTGTGGTGGCTCATGCCTGTAATCCCAGCACTTTGGGAGGCTGAGGCAGGCAGATCACCTGAGGTCAACAGTTCGAGATCAGCCTGGCCAGCATGGCAAAACTCCATCTCCACTAAAAAATACAAAAATGAGCCGGGCATGGTGGCACAGGCCTGTAATCCCAGCTACTTGGGAAGCTGAGGCAGGAGAACTACTTGAACCCGGGAGGCGGAGGTTGCAGTGAGCCGAGATTGTGCCATTGCACTCCAGCCCGGGCGACAGAGCAAAACTCTGTCTCAAAAAAAAAAAAAAAATATATATATATATATACACACACACACACAAATTTTCATGTATCTTATTTAACTCAACATGTTGAAAATATTACTTTTTCCATGTGTAATCATGTTAAAGGTGTCATAACATGTTCCGCACATTTTCTTTCATGCTAAGTCTCTATTTTACATTCATGGCACAACTATTTTACACTCTCGGCCAGCGGCCACACTGCACAGCCTGGGTCTGGGATGCCAAAAGCCTTCGGCCCTGGGACGCCTTGTTGGTGCCCACGACTGGCACGGAGGATGCACCCGCCCAAGGACACAATGTGTGAGACATGACCAGTGGTTCCCTGGGTAGCAAGGCTGACAGGCATTTTTATTTGCTGCTTTGCACTTCCCTCTATTTTTCAAATTTTCAAAAGTGACCACGTACCATTTTTAATTTAAAAAAAAAAATAACTTCCTTAAAAAGCAACGGATGTGCGAAAGCATGTCCCCAGCTGAGCTGAGTGCAGTCCCACCCGTCTGTCCCAGGGGACCGGAACACAGAGCAGGAGGAGGGCGGCGAGGCGATGCACGAGGTGGAAGTAGTCATCAAGCACAACCGGTTCACAAAGGAGACCTATGACTTCGACATCGCCGTGCTCCGGCTCAAGACCCCCATCACCTTCCGCATGAACGTGGCGCCCGCCTGCCTCCCCGAGCGCGATTGGGCCGAGTCCACACTGATGACACAGAAGACGGGGATTGTGAGCGGCTTCGGGCGCACCCACGAGAAGGGCCGGCAGTCCACCAGGCTCAAGATGCTGGAGGTGCCCTATGTGGACCGCAACAGCTGCAAGCTGTCCAGCAGCTTCATCATCACCCAGAACATGTTCTGTGCCGGCTACCACGCCAGGCAGGAGGACGCCTGCCAGGGGGACAGCGGGGGCCCCCACGTCACCCGCTTCAAGGACACCTACTTCGTGACAGGCATCGTCAGCTGGGGAGAGGGCTGTGCCCGGAAGGGGAAGTACGGGATCTACACCAAGGTCACCGCCTTCCTCAAGTGGATCGACAGGTCCATGAAAACCAGGGGCTTGCCCAAGGCTGAGAGCCATGCCCCGGAGGCCATAACGCCCTCTCCATTAAAGTGAGATCCCGCTCAAGGCCTGGTTTGTCTCTCGATTGCCGCCTTGCCCTGGCTTCTCCCGCCCTGTGGAGGTGGGTAGGTGAAGTGTCTGTCTGGAACACCAGCTCCCGCCCTTCCCAGCTAGGCTGGGGATTCCTCCAGGGAATATTCTAGTCTGTGGGGGCAGGATGGAGGCTCCAGGGATGATACTGTGCCGTGACTGCCATGGGCATTCCTTTCCTCAGATACCTTCCTGTGTCTGGGTCACGCCCAGAGGCAGATGGGAGCCTGTGCAGGCCCCGTGGGGTCGGGAGGGGCCCACACGTTGGTGCGGCCTCCCCAAGGCCCCCCACTTGGGCTGGTCTCTCTTGTTCCCCTTGGGAATTGGACTCCCCGGTGACTGCCTATGACCCACAGACTCCCTAGTAGGGAAACGTCCAGAAAGCTTCTGATTGGGGCAGACGTTCTACATTAACTTAAACAACCAGGTGCTCTTCAACCGCACGGTGCCAGGCCCCACCCCAGCTTGGGCTTGTGTGGTGGGGGCCACAGGCATCCCCCGGGCAGATGACCTGCTCACCAGGCGGCGACCTGACCTGGCACAGTGTGACCCCACCCTGGCCACCCTTAGAACCCCCTGGGGGCTTTAGCATGCCTGCATCCAGGCCACAGCCTGGCCACTGAAATCAGTCTCTGGAGTGAAGCTGGCCAGGAGCTTCTGGAAGCTTCTGGAGCTCCTCAGGTGCTGAGTGGTGGTGGTGTGGCAGGAGGGGCTTCGCAGGGCGCCTCCTTCTCTCCTCGGGTCCAGATGTTGAGTCCTTGCCCCGCTCCAATCCGGCACTGTCCCTAGGCCTCAAGTTAAATGGCCATGAGAACCAAACGAACTTTCAGTAAACAGAAAAGATTCCAGACAAGGCCTGCCACGTGTCTCCCAAACGTCCCCTGCAGTTTGTGTCTTGTGTAATGTCCCTAAGCAAAGTTCAACAATTCTAGTACAAAAACTCCCCAAAAAAGTCATGAGCTGGGCAAAACCGTTCGTAAACAGATGTTGCGAAGTTAGGGAAAATCAAAGTGGACAGGTGTTCGACCTCCCAGAAACGGTCTGAGGAAGAGCCGGTCTCCCAGGGTGGGCCGGAGGGCGTTCCTGGCCTGCCGGTTCTGAGGCCTTCTCCGTGGAGCTGGCTGTCAGGCTCTTCACCGGCCCTTCCTGGAGAAAAGGTTTCTGCCTCGGAGCTAGCACGCTGTTGGGCTGCATTTCCTAGGCAGCAACGTGGTCCCCAGGGCCCCAGAGGTAAACCCTGGACTTGGATTCCCGTTTCTGGAAATCAAAGGTTGAGTGGGGTCCAGAGATAACTCTGGGGAAAAATATACAAATGAAATCCCCCATCGCCGTCACTGTCTGCACCCTGGTTCCCGCCGCAGGGGGTGCCTGGTGCCCGTGCCTGTCTCAGGATAGAAAGGAAACCGGAGGCTGTAGAGAGAAGGGCCTGATGGGTCGCAGCTCTGCGTCTGCCGAAGCCCCATCTAGAAATAGGGTCTCATTCAGGCAGGTGTGGGAGGAAGCCTCGGGAGGGAGGTGGCGGGAGGAGAGGCCCCAGTCCTGGACGCGCCCTGGGGGTCGAAGTCTCAGCTCTGCAGGCTCCTGCGCTGCCGTGGCAGGGATTTTCTCTCTGCCCGAACATCTCCTTCTTCATAAGTAAAGGCAAGTGGGCTAAACCCATGTCATCTCCATGTTAACTCAGAATAGTCTAGGCCTGGGCCAGGGGACTCTCTGTGACCTGAGACCCCCAGAATTCCCTGAGGGAGGCCCGGTTCTGTTTCGGGAAATAACTGAAGCGGCTGTTTGTGCGAGGTGAGACCCTGAGGACCGAGAACAGCAGGAGGTCACGGTGGGGAGCAAAGACCGAAGTGATTCCGCCTGAGAGTGAGGGAGAGAGAACCTGCGGCAGCCCCATCGCCTCCCCCAGTGACACCTCCCCTCCCCCTGAGCAGGAAGGGGAGCTTTGGGGGGTCCACCTCTGGAGGACGAAGGTGAGAGCGGGTGTCGGGGGCCTGGTGGGGCAGGGAGGCCCTTGTGGGTGCTGGGAGACCAGACTGTGTGGGGCCAGAGCTGCGCTTGGATGGGGAGATGGGCCTGTTTCCAGGAACACGCAGCCCAGGCTGTGAGGAAGAGGAAGCAGGAATGAGAGCTTCAGCCAGGACAGCTGGTGGATGGTAGACCTCGGCCCCGGCATCATTGTGATGGAGGCATCTCAGCAGGGCTGGGGGTTAAGCTCCCGTTTAGAAGGACCCCACTCCACAGCCACGGGGTAGCCACTGATGTGGGCAAGCGCCCGCCATGAAGACCCCACCTTGGAGGAAGGGCACTGAGAACTGGACACCCCCAAGACTCAGAGGATCACCCCAGAACTGGCCTGCTAACTATACCAGGAAAGCATGCCTTTAGCATGGCCAAACCTGGGGACCCAGCCTCCTCCTGAACCGAGGGCAGGGGGCTGCCAAAACACTGTCTAAGCCGAGCCCGATCCTGAGTCAGGCAAGTCCAAATGGAGGAAACCATAGACTCTTAACGTCAGCGTCAGCAAAGACCAGAAACAGCCGGTGACTCTGCATTCGGTGAGACCGGAGGAGCCCGCAGGCTGCCAGGAGAGCGAAGGACACTGCTGGGGGTTCCCGTCAGACAGCCCTCAGCGGGGTGAGGGGAGAGGGAGAGAGGCAGAGACAGAGAGACAAAAAGAGAGACAGAGACAGACAGAGAAAGACAGAGACAGAGACAAAGAGAAAGAGAGACAGAGAGGGACAGAGACAGAGAGAGACAAAGAGAAAGAGAGAGACAGAGACAGAGAAACAGAGAGGAGGGCGTAAGTCCAGGTAAAAAAACAACAAAAAAAAATTGAGAAAAAAACAAGAGAGACACAGAGACACAGAGACACAGAGAAAGACATAGTGAGACACAGGAGACAGAGACAGAGAGGGAGAGAGAGACAGGAGACACCAACACACACAGAGGGCGGAGAGACAGAGACAGAAAGAGGGAGATAGCAGGGCTGGATGGACGTGTGGCCGGGCCAGTGGAGAGGAGAGATGAGTCCACAGACGGCGTTCGGAGGCCGCGCTGCCTGGGTGCTGAGCCATCCCAGGGTTCACAGTCACAGTTTGTTCTTATAAAACGCCCGGCCACCCCGACCTGTGGTGCTTGGGGAAGACCTGGCTGTGCAGGTCTGAGAACGGGCCAGTGAGGCCCGGTGCAGGTGTGGGCGGATGCAGATGGAGCCAGGAGGACGGGCTGGAGCAGGGGGGCTGTCCCACACAGGGGCCTTGGCAGCACCGGCATGCGTAGAGGCCAGTATGGCCAGGTGTGGCGGGAGGGAGCACCGCCTGGCTCGGGTCGTCCATCCTGACAGGACGCTGTGAGGGCAGGAGCCCCGCGCCCCGTGTCCTGCCCCCCTGCTCGAGGACAAGCCCCAGCCGCCAGTCTCTGCTGGGTTCCAACAGGCCTTGCTGGGAGGGAATGCTGGGAGCTGGGGGTTGCTGATGATGCTGAACAGTTGGGGGTTGAGGCTCACAGACTGCACTGACCCCAGCAGGCACAGCTGGGTCCAGGGACTCGGGAACTCACAGCCTGACACGGGTCGGGCCCCCAGGGGTGGCTGCTGGTGGTCTCGGATGCCCTCCCTGGCTGGACTTTGTGGCTGTGCAGATACTGAGCGGTATCCCTAAGAAGGAGAGTCCTCTGGCTCAGCTGACCTAGGACAAGGTCAACAGGGACACAGGCCCCAGTTCCAGGAGAAAAACAAGCACGGCCAATGGCGAGTGTGGGCGACAGCAGCTCAAGAGAGAAGCAGATTATCAACAGCAGCGAATTCACTCAGTGTCAGCCAACTTACGCTTAAAAAAAGATTACTGTGGTAAATTTTATGTTATGTATATTTTACCACAATAAAAAACTTAGTTTTTAATTACCAATGACTTCTAAAAAAACGTTTTTAAAACCCAGATGACAAATCCTGAACATAGGGCCTGAAAGGCGAATTCAACCACCATGGAGGACTCCCGCACCGTGGAGCCGGGACGCGGGGACTCCATGCCGCTCGGAGGGCAGCAGCTTATGAGGCGGGGCGTGGGGGAGGCGGGGCGTGGGGGAGGAGGAGGAAGGTTCTTGAGTGGCTTTTCTACTCCAGAAGTCTCCCCGATCCTGAAATAAATTCTAGAGAGGTGGAAAAAAGAGAAACATGTCCAGATAGTGTCTTCCACATTAATGGTCTCCCAAGCTCTGAGGAAGCCCATTGAGTTGAACAATTCCTCATCAGCTTGCAGGTCCCTGTCAGTGCTTCTGAGATGCTGAAAACGCCAGGCCACGGGCTGCGTCACCATGTGTCTCCGCTTTAATTTCTTCAGGAGCTCCAGGTGATAAGCTGCCACCTCCATCTATAATGTGGACATCAGAGGATGCACCATGCTGTGGTTTGAATGTGTCCCTATAGTGCATGTGTTGGAAACTTAATCCCAATGCAACAGTGTTGAGAGGTGGGACCTTGAAGAACATTCTTCATCAGAGCCCTCGTGAATGAATTGATACCACTATTGTAGGAGTAGGTTCGTTATTTTGGAATAAAAGGATGAGTTTGTCCCCCTTCCTCTCTCCCCTTCCTCTCTCTCTCTCTCTCTCTCTCTCTCACACCCTTCCACCTTCCACCATGGGATGACACAGCAAGAAGGCCCTCGCCAGATGGGGGACCCTGGACCTTTGATGTCCCAGCCTCCAGAACTGTAAGAAATAAATTTCTGTTCTTTATAAATTACCCAGTCTCAGATATTCTGTTACAGCACCACAAAGTGGACTAGACCACACTGAATCTAAGAAGCACCATTATTGATGAACCTCAAAGAAAGAGCATATACCTAAATTAGCTGTGGGTCAGCTCAGCCTGGAGGCAAGAGGGGGAAGCTCAGATAATCTAAACCACAGGCCAGCCAGAAACCAGCTTTGCAATACGTTTACACTATTCACATGGGCTCTCAAAACTCACACAAAAAAAAGTATTTAAAGGGATTCCAAAGTGGCAGTGCCCCCAGGGGGCAACATAAAGCACAAACCCTTTCAGGAAGAACTCGGCCTTGTCCAGGCTGACATTAGAACACAACTGCTGTAGGGAACAGGCCAATTCAGAGATGTTGAAATCTAAAATATAGGTCCCCGAGTTGATTGAACAGGTGTTTAAATAGGGACTGCGGCAAGATCTAAGTATTCAATGACCAGGTTCTCCATAGGCTGCTCATTTCAGGTTCCACACAAAGTTGTGGGGTCAGTTGATTTAAGCTGGGGACCCCCACAGAGGACACCCCAACGTCTGAAGGACATGACAAAGACCCCAAAGGAAGGAAGATTCCCCTCAGGTATACAGAAGGAAAGTAAACCAGTCAATGGAAAAAGTGCCCCAATGTTGGTTGGTTTGTTTTTCAGAACAGAAGAGGGTGACAGAGGAATGATTATTCATACGAGAGATGAGGAAGATGAGTAGAACGAGGTGAATCTTAATGTTTGGACAATTTATTATTGTAGAATTTTTGGTCCAAAGGTGATATCTTTGAGAAGACAGATGAGAAAATTAAATCACCACATACAACAC
>NW_026652279.1:173919080-173930739 GCF_009828535.3 Hylobates moloch
CAGTCCACATACAACACGGTCAGTCCACATACAACACGGTCAGTCCACATACAACACGGTCAGTCCACATACAACACGGTCAGTCCACATACAACATGGTCAGTCACAGCTGTGGCCTCGATGTTGATGCCTTCCCGTATTAGTCTGCTCTCATGTCACTACGAAGAAATACTTGGGACTGGGTCATTTATAAAGAAAAGCGGTTTAATCAACTCACAGTTCCACATGGCTGGGGAGGCCTCAGGAAACACAATCATGGCGGAAGGCACCTCTTCACAGGGTGGTAGGAGACAGAATGAGTGTCAATCGCAGGAGGAGGCCCCTTATAAAACCATCAGCTCTTGTGAGATTGCACTCACTATCACGAGAACAGAATGGGGGAAACCACCGCCATGATTCAATCACCTCCACCCAGTCCTGCCCTTGACCTGTGGAGATTAGTACAATTCAAGGTGAGATTGGTTGGGGACACAGAGCCAAACAATATCATCCCCCAAAACTCACATTGATACCTAACCCCCTGTGCAATAAATAGTACTAGGAGGTGGGGCCTCTGGGAGGCAGTCTGCCTGCATGGATGGATGACTGCCCTCCCAAAAGAGGCTCCAGGGAGCACCCACATTCCTCCCTTCCACCATCCAAGGACACGTCTATGAATCATGGGCCGTCACCAGACACTGAGTCTACTGGCACCTTGATCTTGGACTTCCCATCCTCCAGAACTGTGAGCACTACGTTTCTGTTTATCATAAATTACCCACTCTAAGTGTTTTGTTACAGCAGCCCCAACAGACTAAAATGGTCCACGAGGGAAGAGCCTGTAGCTCAGATACCCATGCCAGGCATACAGGATGTGCTCAATTAACACTTATTGATCAAATGTGTACGTCCCTGTCTGCTTTTCCATTTTTAAGCAGCTATTGATGGTTTTTAAATTATCCAGCAGAAGTATTTTTAAAGTATGTAAGTTTCCATGTGGGAATATATTTTCACACAAAAAAAGGCACCTTTTCTTAAGAGAAGGCCACATAGATTGCCAGGCTGGTGCAATTCACCCAAGATCTATCCTATACAATCAACTTCTGGCTTTCAAATTATTTTAGCTCACTCACTAAAGATAAACTTTGTTTTCTTTTCCCAGCTTTTTAAAGCAAACTTCACAATTTCAGTGTATTCGTGGACATGCCCTTTTAATCAAAGGTGTCAGCTTCTTAGTTTTCTTCTGTTCCCACTTTAACAAAATTGTATTTAGAATCCTTTCATTGAGTTTTGCCACCTTTGAGTATCATTCAATCGAACAAAATCTATATGCCGACAATGCTGTCATTTCATCTGTTACCACCTGAATCTCCACTGTGAGTCCCAGCTTCTCCGATGCCCACTCCTGTCTCCACCTGGACTTCCCACAGACACCTGAAATTTGCCAAACCTCACTTCCCTCTGCCCTCCGGGAGCTTGGCCGTCTCAGCACACGCACTGCCATCCTCCCAATCGCTCAGCCCAAACCTTGAAGCCATGCTGCCCGACCCAATTCATCACGAATCCCATCAGCTTTCCCTTCATGAAGTATCCAGACTGCAAATGTGCTTCCTGCTGCATGGCTGCACCCTCGCCCCCTCGTGGACTAGCCAGCAGCCTCCCTTTTTGACTTCTCTGGAATGTTCTGTTCTCCACACAGCTGCCACAGTGATCCCTTCAGAGCACAAATCTTTCCATGTCAATTCCTGTTCCCTCCAATATCTTCCCAACACAGTGGAAATGAAACACCAGGTTCTTACCTCAGGCTTCAAGGGCTGATATGGTTTGGCTGTGTCCCCACCGAAATCTCACCTTGAATTGTAATTCCCATAATCCCCACGTGTCGTGGGAGGGACCCAGTGGGAGGTGATTGAATCATGGGGGTGGTTTCTGCCACGCTGTTCTTGGGATAGTGAGTGAGTCTCAAGAGATCTGATGGTTTTATAAGCATCTGGCATTTCCCCTGCTTGCACTCATTCTGCTGCCACCCTGTGAAGAGATGCCTTCTGCCATAATTGTAAGTTTCCTGAGGCCTCCCCAGCCATGTGGAACTGGGAGTCAACTAAACCTCTTTTCTTACATTACCCAGTGTTGGCTATTTCTTCATAACAGTGTGAGAAGGGACTAATACAAAGGGCCTACATCTGAAAGCAGCAAACTACAACCCTGGGGCCAAATCTGGCCCCTTAATAGCTCTTATAAATAAAGCTTTATTGGCACACAGCCAAGTGTTCATTCATGATTGTCTATGCTGCCTCTGCTACAATGGTGCTGTGTTGTAGTGACAGACACTATTTGGCCCTTCCCCCCTTTCTCCCTCCTCCCTCCCTTTTCTCCCCTTCCTTCCTTCCATCCTCCTGCCTTCCCTCCCTCACTCCCTCCTTTCTCTTTCCCTCATTCTTTTCTGTGAATTCCACACACACCTAGAACATAAGCTGCATGTGACTTTGTCTGTCTCACCCACTGCTATGTCCCCAGGGCCTGTCTCATCTCCATTGACCACACACGGGCATGGGTGCCACCTTCCACCTTGCACCTGCTGCCTTTACCTTCCATTCTCTGTCTCCCTAAATATCTCCCAGGGTCCTCTGAGCCTTCACCATTCATTTCTCTGCCTGGCCTCAAACAGAAAACGTTAGGAGGGAAGCACACAGCTGCGCAGGTCATGCCCCGGGGCTCCTGCTGCCAGCACCTCCCCCAGCCTGGACTTTGGCTGTGTTTGTGGCCCCGTCCCAGCGCTCGGGGTAGGAATGGCCGGCTGCTTCCTGCTGCTCCAGGGCCTGGTCCTGGTCCTCGCCCTCCATCGTGCGGAGCCCTCAGGTAGGCATCTGGCTTACCTGTCTGTTGTGCCTGCGCTGTGTCTTTCTTGACTCAGTCCACAGTGGATTTGTAGATGACGCTTTTTCCCGGAGCCGGAGGAGCCCTGAGTGCCCAGACTAGTCTTAATTCCCCTGAAAAAGCTGTTTGGATCTTTATCATTTGGTGACAAGTATTTGGGACCAATGATGGTGTCACTTGAGGTCCTCCCAAGTGATGCCCAAAGGGAAAGAAGCATGTGTGCAAGGGATTCAGTGGGGAAAGGCTGGGGAGAGGGGAGGGGGAGGGGGGAGGAGTGGGGGGAGGCCTGGGTTTGGGCATTGGATGGGGGGAGGGGGTGGGGCAGGCTGAGCCCAGACTGCAATGTGGGCAGAGAGAGCCTTGGCCAGGCTGGCCAGGAATGCCCAGTTTTGAGTCAGGAGACATAGCCAGGGAGCAGCCACCCTGCCTGCCTGCCACCCTTCTACCACCAGCCACTTCACTGAAGGAACAGACACGGACTCCATTCTGACTCTGCCTGCACAGGCGTCCAGGAAAGCTGCAAGTCAAAACACCCAGTGTCCCCGCTGGCCCCATGGTCTCCCACTGGCCCCATGGTCTCCCGCCCTGAGTGGGTGACTCCCTGCCCACCTGCCCAGCACTTACTGTAGCCGGACTTAACTGAGCCGCCTCTGCTGTAACCCTCAGCACCGAGAGAAAAGGAGGGAGGATGGGAAGGGCCTGGGCTTTGACCCTCCAGGAGAGGGACAGAACATGCTTTGGGACCCTCAGGTGGGAAGAGGCTCCAGAGACCACTGCCGCGGGCTGACTGGTTTGCCTTCTCCTCCTGGAAATCGCAGAGCCTGCTGCAACGTATTAAGTTTCTTCTTTTTGTGTTTTATCAAGATGTTAAATGCTGTGCACAGAGGCAGCATAGGAGCTGACGGCTCTTGGTCCCCAGTTCTCAGCACAGTGACCTTTGACCCCAGCTCGGCCTTCCTTCGCACTTGGACCCAAAACCCAGTTGGAGCCCTCCCTCCTCCACTTTCCTGAGGCCCGTGGCCTCTCTGCAGAACCTTAGTGTATCTGCACTGATCCCGGGGCTGGTCCATTCGCCCAGAGGATGAAGTGCTTGCCTACCTCGGGGGAGGGAGTAGCGGGGTGGCCCTGAGGCCCTCGCAGGCTGAGAGCCTGTGGAGACGGAGGGGGCTGGGGCTGGCGGCCGGCCAGGGCGGAAGCCAGGCAAGCAGGGCCCTCGGTGCTCCCAGTCATCTGCCTTCTTGTCTCGTCTGTAGTATTTCTCCCGGCCACCAAGGCAAACGACGTTCTGGTGAGGTGGAAGCGTGCGGGCTCCTATCTTCTGGAAGAACTCTTCGAGGGAAACTTGGAAAAAGAATGTTATGAAGAAATCTGTGTCTATGAAGAAGCAAGAGAAGTGTTTGAAAATGAAGTAGTCACTGTATGTACCCCCACCACAAACCACAGGCCGCCTCATTATTTAGACTTCTGCTGGCCCAGGGAGCATCATTTCTCAGAGATTAAGCTTAATTAATTAGCCTATTTACTTACCGATGAGGTTGACACAATCCCAGTTTTACAGATGAGGAAACAATTTAGAGAAGCGACTTAATCCACCCTTCCCTACAGCAGTGAGTGGGGCCGGAAGTCAGCTCAGAGCCCACTGGACTCTTTTCTTCAGGTCAGGCAAGGCCCACACACTGATCAGACACCCAACGCACACGCCGCCCAGCTTGTGGTGGCTTTCAGAGAATTTCATGCTTTTAATGGAGACTCAGTGGTTTCAATACCTTAAAGAAACTTGAAAACAGAAGCATCCTCTCTGGGATACCACACAGTAAGAAAATCATAACCCGCGCTTGGGATTACATAAACGGTTTTCCTCACATGTGACTACGTGTATGCTCTAAATAACACAAGTAAGAATTTGCTATTTTATTTATTTATTTTGTATTTTTTTGAAACAGAGTCTCACTCTGTTGCCCAGGCTGGAGTGCAGTGGTGTGATCTCAGCTCACTGCAAGCTCCGCCTCCCGGGTTCAAGTGATTCTCCTGCCTCAGCCTCCCAAGTAGCTGGGACTACAGGCGCCTGCCACCAAGCCCAGCTAATTTTTTTGTTTTTAGTAGAGACGGGGTTTCACCATGTTGGCCAGGATGGTCTCGATCTCTTGACCTTGTGATCCACCCACCTCGGCCTCCCAAAGTGCTGGGATTACAGGCGTGAGCCACTGTTCCCAGCCTAAAGCTGATTCTTAATTAAATGTTGACCTGTCTCTCTAGCATAATTAATGTTTTTAAAATTCTAGTTTCGTAAATACCTATCTATAAGAGAACTCTTACGAAATAGACCATTTTTAATACAACTCAGAGAAATCCTGAAGGCATGTGAAAAGTGTAAACATTTTTCAAAGTATTTTGCCCTAAATTTCATTTTTCAGACTTCCTGATAAATTGTTTTTCATTTACTACTTATGACATGATTCAAGTTGTTAGAAGTCCAAATATGATCTTGGGGGATACCATTTCTTATACATTTTCTTTCTAGGCTTCAAGTCTGAATAATTCTCCTAATTTTAGATACTCCTACCCCAAACTAAGCGTCCCCACTCCCTACACAGGTATATATCTTCAAAATTCAACTCGGTTTATAAAGTGAAAAGGTGATGTGACTTCTATATCATGTGCTTTTGTGAAGGGTGGCGTGGAGATTGGCCCTAGGAGGGAAGGGCCACGTTAGGGGCTGTGTGTGGTGGGTTTGTGCCACGTCATAGACTCTGGCCTTCCTCAAATAGGTGGTGGTAGGCACATGTTGAGTAAATATATCTTACAGATACACTTAGTTACTATACATTTAACATAAACAAACAGGCTGTAAAACAGGAAAATTGTGCATTGTTTCAACCACTATTGTCCTATTAGGTGAATAAAATCAACATTTTCTTACCTTCAAGTTCATCTACAGGAAAGAGTATAGAAAAACAAATATCCCATTTGTAACATTTTTTATGTTTTAACTCTAAAGGATGAATTCTGGAGACGATACAAGGGTAAGTGGTTTCCTTCATCTCCTCAGAAGTATTAACTCCTCGGGATGAGGTGAGGGGGTGGGCTTAGGACGCTTCATGACCCCAGGTCAGCGGATGCCAAGCCTTTGGCTCTGGGACCCACGATGTACTCTCCCCAAGGACCAGGTCAGGAAGCCCCTGGGCTCTGCCACCAGGGCCACGGGCAGCGCCTGGTTTGTCTTACCCAGCGTCTGGGTAGTTTTCTGGGCACTCTGGGACATGGGCCACAGGCCAGGAGGGCCCCCCCAGAGCAGCTCCTCCAGCTGCCTGGCTCCTGGGCTCCTGGGAAGCCTCATGCTGCAGCAGGATCAGAACTCGTCTCAAATTTTGGAAAGTCATGGCCCCGATGGAGACTTTGGTTAGGGGACTCCTCCCGAGGGAGGAGCTCCAGGTGAGCACCTGCAGAAGAGCATGGGACAGAAGTGACATAGATGGAGACCCACGGGGCTGGGGGAGGCCAGGGTAAGGACCCACCTGGGAATGAGTAAGCAAAGAGCTGCAGCCACCACCAGACAAGCACGGGGACAACTGGGCCCAGAAGGAAGCGGGAGAGGCCGGGGAGGCCAGAGAAGGGCTGACGGGGCAGGACAGAGGGGGCCGCATGCGGACGAAGAAAGAGCGCCCAGCAGAGCGGGAGGCACTGGCAGCCAGGCCCTATGTCCTGAGAGGGGAGCGTCCTGGGGGCCAGGCGACGGCATGGGGAGCAGCATGAGAGGGCTCAGTCCCCGTCCCTGCCACCCCGTCCCCCCGTCCTCCTCCTGCTCAGGTCCCCATCCCTGCTCCACTCCGTCCTCCTCCTGCTCAGGTCCCCGTTCCTGTCACCACCACGCCAACCCCCATCCTCCTCCTGCAGGCGGCTCCCCGTGCATCTCCCAGCCCTGCCTCCACAACGGATCTTGCCAGCACAGCACCTGGGGCTACACCTGCACCTGCTCCCCTGGCTATGAGGGCAGCAACTGCGAGCTGGGTGAGGCCCCGGCCGTCCCCTTCCCCCAAGGGCCTCCCTGGGCAGGTGGGCCTCACATCCTTGGCCAGGGTCCCAATGGGCCTCTCCTGAAGTGTAGACACGAAGGTGCCTGTGTGAACCGCGATTTGGCTCACCCCAGGGGATTCCTCTCATCCCAACCAGATTCTCCTCCAGAAACCACGCCCAGGGGGCTGGCTGCATTCTGAGCTGCCCCTTCCAGACAGGCCCCCATACTTTTCATGGCATGGGCCCCTCTCCTCCCCACCCCTGCCTCAACCATTCACAATCTGCTCACAGGCTGGGGGTCACACACAGGCATCCTCAGTGCCAGACCCCCAGTGGTAGACTGCAGACAGGGAAGACGCAAAGCATATAAACAAATATCCTTAAATACCCGCCAAATGTCAGTGTCCATCATCGCCAACTATAGCAACAAGCGTGCTCTGTTCTCAGCACCACTGGTCAACTCGGAGCCCGTTTCTCTGGGGAAAACCTTCCTTCCAGCCCAGCCCTCTCCTCCGAAGTCCAGATTTCTGCTCCATCTGCCTCCTTGATGCCCCAGCTAGTGCCTTCACAGACACCCCAAATTTACCACGACCAAAGGGGGCTTTGACCTTCACCCACCATGTGCTCCTTTCTTAATCTTCTCCCTCTTGGTGGAAAGCCCCCATTTCAGCTGCTCAAAGTCTCAAAGCCCCCCAAAGTGCTGGGATTACAGGTGTGAGCCACCGCGCCTGGCCTCACTCATGGAGTCTTTGTTCTACCTGCACATTCCTGAAATACGGACATGTGGGAAACACTGACACAAAGGACAACGATCTGAAGAGAATGAGAACACATGGACCAACACACCAGAACTCTGTGTGCAAGGCTGTGATAAAATGAACATGGACCAACACACCAGAACTCTGTGTGCAAGGCTGTGATAAAATGAACATGGACCAAAACACCAGAACTGCGTGCAAGGCTGTGGTAAAATGACTATTTCCAAGCTAGCATTTCTGGTTTTTTTCCTTTTCAGCTAAAAATGAATGTCACCCAGAGCGGATTGATGGGTGTCAACACTTCTGCCTCCCGGGACAGGAATCCTACACGTGCAGCTGTGCTCAGGGCTACAGGCTTGGTGAGGACCACAAACAGTGCGTTCCCCACGGTGAGTGCTCAGACCACAGCAGCCTCCGGCTTCCAATGCCAGCGACCCGGTCCACATCCTCCTTCCTTCTTCTGTAGTACTAGGTGAAGCCCGCGGATTTGTGATAAGGAGTTGCCATGACTCAGAAGGTGGTCCGCGTCTCCACGCTGGAGCAATGGCAATGCTAGAAAGTGCAATTTCTGTCACTAGTGCTTGCTCGGACCATTCTGAGCTAAACCATGAGTGCCGTGAGGGGGTGGTTTAACTCCAGTCTACGTGTCTGTGTGAATTATTGCGCATTCATCAGCATTAAGGATAAGATTATAATGGTTAGTACCACAGATGGAATTATGCAATGGTTAACACCCTAGACAGAGTCTGATATTCGCTGGGAAGGCGCTGATTCTTATTCTTATGTTGCTGCCACAAATGCAGACCAGTGTGCCTGCGGGGTGCTGACCTCCGAGAAGTGTGCACCAGGCCTACAGGACCTCCCGTGGCAGGTAACAGAGCGCTCTCCGCGTGCTTCAATTTATTGTTGCGACTTTCACCTTACTTGTCATTTCCTAAATAGAAATGTTAACAACTAAGTGAGTCAGGCATCCTGACTTTGATGGGCTATTGACTGCATTGGCTAACCTCTATTCACACTTCCAACCATGTTCTAATGCTGAGTTCATAACTAATACAAAAGGATAGCATTATTTACGGCCCCCAACACCTTTCCTCTGCAGTTCCAAACTGTTGCCAACGTCATTTTCTCAGAACGTAAGCATCTCGAAATCACAGCACGCCTGGGAAGCACTTCAGTGATGGGCTGCTCCAACCTGGGGACCTGGGTGTAGCCACAGAGTGGCTGAGCAACAGCTTGAGCACCAGCTCGGGCACTGGCTCTGCTCTCGGCTGCTGGCCTGGCATTCTAGCTTTGTTATTTTGTTCACGAAATTTCTCTAGTTTGGCATTCATTTTTGTTCTCCTTTTCCCCTCCTTGGCTGGTTTAGAAGTTAACCATTCATTTGTTTTTGGTTTTTCTTTTTAAGATGGAGTCTCACTCTGTCACCCAGCCTGAAGTGCAGTGGTCCAGTCCCGGCTCACTGCAACCTCCGCCTCCTGGGCACAAGCGCTTTTTCTGCCTCCGCCTCCTGAGTAGCTGGGATTACAGGAATGCGCCACCACGCCCAGCTGATTTTTATATTTTTAGTAGAGAAGGGGTTTTGCCATGTTGGACAGGATGGTCTCGAACACCTGACCTCAAGTGACCCACCCGCCTTGGCCTCCTAAAGTGCTAGGATTACAGGGGTGAGCCACCACGCCCGGCCTCATCATTCACTTTGTTTATTTAATAGTCACTCTTGACACATAAAACATCCATATTTAGCACATGTAAAGTCAGCTTTTTCTCCCTCCTCAGGCTGATTCCCAGCACCTCATTCTGGGTCCATTTGCTGTCTGGCCAGTATTTTATTCTTTTCTTGCTTTCTGTATAGCTGCACAAAATAGATATTACGATTTTTGTTATTATGGTTTTATACCACCAACACTGGCTCTGAATTACTTACTTCGTTTTCCACTTTCCTTGCCTTTCAGGGCTCTAACACAATTATCTCCTTCTGCCTGAGTATATCCTTCAGAATAGCCTTGGCCAATAGAAATGCAATGTAAACCACATAATTTAAAATTTTCTAGTAGCCACAATAATGTAAGTAAAAGCATGTGAAATTTTGATATTTAACCCAATATAAGTGTCATTATTTCCCCATGTAATGAATATAAACATTATTGAGGTTATTTGCCTTTTTCCTTTACACTGAATCTTTGGAATCTGGTGTGAATTTACACTGAGGTGCAGCCCTCGTGTCCACAATGCTCTGTACCCGAGTGTGGCTGCCGTGTGGATGGCACAGCCTCAGGGGCCCCCCTCGTGAGGGCCTGTGAGCAACAAGCCCCTGAGGTTTCTGTGTGTGACATCCTTCAGTTTCACCCGATTGTTACAAGACAGCTGTGCCCAGCCCACTCACTCTGGCAGTCATGTGGACTGGTAGAGAACAGGATGGAGCTCAAGGACTTGAAGCCACCCAGCTCCAGGGTGGAAAGGAAGAGACCAAAGGGAGGCAAAGCAGACAGTGATGGAAGGCAGGGATGGAAGCGGGAATGGTCTATTGCCAGCTTTGCAAACTTCCTCTCAATCTTTTATCACCTTTCCTGCCCAAGCTTTCTAAGACAGTTCTTGCTATCGCTGTCTGCCCCATGAGTGCGCTGAGCGTCGATATTTGGGAGGCCCGGAGTGCAGTGGTCCTCCATAGGTAGTGACAGGGTCTGCTCTACCACCTGCAGGCTGTCTTCAGCTTCCCAGCTTACCCGAGGGAAGACAGGGCGTAGTTCTAGTCTGAAACCGTAGCGCTCATACCAGCAAGGCTAAGAGCCATATAACCAGGGAGGTGGCATTCTCTAGACACAGGACACTGACTTAGGCAGGCTACATACTATTAGATTTTTACTTCAGTATTATAAGTTGTTCTGAAGTTATTTAACTGAATATATGGAATTTTCCTAAAACAAACTTTGAAAAGGAGAATAATTAAGTGACCTAGCAGGATATAGGGTTGAAGATTATCTTTAGAACTTCCTTGTTTCTTACCTCCTAGGGAAGAAATTTTACTAAAAGTCTGGCAGACTGATGGCGCAAGCGCCGTCTTCTCTAGAACTTGATTTTATCCCCTTTAAAGTGAGGATCTCACCCCTAGAGTTGCAGTGAGGATTACAGATAATGTTCTTGACTTATGGTAGGTATTCAACAAGTGGCAGCTATTATTCATAAACACATAGAGTTCCAGGAACGATGCCACGGTAAAGTTGAAAAAAACTTTTTCAGTTGGCTCAGCATTTTGCATTTTATTAGACCGTTGAAAATTGTAACACTTAACACTTCCAGAGCCAGTACCCGTACTATGTGGGTACATGCTTTATTTCATTTAATCCTTCAAACAACTTCTTGTTTTCTCCTTTTGTATCCCTGGTAATATTATTTGCTCTAAAATCCCCTTTGTCTGATACTGATATAGACACTTTAGCTTTCTAATTATTAGTGTTAGCATGACTTATCTTTTTCCAATCTTCTACTTTTAACTTATTTGTATTTTTATAAAGTACATGTTTAAAAAATAAATAAGGTACGTTTTATAGGTAGTATATAATTGGCTTTCATTTTTATCCAGTCTGAAAAATCTCTGCTTTTTAATTGGGGTATTTAGGACATTTTACATTTATTGTAATTGTTGATATGTTTAGGGTTAAAGCTATCATCTTGCTATCTTTTATTTTTCTCATCTGTTCTTTTCCCCTTTTTCTGCCTTCTGTTAGAATAACTATATATTGTTATGATTGTTTTCTCTCCTTTGTTGGTTTATCATCTCTGGTTCTTTGTTGGCGGTTGCTTCACAGTTTGGAGAATACATCTTTACCCTATCACAGTCCACTCCACCTTCGACGACGCCACATCCGCTCACTGTAGCATGAGTCCTTATAGCAATCATGCCCCATTCCTCCCCTCCTGACCTGGGTGCTGGTTTTGGCATAGATCTTACATCTACAGATGTTATAAATGCCACTCTATACTTCCATTATTTTTGTTTAAAGAATAAGAGGCCGGGCGCGGTGGCTCAC
>NW_026652279.1:173935739-174070066 GCF_009828535.3 Hylobates moloch
CTATGTTGGAAAAGCTGGTCTTTACTCCTGGCCTTAAGTGATCGACCTGCCTCGGCCTCCCGAAGCGCTGGGATTCCAGGTGTGAGCCACTGCGCCTGGCCCTTAAATATTTTTCAATCAACAAAATAACATGAAAACCACTTCTCAACAGCCAATGTCTGACTGGCCTGGAGAAATTCCACATCACTGCTTCCTACTTTTTAATCATTTCATCACACCCCATTGCACTCCAAAACAGAAGAACTGACCTTGACTGTTTTTAAAGGCCGTGGCACTTGGTTGCAATCTTGCAATCTGTGAGTGGCCTGTCTGCAGAAAGGCACAGTGTCCACACCACGGGGCAGTGAGCCTGCGGGTCCTCCAGGGCCGGTCTCTCCCTCCTCACGTGGCTCCCTGAGAAGCTCGTTTCTGAGCGTTGTGTCCCCTTGAAAATCAGACTGTAAAGAACTAGCGATTGTTCATGATTTCAGATTTTAACAGAACGAGCCAAGACCCGCTGATGATCAAGATAACGCACGTCCATGTGCACATGCGGTATGACGCGGACACAGGGGAGAATGACCTTTCACTGCTGGAGCTGGAGTGGCCCATCCAGTGCCCAGGTGCAGGGCTCCCCGTGTGCACCCCTGAGAAGGACTTCGCTGAGCACCTCCTCATCCCGCGCACCAGGGGCCTCCTCAGCGGCTGGGCACGCAATGGCACTGATCTGGACAACTCGCTGACCATGCTGCCTGTCACACTTGTGGAGGGGGAGGAGTGCGGACAGGTCCTGAATGTGACCGTCACCACCAGGACCTACTGTGAGAGAAGCAGCATGGCGGCCATGCACTGGATGGAGGGAAGTGTGGTCACCAGAGAACACGGAGGCTCCTGGTTCCTCACGGGGGTCCTGGGCTCGCAGCCAGCAGGAGGGCAAACTTGCATGGTCCTTGTCACCAAGGTCTCTAGGTACTCACTCTGGTTTAAACAGATCATGAACTGAAACTCAGCCAGAAAGAACAACACAACCGGAAGTGGGATACCAAGCTGGCACTGCCACCATGGAGGGCACTGAAACTTCATCACACACTTAGAGGCCGTCACAGCCCTGGACCACCCGCTTAGCCCATGCAGCAGCAGAGCCACCGCTTGCTGGGTCATTTACCGAGCACTGTGACCTTTCTTTCCCTGGAACTCTTTATCTCAACAGAGACCTTAAAACATGAGATACATTAAATAATAAGATAATCTGTCAGTCATAAAACAGCCTGGTTTCCAGAAATTCTTTCCTTCTCCAAGTCCAGTATTCTCTGTGCTCAGGGAATAGCCACCCCGGCCTGCACACAGGTGAGTGTGTTCTGGCACAGAAGCGACAGCAATCACTGGTTACAGCAGAAAGTGACCTCCTCTGTTGGTTCACCAATTGCCACTGTGAGTGACTGAGGACCATGGCTCAGTGCAGAAGCAGCCACTAGAAGCAGGTTGGCAATGGAGGAGAATGACCCTGTGGGTACCCCAGAGAGGCAGCATTAGAGGAAAGGGCCAGAGAGCACAAGACAGGCTGAGGAGGCGTGCCGGTGTCTCACGGGGTTGTGCACCCGCCCTTCTCTGGGAGGGTTCCCACAGAAAGTTCCGGGGCCCCAGGTCAGGGCTGAGCGCTGAGACCCAGCTCTCTGCTCGTCCCACCATGTGGCTCTTGGACAACTGCTCCACCTCTTCATGCCTCAGGGTCGCCCAGGGTGGAGTCCCAGCACCTCACCAATGGGCTGATGGGCAGCTAGGGCAACGCCCAGCACTGTTGTGGCTGGAGTGTGTGTCCCTTCAAAACTCCGAAATTGGAACTTACCCCAAGATGATGATATGGGGAGGTGGGGCCCTCGGGAGGTGACTAGGCCACGAGGGCTCTGCCAGCCCCTTCCATCTCTTCTCCCACGCGAGGATACTGCAACAAACTGCTACCCTGGAGACAGAGAGCCCTCAGCAGACACCAAATCTGCTGATCCCCAGATCTTGGACTTCCCAGCCCCCAGATCTGTGAGAAATGAGTTTCTGTTATCACCCAGTCCATGGTATTTTGCAGAACAGACCAGGACAGCACGTGCTGAATCACAGTGAACACCTGCTGTCATGAAGGCTGCAGCTGCAATGCAAGTACCAAAGACAGAGCTGCAGTCCAGCCCCCAGTGAAACTTTCTTGGAGACTGGAGCTCCTAGCAGGGTCTGAATTTGCACTGAAATGGACAGAAATGGTGTAAATGTTCACATTTTAACTCTGACTTAGTTAAGGAAGGGGCACAGCTGCTTCTCCACCAGTCAAAGCAGAGCATCGTTGAAAAGCAGAGAGGACTTTTAAAAAGGGGATTGAAAATGTAGGTGGACAAATATTCTCTTGAGTTCAAAACAATTTACACATAACTTGGGTTTTTAAGCCTTACTGTCCTTCAGCACACTCTCTTTCATTTATGCTTTAACCCCAGAATTAAACTTCTTTTCTCCAATCTGTAGATGAAATGGCTCATTTCTCTGAAAGGTCCTTGGCAAAAAGCAACACTGTAATTTAAGGCAAATTAATGGGGAGGGCAGTTTAAAATTCACTAGTGTGAATTTTAAAGTCTTAGTGAAGTTTGGTTGTATTATTCTCAAACTACAATAAGGTAAGTAAGTCACTGCTTTAAATGCCTACTAATGATTTTAAAATCAGCTAATGAACATGGCAGGCTTTCTGTACATAATGCTGCAGAAATGTCTGCAATCTTGCTTCTGGTACATCTATTACAAATTTGGATTTACTAGAGTGGAAGCCCTGCTTGAAAACTATTCCAGGCCGGGCGCAGTAGCTCACGCCTGTAATCCCAGCACTTTGGGAGGCTGAAGCAGGCGGATCGCGAGGTCAGGAGTTCGAGACCAGCCTGACCAACATGGTGAAACTCCGTCTCTACCAAAAATACAAAAAAAAAAAAAAAATCTTTGCCGAGTGTGGTGGCTCGCGCCTGTAATCCCAGCTACTGAGGAGGCTGAGGTAGGAGAATCACTTGAACCCGGGAGGCAGAGGTTGCAGTAAACCGAGATCACGCCACTGCACTCCAGCCTGGGCAACAGCGCGAGACTCCGTCTCAAAAAAAAAAAAACCTATTTCAAACACAGCTGGGCAGAGGCAAAGTATATGAAGACCCTCCCTGCATAATGGTGAAATCTGTGAAATCAGGAACAATCAGAGAAAGCTACAGGCCCAGATTGTCAGCAGAGACATGAGGGGCCTTCAAAATGAAATAACTACTCTACTGGCATTTAATGACATGCTTAGAAACCACACCATAAACAAATCTAACAAAACAATAAAACTCAAGAAAAGGGAAGCTGGCTATGATGACTGTTTTTCTTGTTTTTTGAGATAGGATCTGTCTGTTGCCCAAGGCTGGAGTACAGGGCACGATCCCAGCTCCTTGTGGGCTCGACTTTCTGGGCTCAACTGACCCTCCCACCTCAGCCTCCTGACTACAGGTGTGGACCACCATGCCCAGCTAATTTTTGTATTTTCTGCAGAGATGGATTTTGCCATATTGCCCAAGCTGGTCTCGAACTCCAGGGCTCAAGCAATCTACTGGCCTCAGCCTCCCAAAGTGCTGGGATCATAAATGTGAGCCACCACGTCCAGCCTGTGATGATGTTTTAAAAGGGCCAAACTAGTTTACACTTGGGCAGAGATTAAGTCCAATATTTGAATCCATGTAAACACACTGATATAGGCCATGTGTTCGCCCGTGAACTTGAATGCTGCCATGCTGGACACAGGCCTTGATATGGTTTGGCTCTGCGTCTCCACCCAAATTCCGTCTCAAATTGTAATCCCCACGTGTCGAGAAGTGATTGGATCACGGGGGCGGTTTCCCCCATGCTGTTCTCGTGATAGTGAGGGTGTCTAACGAGAGCTGATGGTTTTAAAAGTGGCAGTTTTTCTCATGCTCACTTCCCCTTCCGCCATGACTGTAGGTTTCCTGAGGCGCCCCCACCCCGCCCCCCGAGTCATGTGGAAGTGTGAGTCCATTAAACCTCTTTCCTTTACAAATTACCCAGTCTCAGGCAGTTCTTTATAGCAGTGTGAGAACGAACTGACAGAGGCCTGAACACCAAGAGGTAAACGTAAGGACACCTACACTGAGGTTGTTTCTTTCATTGCTAAGAATAACCATTCAATTACCTTAAAGTATCAGTCCTTGACTTTAGGTGTCACTATGGACGGTTCAATACGTTACCCAGAAATGTTGATAAACCTGAGCTTTCTACCACTATTACATCCAGAATGAAATTCAGCTATGCTGGTAGAAATTCCAATATTCAAATTACTGTAAGAAAATCATTTAAATCAAAAGTTGAAGGATGTTCAAGGCCCATGCTGAGCAGCAGGGAAGATCAGATTTCCATACCCAACACTGCAAGAGAACGGGGCCCCACAGGACACATGGGGAGCTAGAAAACAGACACAGCACCCAAAGCCTCCGCCGGCATGAGTTTGCTCCGTGTCTGCTCCACAGGATGTAGGACGCACTTGTCACGACTGCCAGCGCTAAGGACCTTGCTGCTGGTGGGGAGCAGCTCTGTAGGTCAAGAGGATCCTTGGCATGAACTCCACAGGCACAGGCACTTGCCCTCCTGCATTCATCTCTTGTGTGTACATGCGGCAGTCCATGGCTGGAATCTGGGTGTGACTTAAGAGAGCAGGGCATAAAAGAGATCTGGCTTCCCTGGCTCTACTGGGATCTGCGCTCCCAGAATCCAGCTCCCTGCATGTGGAGATAAACAGGGGAGCCCACCCACAGCCCTGCTGAGCCCCAGGTGAGAGCCCGGGCCGATACACGGGAATGAGTCACCTTCAAAGGGGCCCATTTGGGCCCCAGAAGAGCCAGCAAACTTCCCCGCCCAGCTCCGAAGAAACTGCAGACCTGCAGACGTAGGAGCGAGCTAAGGAGTGCTGCTGAAGCCCTGGGGCAGTTCCCGCATCCAGGGGAACCTGAGGAAGGAGCCACACAAAGCGAGTCCTGCACTGCGCGGCCTAGACAGAGAGAAAGAGGGATTCACACTTTGTAGAATAGCCCCTCCTTGCACAAGCAGCTTTCAAATGCAGTAACTTTGCAAAGATGAGCTCATATAGTTTGTGTTCTTCTTTAGTAAATTTTTTATAAACGGGGAAATGTGCATACTCTGAAAAATGGCAGTGCTGAGGACTAAACCGTGTCCCCCAAATTTCTTACATTGAAGCCCTAACCCCAATGTGACTGTATGTGGAGGTAAGGTCTTCAGGAGGTAACTAAGGCTAAATGTGGTCATAAGGGTGAGGTCCTAACCCGACAGAGCTGTGGCCTTATAAGAGGAAGAGAGCCAGGTGTGGTAGCACATGCCTGTCATCCCAGCACTCTGGGAGGCTGAGGCGGAAGAATTGCTTTAGCCCAGGTGTTCCAGACCAGCCTGTGCACCATTAGCAAGACACTGTCTCTACAAAAAATAAAAAAATTAGTTGGGTGTGGTGGCATGCACCTGTGGTCCCAGCTACTTGCGAGGCTGAGGGAAGATCACTTGAGTCTCGGAGGTCCAGGCTGTAGTAAGCATTGACTGCACCACTGCACTCCAGCCTGGGTGACAGAGCGAGGTCCTGTCTCAAAAAAGGAGGGAAGAGAGTCATCTTTATCTGTACCATCTCTAGCACAGCAAGAATACCACCTTATTCTTAAGTGTGCAACTCAGAAGAGAGCCCTCCCCAGAAGCCGACCGTGCTGGCAACCCCATCTCAGTCACACCTGCAGCCTCTAGAACTGTGAGGCAACATTCCTGTTGCTTAAGCTGCCTGTGGTATTCTGTGATGGCAGCCCCAACAGCCCAATGTGAGTGGCCCGACTTAGCGACTGTCAATCTCGCTGTGGTGCCGAAGGGATGCACTCAGGGGCAGCCATGCCTCGGCGTCCACGCACCCCTTCGGTTTCCACTCTCAGTGCAGCACTCGGTAAGCTACACGAGGTATTTACACTTTTATTTTTATTCTTATTTATTTATTTTTTTGAGACGGAGTTTCGCTCTTGTTGCCCAGGCTGGAGTGCAATGGCGTGATCTCGGCTCACTGTAATCTTTGCCTCCCGGGTTCAAGCGATTCTCCTGCTTCAGCCCCCTAAGTAGCTGGAATTACAGGTATGCACCACCACGCCCGGCTAATTTCGTATTTTTAGTAGAGACGGGGTTTCTCCATGTTGGTCAGGCTGGTCTCCAACTCTCAATCTCAGGTGATCTGCCTGCCTTGGCCTCCCAAAGTGCTGAGATTACAGGCGTGAGCCACCGTGCCCGGCATCTACACTTTATTATAAAATAAAATCGGCTTTGTGTTTGATTCTGCCTTAAGTGGAGGCTTCTGATTATGTTAAGGAAGGCTAGAGTGAGCCATAATGTTTAGTAGCAGGTGTATTAAATGTATTTTCAACTTAAGATGGTTTTTTAAAAGAAATGTTTTTTTTTTAACCAACAAAGCAAAGGCAAATAAAATAAGTTTATTGGGACGTAACCCCATCATAGATTGAGAAGCATCCATACGGGCAAGCTATAAAATCTGGAAAATTTAAATCAAATTAAATTCTGCTTTTAAAAAGATGCCTTAAGTTAACCAAGCATTTTGATAACATATTCAAATTTAATATATAAAAATAGATGTATCCTGGAAGACATACTGAAGAACATGCCATGTGTATAAATTCAGAATACCCTTTTTATACAAAGAACCACAAAAAGTTACAAAGACAGCCTTCAGGAACCACACTTAGGAAAAGTGAGCCGGAGCTGCCTTCACGCAAAGCCTCCTTCAAAGAAGTTTCACAAAGACTCCAGAACCAGCCGAGTTTTGTGAAAAAGGAATTCCAGGTTATCACCAGGCTGAAATTAGTTCCAAATGAAGGAGATTGACTCAGGTGTGCTGAAAATCTCAGCCTCAGCATCCCTGGGAAAAGCGCCTCCAAGACTTCCGACTTCAGGGAGCCTTGTCACAGTACTGGACCGGTCTCATCAGCACAACCAAAATGGAAAGAAACAACTGCTCACCCGTCCTCAGGGCTACGTGTACTTTCAACACACCGTGGACAGTGGAGGAAATGGGTTCTGCTTGCTGACCACTAGCTTCTGATGCTGATGCGATATGTAGCCTTTGATGTGACCCTGCAGGACAGAAAGGGAGGAATTCGTTTACATTTTTGGATGTGAGTCATGTCAAAGACGCTGGGTGATCTAATTAATTTGGCATTAGCATTCTTCCCCAAGAGCGGCACAGTTCAGTTCAGTGGGAAGACAATAAATAAAAATAAATACAATCAACCCTCTATATATACATGGTGGGTTTCATATCCATGAATCCAACCGTGGACTGAAAATATTTGGGAAAAAAAACGCGTCTGTAATGAACATGTACAGATGCTCTTCCCTTGCCATGATTCCCTAAACAATACAGTATAACAGCTATCTACAGTGCACTGAGTATTTTAAGTAACGTAGAGATCATTTAAAGTATACAGGAGAATGTGCATAGCTCATATGCAAATACTACGTCCTACCAGTGACTGGAGCACCTGTGGATTTTGGTATCCGAGGGGGGTTGGAGAATTGACAGATACCGAGGGATGTACCGCCAGTAAAGAATATGCAAACATACAGACTATCCGTCCCCTCATGCTCCTAAGGCCCTGGTGAATGGTATTTCCTGGGCTAAAATTAGTTCTATCAAAAAAAAAGCAAAAGGCCTTTTAACAATTTTAACACCACCGCACTGAAACTTCAAATTCTGGGCTGAATCTTGCTGTGAGTAGCTGCTTAAATTAAAACTAGGACTCACACACCATGTATATCAAGTTAGCCAGAATACACTGAACTTCGTCAATGTCCACGTCCTCCACCTGCATGAATTTCAAGGCAACCAGAAAAGCATCCAGAGACAGCTGGTGTGTTTTCAGTAACAAATACCTGGAAGACGGGAGAAGAGCACTGTGGTTACTGACAGGATGCAACACTCCACAGCCAAAAAAAGGCACTGTGAGTCAGCAGGGAAAAGGCACCTCTTAATAAGCCGGTGTTCTAAAGGAGTAAAAAAATTCCCACCTATTAGATAAACTCTAAACTACACTCTCAAAGAGCTATTAAATCTAATTTGACTTTTCAGTCTTTAAAAAGTCACTAGTACAAATACAATTTTTAATTATTTTCTAAGTATTTCATTAAGGTGTGTTTTTTTTTTTTCACATTTTAATCTCCCTGAAATCAGGAAGCACCTGACAATGGGCTGTGTCTCACAGACTCAGCGAAATAGGGTCCCTACTGTTTGTGATGTGTTACCCACAGCTCTATACAAAGTTGGCCTTTGCCTGAAGTTTACTGAACTGAGATCCTGCTGGGACGAGGCCTCAGAAGACATGTGAGGAAAAGAATGACGATCTCTGCATCTGCCTCTGTGACAGGCAGGAGTGGCTGGGAGGGCTACTTGGTCAGGACTAAGGGAGGGGAGTGAGTGGCGAGTCCTGTGTGCTCTGATGAAATGTGGTACCGTGGCTCTCAGGGCTGATGTCTCAAGTCATCTTCTCACACAGAACCTGCTTACCTCCCCCAGAAGTCCAGGCACAGCTTGTGCTACTCACGTGTCTCCGCACAGGGCCCCCAGGAGGCAGTGGGCAGAGGCTTCATTTTATCCCACACAATGGAAGGAAGATGACGACCCCACCCACACGGTGGCCTCCTCTCTTAGCCTGCAACAGCCCTGGACAACTGACTGCTCTTCCGAGAGCTGCACTGGGAGCCCAACGTGCTGGGGAAACGCTTACACTTTCTTAAAGAGGTTCCTGTAGGTGATGATCTTCAGCTTCTCCAGGATGAGGAAGATCCCGCAGCGAATGAAGAAGGCCTCGTGCTTCGCCAGCGCCTCGTGCAGCAGCAGCAGGTTGCCCTCACTGGTGAGGGAGGAGGCGCGTCAGAAGGGGGGTGAATTTCTCATACAGCGTGCACGTCAACTCTCATCAGGCTTGCATTTTTAAAACCCCAAACAGGAAGGATGGCATACGCTACCTCACAGCTCTGGTTACTTCTGCAAACTGCATCAGGTGATACTTTTTCAGGAGCTCCACAGTGGGCATGTGGCCCTAAGACAGAGTCAATTTTCCAGAATGAAAATGCTTTCATTTTTGACAAAATTGTCCTTGATAAATATTTATATCAAGGAATTAAGTTTTAAGAAAATTGCAACCTGAGTTTCTTAGAATGTCCATGGATTAAACACATCATAGTACACTAGGAAAAGAACACAGGTCTAGAAATCAGAACACTTGGGTACAATACACTTTTGTCAGTCCGTGACATGTGACCTTGATCTTGACCTTCTCACGTTTCTTTGAATTTCTATAACAGGAGAGTGATAACTGAAGAAATGCTAGTATAAGCATGAGATGTAGGCATACGGAAGTAGCTTCCAGAAGAATCAGCTAAGCATTTGAAACTGGCTGTCAGTTAAACGGGGTGAGAAGTGAGGAGGGCAAGGCCACAGCAGCGCTTCTCCATCACAATCCATTCAGAGCTATAGAAGCTTTAGCCACCTGTGTGCAATGCTTTTCTCATTAGTCAATTAACTTACCAGTTATTTCAAGTATCAAAAATACATTTTAGTAACTAAATGAAATACCTACAGAGAGCGTGAAATGACATTTTTCTTTCTTGGTGAATCCACTGCTTTTAACTTAGGTTTTAAGGGAGGAATACAAATGATACGTACTTATTTTGTCACATGAACTCGAGTTAAACTCGAGTTAAATACTTTTAAGGGAAACAAGACACAAGGAGAGCTTTTCTAGAAGGACCTGGAGGCGTAAGGCATGAAGCTCTGGGTTTGGGCCACACACAATGCATGCTCCTTCTTTATTTTGGGGTGTGCTCATACACAGCTCAGGCTGTGATCAACTACAGACTGTCTGCTAGGTTTTAAAAAACCTATCAGCTGTCAACTTTGTGAAAGCACCAGGACCTATAAACATGGAGTTAACAATCACTCACCAATAGCATTTTTACTGGAAGCAAATAGATCAGAATCATCCTTTTGTTCTTCTGACTAGAACGGTGACAATGCTCAAAGGCAAATGACAGGTACTCCTCAGCTGCAAAGAAGGCAGAGTCAGCATGCGTGAGACCAGCGCACCTGCTTCAGGCCCCTTCCTGCTCCATTTTCTACCACTGTCTCCTGATTTAAAATGCAAAAGCCCCCTCCCTTTATTATCTCAAAAAATATCAGCCCAGTTTCATTTCTGTGATCAATGACTTTCCTTAAGTAAAATCCATACCCCCAAATTCAATGGGAACTGCCTGGGAAGTCCTACTTAACAGAGGAAAACTGAAGAAAATAACTTTCACAGAGATTCTGATTTGCCTAAGGTCGTCTGGCAAGCCATTATGATAACATTTTAAAAGTTTGACCCTGCTCAGATGATTTCTACATTCATGAAAAACATAAAGATATATTTTAAAATGTACCTCCACGATACATTTTAATCACTCATAATTAAACAATGAAAATAACTTAGTAAAACACCATCCTCCAGCTTAACATATAATTAGTGATCATATACCTTCCATTTTAAATGACCACATGCTTTAAAAAATTAACTTAGTATTAATAATACACAACATATTAATTCTGTCCTGAGAGCAACATTAAAAAACAGATTTGAATTTAATACATTTCAAAATACAAAAGTAATTCTATTTGTCAAGATTAATCCTACAAACTGCACGACAGGCCTGCAAAGAGTTCAGCCCGTGCTAACAAGGAACTCTCAGAACAGGCAGGCAGTAGCTGAGCCTTGTCCTGAGGCCGGAAAGCTGAAGGGTCAGGGGTTTCTGGACAGTGATTCCACGTTCTCCCTAGGTGAAGAGAAGAGGCTTTGCTAAGGCTGAGTCTGGGTCAAGAATTAGGAAAGTGAGATATTCCCGTTTATGTAAGTTCTTCCTGAACAGTGATATTAAGTCCCAAATATAAGAGAACAGAGATGCTCAGAGCTGCAGAGGCCCTCCCTTATGCAGAATGGGTCACCAGAAGCAGCAGGCCCTGGGGTCTGGGTCAAGGCCTAGGGAACCCACACTGAGACCACACACTGCCTCTGCTCCTAAACTGTGTGGCCACACTGGCGCAAAAAACATCCAGTCTTGCACAGTGAGCGTGAATGCTGTGGGGCCAGTGTCTCTTCCAAACCACAAAGCCATGACCCAGGAGGAGCCCTGTGGGGCTGAGACCAAGGAACAAGGATTCACTGAGAGTCTGAAATATCCCACCAGCTGCCAGTTTGACTTCTGCAAACTAGCCTCCAAAAAGTGTACCTTTGCAACTGCCCAAGGTAATCTCAAATTCTCCTGGATGTACAAAAAATGCATTTTTTCTTTCTCTTTTTTTTTTTTGAGATGGAGTCTCGCTCTGTTGCCCAAGCTGGAGTGCAGTGGCGTGATCTCGGCTCACTGCAAGCTCCGCCTCCCGGGTTCACGTCATTCTCCTGCCTCAGCCTCCCGAGTAGCTGGGACTACAGGCACCCGCCACTGTGCCCGGCTAATTTTTTGTATTTTTAGTAGAGATGGGGTTTCACTATGGTCTCGATCTCCTGACCTCGTGATCCACCCGCCTCAGCCTCCCAAAATGCTGGCATTACAGGCATGAGCTACCACGCCTGGCCAAAAAATGCATTTTCTAATAGTTAACGCAAGCTGAGATTTTTCTGCTGTCTTTGAGGGCACCTTAGTCATTTTGCATCAAATAATATATTTCGGTTGGAGTCAAAAATATCTAGAGGGGTATAAATCTCTGAAATTAATAAATTAATGAAAGTATACATACAAAAACTGAGATACTCCAAATACTCTTTTTCTTACATAAATAATATAAAATCACAGGAAAGAAAATCACCACAATCTCTGCAGACATTTTATCCACTTAAATACAATCAGGGCTCTAGGAATTCCTAGCAGTAAAATGGAAAACAAAATCTCTGTGAGCTACAAGGCAGAAGATCTATGGCCAGCGCTGGCTTTTTGGGGACACAGAATCACTCAGTAATCTCAGAGCATCACACTCTCAATGGCTTTCTGTTTCTTTTACAATCAAACGAAAGGGTTGGATGATACAGACTTAAACTTTTTAGCTCTAAAGATGTCAGAAACTATGACTATGTCACATCAATATTAATAATAATTTCTGGCTATGTTAGGTATTCAAAAATACCACTTACTGAATCCTCAGAAGAAAAAAAATCAGTATCTTAATAAAATCCAATAGGATAGAATTTAAAAGCTTCTCTACCTTTATGCTTCATATTAACAGAAAAAAAAAGAGACAGAAAAGAAAAGCCCTTCTTTAAAAGCCCTAGATCTACTAAAAACTGAAAGGAAATGAACAGTCAGTCCATACAAGCCCACAGAGTAAAAACTGTGAAAGGAAATGGTCTATACAAGCCTATAGAATAAAAAGCCAGAGCGTCCTTATGAAAGGGCTATTATTTATCTTGCATTGCCTAAAGTTATGTTGCTTCATGTACTTGGGACTGTGTGCTCAACAAACAGCTGAAGAAGAGTTTAAAGTCTGGTTTGAGCACAACAGAAGAGATCACCAAGAATGATGCCATGACAGCCAATAAAAAATTACAAAAAGAAGAAAAGACAAGTTTCCTGTTCTTGAGAAAGTTACCAACGTAAACTAATACAATAACGTCAGGTGTGGTAGCGACACACTGCACGAGGCTGTTTAAACGTGAGCTCTGACACCAGGTCCAAGGACATATCCCCTGCCTCTAAGTCATCTCCATGCGGGATTTGTAGGTCATTAAGTCAGTCGCTGAACTAAATGTTGTCCTAATCTCCATTTCCTATGTCAACATAACCAGCATCTATTACAGGGTCAAAAGGCAAATAAAGAAAACAATATTTACATTCTATTCCGAGAACAGTCATGCTTAGCGAACTCAGAAAGGACGTCTGTAATGCCTGTGAGACTCCAGCATCCACTTGAGAGACCCAGTGTGGATTAAGAATCTTCAATATAATTTCCCTTTAATCAGTTTTAGTGTCAAATATGTATATATAACAGTCCATATTTAAAAATAAAATACAGTAATTGTGTTCTCTGAAACTATCTTTATTATTCAAAGTTGTTCAGAATGCAATGTCTTATTTAAAATACTGGGAAAAAAAGATTAGCAACATACCTTGCTTAAAGTCGCTGTCAAACATGGCCTTGCGTCCAACGTAGTATTTGTATGTTACTCTCTGTGCAGTGCTGTAATCGTCTTTCAGGTTTGAGC
The DNA here is from genome assembly GCF_009828535.3 of Hylobates moloch. Lineage (NCBI taxonomy): Eukaryota > Metazoa > Chordata > Mammalia > Primates > Hylobatidae > Hylobates > Hylobates moloch. The sequence continues at coordinate 173,949,059 of NW_026652279.1, forward strand.
TGTCAATTGCTCTAATTAGGGGTTTACATAAATGGAGTTTGTTGATCTATAATGAATAACAATCCATTTAAAATATTTAAAAACAACAAAAACAGGTGGCAAAACAAATTACTAAGCATGTCTCCTTAAAATGCAAATTATAAAACCTATTATATCATAAAAATTATTTATATAATAAAACCAAAACAGAAAGCAGCCAGCATAGATGGCATTCACCCTGGGAGGCTCTGCAAAGCCGTTCCAGGGGACACAGCCCTGCAGGAGCCCGTGCTAGTGGACGTTCTGGGAAGCCGTTCCAGGGGGTGCAGCCCTGCAGGAGCCCGTGCTAGTGGACGCTCTGGGAAGCCGTTCCAGGGGGCGCAGCCCTGCAGGAGCCTGTGCTTGTGCAGCACCGGCAGGAAGGTGGGGTGCTCTACAGCAGTGGAAGGCCCTGAACAGAAGGCACAAGTCCCAGCTGCTGACACGTGATAGGCTGCTCTTCACCTGACTGAGTTTATGTGGCAATGGTTTCTTTATCCATCTATCCATCTGCGTGCCTGCTTTTCCATAGTTAATTACGACCACAGAAGACAAAAGGCTCTGGAGTGAAACCGCCTGCACTGAAAGCCCAATTCCACCACACTGGGCCAGCTGCTTCACACACAGGGGCCTTCGTTTCCTCTGGGGCTGAGAGTGCTAACCTCAGAAGGCTGATTGTCAACAGGAAGACATTTGTAAAGCATTCAGAATAGTGCTTTGCACCTAGTAGGCATTCAACAAACGTTCGCTATTAGGACTAGGAATACGGTTATGATCATTTCGCAAGCAACGCCAGGGAGGCTAGCTGATATATATGATATGTGGGAAGCCCAGGAGAATGGAAAATTGTAAAGACAGAAAGGATTCAAACAGAAGCGCACCTTGAAGTAGATTTTAAACAGCTGGTTCACCAGAAACAGCATGCCCCACTTCTTAGAGTCCTCTATACCAGCACGGCTATGGGGAAATAATTTTTTTTAAGTTACATAGGAAATAAAAATTTTATTTATAAATCACAAAATAAACTGCCTAAACTAATTAATATCTTGAGGTAAAGTCCCAAAGCTCAAGTCATATTCATATCAAGTCATATTCATCAAACAAAATAACATTATGAAAAAAGATGTCTTACCCGATGGGTAAAAATAAAAGAAAAAGCAAACCAGGAAAATCCCAATTAACTACTTGAGTAACATCCTCCCTCCGCAGCACCAGCTAAAAACTGCCTCATTTGCAGCAACAATGTGTAAAAGTTAATTGTTATAAACCATTTTTGAAAAATGGAAAAATAGGACATGGTGGTGTGTGCCTGTAATCCCAGCCACTCAGGAGGCTGAGGCAGGAGAATCACTCGAACCCGGGCCAATGCACTTCAGCCTGGGTGACAGAGCGTGACTCCGTCTCAAAAAACAAAAACCAAAAAAGAAAAGAAAAATGGAAAAATACCTTCTCATCAGTACAACAAAACAAATCAGTAAAACACACAAAGAGGATGAGTCCCACCAAGGCAGACACAGAAAGTACACACTGTGGGCGTCCATTTACATGAAGTGACTGAACAGGCAGGAAGTGACCCACAGTGGAACAAATCCAGACAGCAGAAAGGGCCCGCCCATATGAGGGACGACGGAAGTTTCTGGGGTGGCAATCATGTCCTATACCTCAGCAGCAAGCAGACAGATAATACTGTAGGTAGTTCACCGCATGCAAATTTTACCTCAAAAGACTGAAAAAACAGACACTGAAGCACCTAGGGGAGGGTGTGCCACTGTCTGCAATTAACTTGGAAATAGTCACATGTTACACAACATTTCGGTCAACTACAGATGACCACATGTGAGATGGGGGGTCCTACAGATTCTCACACTGTATTTTTACTGCATCTTTTCTGTGTTTAGTTATGTTTAGACACACAAATAATTCCCATTGTGTTCCAGTTGCCTACAGCATTCAGTGCAGCCACACAAGGCTGCTCTTGCTCCTCGTAGCCTAGGACCCACAGGCTGCGCCACGGAGGGGGGCTGTGTAGTGGGCCACGCCATCTAGGTTTACGAAATACACTCTGTGGTGTTAACAAAATGATAAAATTACTCAAAGTGAAGGCACAAAAATACAAAAGTGCCCAGTACAGAAAACAAGCAGGTGGTTTACAAGCCACAGAACATAAAATTACTCTTAAAGACCAAAATGTGTCCACATAGAAACACTTAAAATAATGTAAAAATACAATTTTAAAATATCAAACCCTGTCTTATAACTGCCTGTGAGCTTCTCTGAGCAGGTCTATGACTTTTATCATTCCCTAGGTGCATGACCTCAAACAAAAGTCTCTAAAGGTCTCGTTTTCCTCATCTGAAAATGGAGACAAATAATAATACTGTTCTATGACTTCAAAGAGTTATGGAAAAACCAAACAAAACACACAAGTACTCTGTAACTCCCCTAAAACGCTACATGTATGGTAATATCGTAGCTGGTCTGGCACCAGGAACGATGACCTCTATTGGAGACTATGTGACAAAAGCAAACCCCAAGGGGAAAGAGATGTCACTGGGGATCTGTCTGTCTTCTGAGTGTCCCCTCCGGGCGGAAATGCTGGGTCACACGGTAGCTCTACGTCCAACTTTGAGGAACTGCCTTCCCATTTCTGCACAGCAGCTGCACTGTGTTTGTTCCCCTGGCAATGTGTACGAGGCTCCAGTCTCCCTGCATCCTTGCTGGCGCTGCCCATCTTTCTGATTACAGTCTTCCCACTGGGTGTGGACTGGCAGCTCTCGGAGGTTCTGATTTGCATTTCGAGTGACTGATGCATTAGTCATTGGTGACTAACGATGTTGAGCACCTTTTCATGCACTTACTGGCCACTTGTGTATTTTGTTTGGAAGATTTTTCAAATTCTTTAACCATTTTAAAATTGGATTGTCTTTTTACTGTTGAGTTGTAATAATTCTTTATATATTCTGGATATTAGGCCCTTATCAGATGTATTATTTGCTAGTTTATGGTTGTTTTTTACTTTTTTGAGAATGTCCTTTGAAGTCTAAAGTTTTTAATTTTGATGAAGTCCAATTTATTTTTTCCTTTGGTTGCTTATGCTTTTGTTGTCGTATCTGAGAAGCCACTGCCTAATCAAAGGTCATGAAGATCACTGCTGTGCAGGAATATACAATCAAGCAAAATTTCAAGTATTCATTTAAGAAACACTGATTGAGCTACTGTGGTGCAAGGAACGCTAGTGATGGAGAAGGCCCATGCCCTCACGCACTTCGCAATCAAATACAACATCATCAAATCATTTGGTAAACGCAGTGAAAGAAATGTAGAGTCTGCTATGAATGTTTATAAAAGGGAAATCTGATCCACCGTGAAGTCCAGCAGCAAGAGGCTTTAGAGAAGGCGGAAACCTTTAAACGAGCATAGACTGCCAGGAGTCGAGGAGAACCTTCCAGCAAAGGAAACGGCACCCATGGGAGGCCTCAGTGGGAAAGTGCCATGGCATAGAAAGGACTTTTCTACAGTCTGGCCTTGGTACGAAAGTTCTGAAGCGAGGCTGGGTAGGGAGGCCATATTACCCCCACAGCACTATACATCTTGTAGGCTTGGCTGAACAGTTGCACAACTCAAACTCTGCTTATCTTCAGCAATAGGATGCCTGAGGTCAGAGGCTCCCCTCTCGGTTAAACCAGCTAAGACCAGCAGGATGCTAAGTGGAAGTCCACCTGGCCTTTACAGGGCCTCCAACTTCATTACAATCTCATTCTCATGCTCAGTGACACTCCCACCAGTGCCACAACAGCTGACAATCACCATGACAATGACGGGAAGAAGCCGTAAAAGGACAAAAAGATGGCAGTGCTTCAGCTCCCAGAAGTTCACCGTCCATTTCCAGAAAAGCCATGAATATTCTTCTCTTTGCTTTCAATGTCCAACCCCTTCATTCAAGAAACCCTCTATTTCAATCCCCTCACCCCTCAGGAGTAGCGAAGTTGATTTGTGAGCCACAGTCCTGCTTCTTCATTCCTTGGCCTTTACATACAGCTTGCTCTGCTCAACACTTACTTTTGGTTTCATGGATGGGATCTACAACACCCAAAAGGAAAAGTTCCCATCTTTTGAGGCTACCGAGTTTATTGGCAACAAACACGGTGAGTGAAAAGAGAAGCTGGGCTACTGCGATGGTTTGGATGTGGTTTTTTGGCCACATCAAGCCTCATGTTAAAACCTGATCCCCGTTGTTGGAGGAGGAGCCTAATGGGAGGTTTTTGGGTCATGGGGGTGGACACCTCATGAATGGCTTGGCGCTGTCCTTGCCATAATGAATGAGTTCTTGCTCTGAGCTCCTGTGAGCGTTCCCAGACAGCTGGTTGTGGAAGAGCCTGGCGCCTCCCCTTCTATCTCCTGCCTCCTCTCTTGCCATGTAGTGGGCTCCTCTTCGTCTTCCAGCATGAGTGGAAGCAGCCTGAGGCCTCACCAGAAGCAGACACGAGCACCATGCTTCTTGTGCAACCTGCAGAACTGTGAGCCAAATAAACCTCTTTTCTTATTCCCCAGCCTCAGGTATTCCTTTATAGCAACACAAGAGGACTGAGACAACTACTCTCTGGGAACAATAGTTTTTTGTTTATTTATATATGGATACCTTTGATAATCTTTCTTTGCTTTAAAATTTCCTAAATCTCATAAATAAATGTGATTATATAATTGGTGAAGAGATGGGAGTTTCAGAAGAAAAACTGGAAACTCTAAAGCAGAATCAGACAGAAAGTTGAGAACTTAAAAATATGGCATAAAAGATCAGTCAACTTGTAAGCAGGTCAATACAAATCATCTAAAATGAAGGAGAGGAAAAAAAAAAAAAAGGATTGAGGCCAGGTGCAGTGGCTCACGCCTATAATCCCAGCACTTTGGGAGGCCGAGGAGGGTGGATCACTTGAGGTCAGAAATTCAAGACCAGCCTGGCCAACGTGGTGAAACCTCATCTCTACTAAAAATACAAAAATTAGCCAGACGTGGTGGCATATGCCTGTAATCCCAGCTATTCAGGAGGTTGAGGCAGGAGAATGGCTTGAACCCAGGAGGCGGAGGTTGCAGTGAGCTGAGATGGCACCACTGCACTCCAGCCTGGGCAACAGAGCAAGAGTCTGTCTCAAAAAAAAAAAAAAAAAAAGATTAAAAAATAAACAAAGAGACTAACAGTGGCCTGTGAGGGATAATATCATGCATTTAACACACATGCAGTTGAAATCCCAGAAAGAGAAGAGAAAAAATGGGGCCAAAAGTAGTTGAAGAATGTAAAACATTAAATTTTTAAAAACATCAACTTACAAATACAGGACGCCCAATGAACCCTAAACAGGAGAAATTAAAGAAAAAAAAAAAGCCAACTATGCACATCAGAGCCAAATTACTGAATGCCAACGATAAAGAGAAAATCACAGCCAGAGGAAAAAGACCTGTTCCATACAGGGAACGATGGCAAGGACTCATCAGAAGCAAAGGAAACCAGATGGAATGACATTTTTAAAGTGCCAAAAGGAAAAAACTGTCAACCCACAAGACTCCACGTAGCAAATGGAGCCTTAAAAAATGAAGGTAATCAGTGCTGCTTCTTCACTGGTAAAAAGAGAAGATTTCTTTAAAAAAATAAAAACAGTTTCAGAAAAATGAAAGCTTAAAAGATTCACTGCCCTCAGACCCTCACCAAATGCAAATGCGGAAGAAAGTGCCTCAGGAAAGGGAAATGGCACTAGACGGGAACTGGTTCCTGCAGAGAGGAGCTCCAGGCATGGTCAAATGTGGGCAAATGAAGACTTTTTTCCCCTCAGCTCTAATTTCCTTTACAAAACAATCAACTTTTTAAAGCAAAAATAACGATGGTTGTGGGATTATAACATGTGTAGAAGTGAAATATGTGTCAACAATAAACACAGGCCAGAAGGGGTGAACGCTGCAATGAAAACACCACTAACAGCATCTGGCGGTCAGTCCTCAGGTCGTTACTCACGTGTCGCTGGCACAGACCCGGAAACAGCTCATCAGTAACTCTGCTGCTTTTTCCAACATGTCCCCAACTTTGCTTTTTCCTTTCTTTACCAACTGCTGATCTGCCTAATAAAATATAAAAACATTTATTTCATTTCTCCGAGGCAAGATCTTGCTGTGTTGTCCAGGCTGGAGTGCAGTGGCACAATCACACCTCACTGCAGCCTCAACCTCCTGGGCTCCACTCATCTTCCCACCTCAGCCTCCTAAGGAGCTGGAACCATGGAACCAGGTACTACCATGCCTGGCTAGTCTTGGGTTTTGTTTTGTTTTTTTTAATTTTAATTTATTTTAATATTTTTTTCTTTTTTTTGTAGACACAGGGTCTCACTTTGTTGCTCTGGCTGGTCCTGAACTGACTCCAAGTAATCCTCCCATCCTGGCCTCCCAAAGTGTTGGGATTACAGGCATGAGCCACTGTGCCCAGCCAAAACATTTATTTCTTAAAGCAAAAAATGGGTACAATTAAGACTCAAAGTCCCAAAAAGATTCTGAAGAAATCAGCTAGCATGTACTATAACATTTTTAAAAATTGAGAAGTCTGTATTACTCCAATTCTTCCACAAACCAAATCTTTCTTCAATTATTTCAAGTTAAGTCAGTCACCAATTTTTCAAACCTGTACTGCATTATGTTACTAAGCAACTAAGCTCTCTCTTACTTCAGTCTCTGAAGTTGGCTAGTCAAAACACTTGAAATAAAAACGTTTAACAAATATTAAAGTCATCACTGAGTTTGACTTTTCCCTCGCATTTGGGAGGATGGCCTTGGTTAAAGAAAGAATCTGTTTCTGCCACTTGTGTTCTCCACAAACCCGAGGCCTGCAACAGGCTTGCAGATGACCCACAGCTCCAACTATATTCACAACAACACTAAGCCATTATGGTCTTTTTTTTACTGTATTAACATTTGCACTGATGGGGCAAAAACAGCAATAGGTAAAATGCTGGAGTGTTCCCACCGGCACCAAACTACACGAGTAATCATCATGTTCTTCAACACCAGACACTTTGCAATCAATCAACAAACCAGTAACATTAGTGTCCTTTAAAAAATGTCCTTGATGAGCCAAGCACAGTGGTTCACACCTGTAATCCCAGCACTTTCGGGAGGCTGAGGTGGGAGAAACACTTGAGCCCAGGAGTTTGAGACCAGCCTGGGCAATATGGCAAGACTCTGTCTTAATTAAAAATTTTTAAATTAGCCTGGTATCATGGCGTAGACCTGTAGTCCCAGCTACTCGGGAGGCTGAGGTGGGAGGCTTTAGCCCAGGAACTCAAGGCTGCAGTGAGCTATGACTGCACCACTGTACTTCAGCTTGGGTGACAGAGCAAGACCATCTCTAAATTAATAAAATGTCCTTGATAATGCAGTAAATATGAATTTTCTTAAATCTTGGTCCTTGAGCACACGTTTTTTATATTCTTTGTGATGAAATGAGAAGCATACAGCACTTCTGTTGCACACGGGTGTCTCATGGCTGTTTACAGAAAAGCTCTGGGAAGCTGTCTGAGCTGTGAGCTGAACTAGCTGCTTCTTGTGGAACAGAAAACTGACAGGCAGACACAGCTACCCAGGCTTGGGCATCTGGCTGATTCTCCAAAACGAATGAAACAAATCTGTCACTTCCAGGCAAACAACTGATGGTACTGGTTGTCAATGACAACATTTGTGCTTTCAAGAAAAATCAGAATTCTGGAAAACTTTTATGAACTACCGTGAGCTTAGCAGCTTTTCCTTACTCCAAGGCTTTTCTGATGAGGCCCCTGGAGATGTTAAGGAAGGTAGGGGTTTGGGGGTTGGGTTTTAACAGTGGTATGTAAACACTTGGGAGGTGCTGCATGGCTCAGTAAGCCAATATTCTCCAAATGGTCTGCTATGGGCTGCATGCTTGTGTCCCCTCCAAAACTCATGCTGAAATCCTAACCCTCGAAGTGACGGTGTTTGGAAGAGAGGCCTTTGGAAGGTGATGAGGTCATGAAGGTGAAGCTGTCATGAATGGGGAAGACAGATCCCTTGTCCCATCTACCACGTGCAGACACAGCAAGAAGATGCTATGGGCCAGGAAGCGGCCCTCTTCATCAGACACTCAACCTGCTGGTGACTTGATCTGGACCTCCCTGCCTCCAGAACTGTGAGACATAAATGCTTGTTGGTTACAAGCCACCCAGTTTATAGTATTTTCTTATAGCAGCCCAAATGGATTAAGACATGACTAGCGCAAGATATTACGACATCCATTCAGTGCTTTAGGCAGACCAGTGGATTTCAGTGTAAAGACAGAAAAAGTTCATTGGTACACATCAGAAGCCACATTGTAACTAACCTTTTAAAAAAAAACTGCCTCTAGGAATTTTCATATATAGAGTCAAAGAACTATCTCAACGGTTTGGAAAGCCTATGAGAATATTCCTGTCTTTTCCATCTACATCTTTGTGATGTGGCCTTTCACCATCAGGCAGAGAAATACTTTACTCAGAATAGTGTACTGCAACAGAGTGAGTGCAGAAGCAGGCAAGGGGACCAGATGGCCTCTGCTGAACTAGACATCAGAGAGGTCAAAAGTGATGTGACACCACTTTTCTTGGTATTTTGTTTTGGAAATATAGTTATTTTTTATTTAAAAAGTCAGTTATGTTGCATGTAAAAGGTTTATTATTGTTGCTTTAAAATATTTTAAAATCTTTTCTAATTAAAATTTCTAATACAGTAAATATAAATAGAACAAAAATAAAAGCTCTCTGAGGTCTTCAGTATGCTTTTCAGTTCTAAAATTTCCATTTGGTTCTTCTTTATATCGCCTATTTTCTTGTTGAGACTTTAAATGTTTTCATTTGTTTCAAGCATGTTCTAAATTGCTTGGTGAATCAAGAGGGCTGTTTAAAACTCTTGTGAGATAATTCCAACATCTGTGCAATCTCAGCACTGGTGTCTTCTGCTGAATGTTTTTTCTCATTCGAAATCTCCCAAAGTTGAGATTTTCCTGGTAATCAGTGTCGATTAGATCCCGGACATTTGAGGCGCTACCTGACTACACTATGGACCTTATTTATCTTGTTTAGCAGGCCTCACCATGCAAGCAGAGAAACAGGTGCATCCCCTTTGCCACTGTGTGGGGGAGGTCTAGGTCCCCTGCTTAGCCTCTGACATCCACCTGGTGGGGAGGGGGGACTAGCTCCTCATTACTGCTAGCCCAGGGTGGAGGTCCTGGGCCACCCCCAGCCCGCACCACTTTGCAGATAGGGCGGGAGGAACCTGCTTTTTTGTGCCTGACACTGGAATGAGGCAGTGACGGTCAGAGTTCTGTCTTGCTGGATTGTCTTCCCAGCCTCCTGGTTTCCTTGGGGCTTTTTGTCTCTGCCTGATGGTGAAAGGCTTCAGGTTTCTAACGCGCCCAGTCCAGGACAGACAGGAGACAAAAAGGAAACCTGGAGACTCCCTACACGTGACTCTGAGCCCCATCCCCCTCTTCTCTCCACCTCCCATAGCCATGCCGGCCTGACAACTCCCAGGGTTTTAACTGTTTTTAGCAGGCACAATAGGGAGAAATCCATTGCATCCTGACTGGAACTGAGGCCATCAATCATTTCTAAAACTGTAAAGGGGTCGTCCTAAAACCAAAAAGTTGACAAATGCTGCTCCATAACGGGACTTCCGTGGGTCCCCATGGGGACGTCCCCTCCATAAAACCCAGGAACTCCCCTCACCCCAGGGAAGCCCCCTTCTACTGCCCAAATCTATATGAAGCTGAATTCTTTTTGGCGGGGGAGTAGGCCACATCTTAAAGGTAGAAGAGATGCAGAATAGCTCATTTGTTGTTGTTCCACTCACTTCATAAAAATAACACATACCATAAATGGTTAACCACAAAATGGAACCTCTCCCTCTATATGAACAGTGTGGAAATCTGAGCAAATGTTTATTTAAATCTGTTTGTGTTAACCCGGAAAGAATAGTCAGTATCTGTTCTTTTGCTCCCTATACCAGACACATCCCAACTCCAATTCGCTCCTCAAAACTTCTGGGAAGAATGACATGAAATTAAACAACAGTCACCAAGTTTTAGTTTTAAAACAATAATGACAGCAAATTAAACTTACATTATTGGCAAACACTCGAAGGTCAAGCGCTACTGCATACATGACAGGCAGAGCCCTGCAGGGCAAAAAGTAAACAAGTGTGAGGGGCTATGTGGCCCAAGATTCCATCCCCAGAGGTGGGAAGAACACGGACACCCAGGGCTACTATCCAGAATGGAGTCCGCACTTATCCAAAACTCTGACAGTTGTCTGCTTCCTCACCTTCTGTCCAGGTAGGCTGCAGGCCCCAGACTTCCTGATCATCCCGGGGCCCCACAATGCGGTGCTCCACACCCCTGCCCCCAACCCTGTCAGAAGCCCCAGCCCTGCTTCAGTTCCAGGCTCCCAGGGTATCCTCCTCCCCTCAGCTTCCCACCAGTATCCAAACAGCACCACTGAAAAAGAAGTGGTTTGATCAGATTTCCTAACAGGAACCAGAATATGTAATACACAAAATGTCACAGAATAACTTTTACAGCCAACTGGCAAAACTGGACTGTTTTCATGTGCAAGTTTTCACGTGAAAAGATAAAAGGGTGGCGGGAGGCAGAGGCTGCAGTGAGCGGAGATTGCGCCACTGCACTCTAGCCTCAGAGACTGAGCAAGACTCCTTCTCAAAAAAAAAAAAAAAAAAAGATAAAAGGGTGGTTTTGTTTGCAAAAGGCCTTTGGTTATTTTAGTATAAACAAATTTCAGTATTAACCTATAGTTTGTTAATAAATCATAAAATTAAGAATTAGTTTGGCAAGGCATTTAAAAATACCACCATTATTATGTATTAGAACACCCCAAATGAACTGTAGTTGGTCTACCTCTTTTATCTAAGGTTTAAAACCAAAAGTTCAAAATTGACAACTGAAGGAAAAAATAATAAATATCTGGGGAAATGGACATCTGAAATAAAAATAATACTATATTTACACAGACACACTGCAAACAATGTGGCTGATCTACCATTTGTTTACTAGATTTGTAACTCCACTAATCTGTGTAGATATTACCATATGTCAACACACTGATTATTAAATATCCACATGGAAAATACAATACACATTTATTTAAAGCAAATTTGTAAAAAGATTCTGCTAAAAAAGATTGCCATTTGCCAATTCAGCTGTTTCTGTTCACACTTACCAGTTTTCTTCTTTGTGGGCCTGGAATGCTCGCAAGAATGATGTACTGTATTAAGGAAGACATGGTATATAAAGTTCAAATAATGCTACATATGATAAAAGTAAAGAATAAGAATCTAAATTTTAAGGAATGCAGCTCACCCTTTAGCAGATTTATGTTACAACAATAGTAAGTTCTTGAAGGAAAAAAGGTATAAGCTCACATTACAAATATCTGTATCTCATTAGGCTCAAGTATACTAAATACACTTATTTCATACATACTGTCTCCTAAATAAAAAAGACAAGATTTTTTAAAATCAGCCATTTCAGACATTTTATTTGGTTTCTCTGAGCCCAGATGATCATGAGTTATATTTAAGTGCTTTAGAATCTGTAGCATAAGGCTGATTTTATCAACTCTAGAATTCTTGAATTCTAAGGAGGCTGTTAGCAAATAGCCCAACTCTCTTCTGTGTATATTTAAACAAGGTGGTTAAAACGAAAAGACAAAATCTAGAGATACATACAAAGCCTTAGAACACTCACTGATTCAGGCCATAACTAAAGATACGCTTTAAATGACTTAAGTATGAATTGGTTTGATTTAAGGTCTTTAGCCGCCACAATTCAATGCCGATGTGTATCTGAGTCCACTCTTGTCCGTCTCTGCCTGAATTGTGGATTTCTGATATTTCACCAACAGGACTTAACCAGTCCCTGTAAATATACTTACTACCTTACTAAGGGCAACAAAGCATTCTTCTTCTCAGCAGAGTAAGATCCTTCTTTCTAACCAGTGTTCTTCCTTACTAAGTACTGCACGAGTCTTCAGATCTATGCTAAACTTAAGTACCCAAGTGAAATAGCTGAAACGAGCTTCTGTTCCAAAACACTGTCATTCCTTTCTAACTGCAGAAACGAGCAACTGGCCCAATGTTTCTGGGTCTCAAGTCCCAAGTAATCCACTGCATGTGTTCTATGCCAGACAGCTGCCATGAACAACAAAGGATATTGGACTATCACGGTCTGGCACTTGTATGCCTCTATGAAGTCATGATTCCCCACTGCATAAGTGCACCTGGAGGAGAAACAGAAACATGCTGTCACACAATAAAAACCTAGCACTAGTTATGCAGCCCAAAGAGCTCACTTCACTGCACAGGTCCCAGTGGTCCTGGGATGAAAGGCGTGAAGGAAGAAACACACAAATGGCTGAACACAAACAGGTGAGGATAAGAGGAAGTCCCACAGTAAGCTTGGAGACTACTCTTTCAAGTCCCAGAAGGACCTAGCACCAGCAGGTTTGTGAGCAACACATGTTGATAACATAGTATGACCCTTCTACTCTAGCAAGGGCTGACAATGACATTCAAACTAGATTCCCAGCTGGGTAATGTCAGTGTTAGTTCATCGCCAAATCTGGAACCTATCGCACACCGCACAGAGCTAGGAAATCACAGGTGCTTTGTACTACAAGGAACACGGTGGTGCCCCAACTCTTCCAAAGACCCTGTGGGGTTAACAGAACATTCCTGCTCACAGACCCCACCCTGGTCCTGTAGCCCAGGCTGCTCTGAAAGACAGTAATCAAATCTCACATGGCTATAAGGATGCAATCTTCTGCCTGAACTGATCCTTTAGAGATAAAATGGTAGATATGAAATGTACATAAAAAGTAGCATTGTCTGCTTTGCTCAACTCTAGTTTCTTTCCCAGTAATGTAAAGAGCTTCAAAAACAGACATATTTCCACGAAAAGGGTAAGTGAACAGTTAGGCTCCATACTCTACTAGAAAGACCACTAACCAGGCACTATGCTAAATATTATGTGATGTTAAAAACAGTATTATATAACTGATGTATAAAATTTTCACAGGTTTTATCAAACTGAAATTACAAATGCATTTTCCTACTTTTTCAAACTCAATTATTCACTGCTTCAAGCATAAGATAATGCAAGATAAAATCTCCAGTTAATTCAGCAATTTCCAGATGTGTGTGTTTTTCTTCCTCCCCAACAGATTACCTTAAATGAGCTGCAAACATTTCATCATAAGGGGGTTCCAAGACTTGTTGACACTTCTCCTCTGGAGAGGCCATCTGATTTTAAAAAAGAAAAATGGCAAAAGTAAAATTAATAGGCACAGAAAGAATGCAACATAAAGAGATTTAAACCTCTGTTTCAAGAGAATTTATGCTTTATAGTTCACAGTAACACTTTATATTTAACACTCTAAATAAAAGGTTCAGGCCGTGAGCACAGTGGCTCATGCCTGTAATCCCAGCACTTTGGGAGGGTGAGGTGGGCAGATCACTTGAGGCTAGAAGTTCAAGACCAGCCTGGCCAACATGGTGAAAGCCCATCTCTACAAAAAAAATTACAAAAATTAGCTGGATGTGGTGGTACACGCTGGTAATCCCAGCTACTCAGGAGGCTGAGGCAGGAGAATCGTGTGAACCTGGGTGGTGGAGGTTGCAGTAAGCCAAGATCGTACCACTGCACTACAGCCTAAGTGACAGAGGGAGACTCTGTCTCATAAATAAATAAATAAATAAATGGTTCATTACTTCAACAAATATTTATCAATATTTCAGGGGAACAAGAAGCCCATGAATATAATTTAGTCTTGCCTTCTGCAAGTCAGAAAATATTCTAGGCACTTTCACATACATTTTAGTATATTAGTATTCTTGACCAGTCAAGAAATACTTGTTAAGTAACTATCATAGGTTTAGTAAGTGAGGTCTAATGAGTTCCAGATGGTGCTATGTTAGGACTTGTTCTTCTCAGCTTCCTGCTGAGAGCACCAGTCTCATCTCCTGGGCTAGTCTAGCTGACATTTCTTTCTAAGTTTTCCTTTGCTTCTAACAGTCAAATTTTAGATAATCTGAACATCTCAATAGGTGATGGTTAATTTTGCCAACTTGACTGGCCATGGAGTCCCCAGACAATGTTATTTCTGGGAGTGTCTGTGAGGGTGTTTCTGGATGAGACTGGCAGTTGCACTAGTAGACTCAGGAAAGTAGATGGCCCTCCTCAGTGTGGACGGGCAATGGCCAATCTGATGAGGGCTTGAATAGAACAAGAGGTCAAGGAAGGAAGAATTCACTCCTTGTGTGGGATTTCTTGACTTCTACAATCACAGGACCCAGTTCCTCACACTAAATCTCTATAAATATCGATATATCCCACTGGCTCTGTTTCTCTGGAGAACCCAGACTAACACACAATAGATTATCGCACACTGCGTTTTTTTGTTTTGTTTTGTTTTGTTTTGTTTTACAAAAGCAATGAGCCCATGCTGATATGGTGAGAGAGAAGAATGACAGTACCAGAAAAATCACCATTCTACAGTCCCTGGTGAATGAAACCACCGGAAGAAAGTTTATTGGCGAATTTTACAATGAAGGGATTCGTCTCAGATTGCAAACAGGACAGTGTGTGTCCTCTCATGTCATACAATACAAAGCACACGGCACCAGCCATGGGGTGTTCTGGCCAAGGCAAGCCTGAGTCTCATCGAGTCTCTAGCACTAACTCCTACTTAGAGCAATGGTTCTCAACACTGTCTACACATAGAATCACCTAGGTAACTTTATCGGAAAAACAAAAACAAGCCTGCTGCTACTTCAGAGACTGATTTACCTGGTCTGAGTTGCAAGTCTGTACACCACCAAACATAATCGCCAATAGATAAGCCCATTTTTCTTCCAAAAGAAAAATGCTGCTCCTAGTAGGAACACACTCCAATATGATAAAGGGTGTCAATAAGGAAACAGGGCTTTACCAAATGTCCACAAGATTTTCTATAGAAAATACTGCCTCAACATCATCTACTCCACAGATGACATGGAAACTCCACGTACAACCCCAGGCTGGGCCTTGGCTTGCCAGCCTTTCTGACTAACAACTTAAATGGGAGACACCTGTGGTACATGATGTCTACGGGGCTTTGGGGACGCACAGGCCTAGACAGAGTCTAAGCTCCGCCGCCTCTCCACCATCTCACTTCTCTAAATCTCGGAGAGCTGTCTAGGAATCAAACACAAGGGCAGGAGGTCCACATCACTACAGTGTACGTACATAGTCAGTGCCCCACAAATGAATTGAAATTACATAAATCATAAAGAAACTTTAAAATTTTCAAATAAGAGTGACAATATTAGTTTTCTTCTTACTCAAACTCTACGTTTCTCTTAGGAAAGTGGTTACCCTGTAATTGTCTGCAGACACCTGTGTGCACAGTTCTTTTACCTACCTGAAGTCGTGGGTTTGCAACATGAGGATGTTTAAAAGACACCAACTCTGCACAAGATGCTCCATCTCTTGTGTCAATGGCTTCATACACCTGAAACATTTGAAAGGGAAACCTAAGTAGGAAATAAAATATTCTGTTCGAATAGAACCTACAACAATACATTGAATGCCACACGGGGGAAAATTCATTTTCCCCTACTTTGAAAGAAGACAGAACAATAAAAATGTATTAGGTGGTCACTACTCTGCAGTAGGTAAACAATAATTTCATTTCAAAATAGGTTGTTCCTGGCTGGCTCAGGCCTGTAATCCCAGCACTTTGTGAGGCTGAGGAAGGATTGCTTGAGCCAGGAGTTCGAGACCATCCTGGACAACATAGCAAGACCCATCTCTTTAAAACAGACCAAAAAAACAAAAACAAAAACAAAAACAGATGTTCCTGAAGCAAAAAAACAGGTTAAGCAAATAAAAATAAGTCAGTGGTATATCATGTAGCTCTTCATGAAGGTGAATTATTCTAGTTTTACTCAATCACACTAATATATGTTTGAAAATCCAAATATACAGCTTATGAAAAAGAAAACAGTTTAAAAACCACATATATCCAAAATTCAAAAAGCTTCCACTCAACCTTAATATAAAATAAAAGGAAAATGGAAATAGCTAAATAGATGTCACATTCATACAATGCAATACTTGGCTGCTGTTAAAAAGAATAAAATAGATCTACATGTAGTAACATGAGAAAATGTCCACAATATGATGATTAAATGAAAAAAATGGTAACTGCAGGAAAACTGTATAACTTGATTTGGGAGAAAAAAGAAGAGAAAAATTACGTACAACATGCAAGCACAGGAAAGAATGCAGAGCCTGTACCATACCACACCAGCTGACTGCGCGGACCGTGGGGTGGAGACTAGGAGACCCGGGAGCCTTTTGCCCTATCTAGCTCCTGCCACAACAGACATTTTATAATTAGAAAACCAAATACGCTTTTAAATTATATTTACAAAAAAACTGCCGGGTGCTGTGGCTCACACCTGTAATCCCAGCACTTTGGGAGGCTGAGGTGGGCAGATCATGAGGTCAGGAGATCGAGACCCTCCTGGCTAACACAATGAAACCCCATCTCTATTAAAAATACAAAAAAATTAGCCGGGCGTGGTGGTGGGCACCTGTAGTCCCAGCTACTCAGGAGGCTGAGGCAGAAGAATGGCGTGAACTCAGGAGGCAGAGCTTGCAGTGAGCCAAGATTGCACCACTGCACTCCAGCCTGGGCGACAGAGCGAGACGCTGTCTCAAAAAAAAAAAAAAAAAAAAAGGACATAAAAATTCTAACTAAGCAAAAAGGCAAGCACAAAGCTTTAGATACAGTATGATTTAACTATGATAAAATTACATATTTACATTTTATGCTAACACAAGACTGACCAGGGATGTCATAACATGGATGTGCAAACGGCAAAAAAGCACAAGCAGATGAGATCCCTCTACACACCCACAAGAGTACTTACAACTAGGAAGGCTGATGACACCAAGTGTTGCCAGGAGCCTGAAGCAACTAGAAGGCTCACACATTGGTGATGGGGTAACTTCGGGTAAATTTTTAGAATAAAATTGGTATTCTACTAAAGCAAGCAAACGCCTACTCTCTGACCCAATAATCCTGTGCCCAGGTGTCCATACCCAGAAGAAAGGGAGGCACATGCCACCAGTTCAACACGCTGGAACCCAACTCCTCCTACCCCATTGTTCAACTCAGGGTATGACTGGGAGGCTGACACCACCTTCCTGAAGACTAACTTATATGATAAGGAATTTCCCACCTGCTTATTCCATACAACTACATATGCATTTACATTTTGAAACAGTAATCACACTTCCAGGGACTCACAACTAGAAACAGAAGGTATTTGTACTCGGCTACGTGTAATCACAAAATATTGGACACAAACTAAATATCCATCCATAAAGACAGGCTGAATACTCTGTGAAACATCTATTTTAAGGCACACTATGCAATCATTTTTTGAAAATGAGGAAGATCTCTATGAATTTACATGGAATAATTTCCAGGAAGATACGGTTAAGTGAAAAAAGCAAGTAGTAAAAGAGTATGTATAGAATGCTGCCTCTTGTATAAGAATGAAGGGAAACAAGAAAAATATGTGTTTATGTCTGTGTGTGTGTCACACGTACATCCCAAAAGGAAATACAGGATGGAGAAGGCAGAATCTAATGCAAATGATTATCTTTCTAGAGAGGGGGTGGAATGAGGTGAGAGAGAGAAGGAAAGTTTCTGAGCACACTTCTAAATGTAATAGTTATTTACAACCCTATTCAAGAAATAAAATAGAAAGACAAACCTTAAAATTGAAACAAATAGAAAATACATACCTAAGTGGATATCAGAAAAAAGAATATGAGTTATCTTTGAAAACAGTAGTTTGTGGAATTTGACTGTCCTTATTCTAAGGATGAAAAGACTGCCAAAAAAAAAAAAAAAATCCTGAATTTCAACATCACTGATTAGATGTTGGTGGTGGCACTGGGGCCCTAATCCTGAACTGCTTGTGAGTACAGTGGTTAGGCTGGTGTCGCTGGGACCACAGTCGTCAGTGAGAAAGAGGAGCACTGGCACAGAGCAGGAGAAGGGACAGTCCCACAGGATTTGGGTTGGAGGTGTGAGCAGGAACTTAACTGTTATCTTCAGCTGAAGCCATCTGAAGATTTTCAGGTTTTACGCCTTCATAGAAAAATTACAGCCATGCAGAGGCAGCCCTCCTGCCCCAGTCCCTGCAAGATCACAGGTTGCTGCTCAAGGTCACATCATATCCTAGCTCCTAACATTTTCAAAGTCACAAACGGGTGCAAGATGATTTGGGCCCAAGTATTATGAAAACTAAGTTTCTCTTCATAGCCCTGGCCACAGGTTTAGGAATTTCATCTAAAAGGTAGACAGATGGATACTAAGATCCTCAACTGTTTAGGGGAAAGGGTTAGGTTTCCTCTTTAAAATCACCATGCTACAGATCAGTATTTTGCAATTTACAACACTGCATTTGCCAATCATCATCAAGAAGCTGAAGGTGGCCCCAAGAAGACAACACTGGCATCTGCCCATCCTCTGCAGGAGGCTTTCTGGTGTCCCCTGCCCATGCCCTGCAAGAACTCACTGGTGCCCAGCTCCAAAGGGGCCTCCTCTGGCTCCCTCGAGACCACCTGACCAGGTGCAATGGAACAGCGCCCTCAAGGATGAGGGTGGCGACTGCCTTGGCAGGGCAGGCACACAGGGTCTTCCCTGCTTGCCCTCCATTCAGTAGCTGGCCCTGGGCTGGAAGGCAAAACAACCGATCCCGCCCAGGTCTTGGTCTGCAAGACCCCCAAGAAAACCAGTATTAGTCAGTTTAGCCCCAAAGAGGACATGCCTTCCAAAGTGGCCCTCCCTGTGCCATGTGGGCAGACCTAGCCACAGGAGCCCCAACAGACTCCAACCTTGCTCAACTAAGGCGCTTCTGGCTAGAAAGCGGTTCTGGAGCCTGCTGGCCAAGCCGTGCTCTCTTTGGTTCCACACAAACAGGAGGTTCGAGCTAAGAGTTCCCCATAGCCACCCCTGTTTATGGTTCCAGGCACTCCAGGCTACGCACTGTGTGATCACTCGCACCACCCAGGGCCTTACACTGGGCCCAGCCCCAGGAGCCTGAGAAGAGGAGTGTTCTGGTTAACATCAGTACTCTGGTGACCGGTCACACTTGAGCACAATGTTCTGACGTCGCCAAGGCCTCCAGAGCTCTCTGCAAAAGGAACCTATGGGTGACTGAGAGCTGAGAGTCCCAGACTTGGAGCAAGCACTGTGGAATGAAAGCATACTTCAATGACTAAGCACACTGGGGACATAGTGGTCACAAAGGGATCAAACCCTGGAGTCCAGACACCAGGTCCCTCCAAGGAGAGGTGGAGACCCCTGCTGGGGGCACTCACTGGTAGCCCTCCTTTGCCTGTGACCTCCCAGGGTGGTCCCTGCACATATGCAGGGTGATGTCGCCACACCCTCGGCTCTGCTTGGCCACACCTACCTGGGCTGCACCGAGTGTCCCAGGGGTGACCTGACCAGAGGAGGGCTCAGGGCCACAGGGCCTTGAGCCCAAGGAGGGCCCCAGCTTGCTTGGCAGGCATGAATGTGTCCCAAGGGTGGTCCTATCAATGCCCCTGCCTCAATGACTAAACTGTGAGAAGGCTGGGGATGTGAAGAGGAAAAGCAGGGATGGCAACGGACAGTACCAGCAAGCCCTAAATGTGCGACTGGCGCCGCAGTGGACACAGGACCCCTAGCAGCCCAGCCACCTGGCCAACTCTTAACAGCTCATGCTGCAGAGCCTTCAGCCCTCAACGGGACCACACAACCAGACTCCAAGTTAGCACCTTCTGAGCAGCACCCCCAGGCCTGGCTCACCAGGGGATGCTCCCTGGCTCTGGCCCCAGGAAGACTTTCTTGTGGCTGCTGCATGCCCCTCACGCCCTCCAGTCTGGTCCACAGGAGGCATTATCTACTCTTGGAACTCATAACTCTTTTAAAAATTCAAAATCATTACAGGTCATGAACCTCTGAAGTCACTTCTGAATAGTCAAACTTTCCAATTCCATAAACGCTTGAAAGACAATATGAAGAACTATTGAAGATTAAGGAGTAAAGTATCTAACTCAAAGCTGATTCCCTAAATAAAGGTGTTCACCACACCTGTGAAAAGGAGAGGTGTTCTTGGCAAAAGGAACATAATGAAGAAAATCTTTGGGACAAGAAAGATCATGGGGTGCCACAAGAAGATACCACTCTGCACCCAGCAGGATGGCCATAATAAAAAGAATGGAAAAAAAACAAGTGTTGACAAGGAAGTGAAGAAATTGCAACCCTCATACATTGCTGGTGAAAATGTACAATGATGCAGCTAGCTGCTTTGGCATTTCTTTAACAAGTTAAACACAGAATTACCATATGACTCAGCAATTCCACTCTTAGGTATATGCCAAAAAGAACACAAAACGTGCGCATGAATGTTCACAGCAGCAGCACAATAGCCAAAAAGAGGAAACAACCGAAGTGGTCCATCAACTGATGAACGGATAAACAAAATACTCCATACAATGGAATATCATTAGCCATAAAAAAGAACGACACACTGACACATGTTCCAACATAGATGAACCCTGAAAACATTATGTAAGGAAAAGACACACAAAAGGCACATACTGAAATCACCGGAATCAGCAAATCCATCCAGACAGAAAGTAGATTTAGCGGTTGACAGGGGCTCGGGAAGGAGGAACAGGGAGTGACTGCTTAATGCTTATGACGTTTCTATTTGGGGTGACAAAAAAATTCTGGATAATAGTGATGGTTGTGCAATATTGTGAATGTACTTGTGTACTTTAAAATGGTTAAATGGTACATTTTAAGTTATGAGTACTTCGGTGGGGGCAATGGTATATTCAGCACAAGTGAAATAAACCCTCAGACTGGTGATGCCAAGTTAACAGGTAAACATGGACCAGATGATGTGCTAAAGCATTTGGAACTTTCCCTGGAGGAAACAGAGTCAATGAAGTTTTAGTAACAGAGGCAGATGCTCAACTCTTCTTCAATAAAATACCAGAACTATCATTTACTAAGTAAATGCATTTACTGTGTATTCATGCTCTTTTTAATTCTCACAACTTATGTGAAGCCTGTTTAGAGATGGAGAGTCACAGAAGTTAGATAACTTGTCATGGTCCCAGAATTCGTAAAAATGCCAGGATTTGGGCTGAAGTCTTATTGTCTTTAAAGTCTATGCTCTCTTTGCTGTGTTTCACTTGGAAAGGGCAAAGTAAAGGAAACCATCAACCAGTACCTGCAGCAGGTGGGTCCTGGTTGGGGAGCCTGTGGCAACAGATAAAGAAGGGATGGATCTGAGAGACTTTGGGGATACATCCAATTAGGTAAAGGACTATTTGCTGAGACTAAAGGAGGAGTCAATGATTTCCCCCAACTTCCTAGCTTTGATGAATGTGCAAATGATCGTTTTATTCCCAAAGAGATACAATTACATTGGCACCTACGTTCCTATACAACAAATCAAACGTGCTGTGTTACCGTGTACAACCGGTTGCCGTTCTGTATCAAAGAGGCACCTCTTTTTTTAAATATTCAACAATCTGTTAATACATAAAACTTAGGTAACACGCCAGTCCAACCAGAAATATTTTTATCCATCAAAATTAGGAGGAAGTGGACTTTTTGCTGTCTCACCTTAGTGGCTACACTGCCCTTTGTGGAGATGTAGGCATGCACATCTCCATAGAGGTCCATCCTGGGCTCAGCCCCTGTCTACTCTCTACTTGCTCCCTGGGTCACCCCTTCCCTTCTCAGTCTTTCCCATCATGTGAATACCAAGGAGTCTCAGATTTGTATCTTAACCCAAATCTGTCTGTTTAAACTTCAGTTTACACACGAGTAGACGCTTGCTTACCAGTCTCACTTTAACTGACTTGAATTGGAATAATGACTCTCTCCAAACACTCCCTGAAATACACGAGCTGATGCCCAAGGCATGATGAGGACTTTCAGCAAGTAGGCTTCACTCTAATACATCGCAAGCTTTTGCCAGCTAAGTTGTATGTGTTCTCATATCCAGATGTGTCTGTTCTCAAATCTATTTTTGCTACCCGAACTTGTTACGGTAGTTATGTACTTTTAAGCTCATCAATGAAATATGAATGCAAAAGGAAGCAGTTGTTTCTCTATAAGCTAAGTTGCATGTTTTTAAAAGGCTCACTTGAGTTTCTTAAAAAAATAATTAGGTGTGGGGGAAAAATTGTAAAAGATTAAGAAAATTCTAAAGATAATCGTATCAAATTGGTTCTTAAATGCCTATATCCTTGTTTAACTTTAAATAAACTTATACTGGAAAATGTTAACTCTGCAGATTAGGCCAAAACAGACATAGCGTAAAGAAAAGGCCTTGGGCTTACATCGAAAGGCTGGCAAGTACACAACTTGAGGTAAGTGGTTTAAAAAAAAAAAAAAAATTGGCAAGTGAATGTATACTTTCATGTTTTAAGTTAAAAGCATACATCCATTTTTTCGTGATTCCTGTTTTAACCAGTTTTCTCAATTAACCAAGCAACTGCTGGGCCCAATCATGTCAGACTTTTCAGCTATCAAGTATGCATCTTTACCTAGTTGTCAACAGACATCTCAAACTCAACATGCCCAAAACTTAATTTATTTCTCCCTCCAAATCCACTCTATTCATCTTTTTCCCAGATTACAATCCTGGGAATCATTCTTAACTCCTCCGTGTCCCTCAGCCCACCCATTCTTATTCACCACGTCCTGATAATGTTTCCTTCAAATATTTTAAAAATCCATTCCCTATATTTCCTATCCCTGTTACCACAGTGCTGGTTCTGAAGACAGGCATAGTTTAGTGGAAAGAATATGCGCTTTGAATCTTTACAAGTGCCCATGTTTTAACTGTGCTTCTGCTACTTATAAGCTGTTGAACAACATCCGTCAGACGCATGTACCGAGCGATATGAAGTGTGCATTGTGCTCGGAGAGTGAAGGGCGTTAAACGACAGCGAGGACGAGGGGCACGAGGCCGGCCTGCAGCACGGCCACAGCCTCGTGCTTACCCCTCCATAGCCTCCTGGAGTCCTCGAATTCATCCCGCATCCTGCCGGGAAGCAGCGTCCATCCGACACAGCACCGGCCGCACCGGCCACACCGGGCCCTCGGCGTGGCCCGCAGGCCCGTCGGACCCGCTGGGAGCGCAGCCACACACGCCAGCAAGTGAGGGCAGCGACCTGGGACCCCCGCGTCTACTTACACCGCGACGACTCCGCGATCCACGGACACCGCCCGGCCCCCACGGCGGCCCTGCAGGGGAGAACTCGGGCCGCCTTCCCTAGTCCCGGCCGCCGCTGTTCGGCCTTTCAGTCGGCTCGCGCGGCTGCCCGCCGGGGACCCGGACGGAGAAAGGGTGGCGAGGTGGGAAAGGAAAAGGCCTGAGGGTCCAAGGCAGGAGGGGACACACGGAACACGCCGAGGGCCACCCACGCCGGCGCGCTCCCCGGCTAGGACCCACCTGCTGCAGGTACTGGTTAATGGTAATGTGCGCCATGGGAGCGCGGCCGAACGGAGAGCGCCACCCCCTACGCCTCAAGTGGGCCAGCGGCGTCACTTCCGGCCCTTGGTCCGTCTCGGTCCTGGCGCCCCCGGCCCCGCCGCCGGTGTGCAGGCTGGTTCCGGAGGGAGAACCCGGGGACCGGCTCGGCTACGCGCTCGGGCTGAGGGGACCCGGGGTCTTTCTGCCGGGGCCCCGTCCTCTCAGCCGGGACGCCAGCGGCTCTGATTGTGTGTTCAGGCCCGCCCGGGCTGAGGGGTTTGGGGTCCAGTGGCGAGGACAGCCCCTTTCACTGCGCTGACCCTTCGTCTGCCCCTTGTGAAAACGAGGCCGCGGAGGACGCTCCGCGCCCGGCTGGGCCAGGGCCTCGGGGCGCGCGCGCCCGAGCAGGGGTAGGGGGAGGGACATGGCGCGCGCTCCCGAGCTCTCATAACGTGCCTCCGCTGCGCGCTCCCGAGCCTTCAGGAGTTAGGGCACGTCCCGGCGCGCACCCCTGAGCCCTCGAGGTGGTCTCACGCCCGGCGTGGGGGTGCCGAGCCCTCAGGAGGCGCGCGCCCCGGGACCCTCAGGAGGGGGTCCCGGCTCCCGATCCCCTCAGGAGGGGTGCCCCCGGCACGCATCCCCGAGCCAGGAGGTGGGGGCCCGGAGCCCTGGGGGCAGGTCTCGGTGCGCCCCCCCGAGCCGGGGGTGAGGGTCCCGATCCCTCAGGACGGGGGTCCCGGCGGGCGCCCTCGAGCCAGGAGGGGGTGTCCGAATCTCTTAGGGGGAGTCCGATCCCTCAGGAGGGGTTCCCGGCGCGCGTTCCTGAGCCCTCAGGAGTAGCCGGACGCGGCGGCGGTTGGGCTCGGGCACGCGGGCGGGGCGGGGCGCGCGAGGAGGACCGGGCGGAGGCCGCGCGGACCGGGGCGGGCGGAGCGGATCTGGGCGGGCGGCGGCGCTCGGGGCGGGGCGCGGCGGTTCCGGCCCAGCCATGGCGGACGAGGCCCCGCGGAAGGGCAGCTTCTCGGCGCTCGTGGGCCGCACCAACGGCCTCACCAAGCCCGCGGCCCTGGCCGCCGCGCCTGCCAAGCCGGGGGGCGCGGGCGGCTCCAAGAAGCTGGTCATCAAGAACTTCCGAGGTGGGTGCGGCGGCCGGGTCGAGGGCCAGGCGACCCCGGCGGGGACCCCACGAGACCCCGCCCGACTTGGGGGGAAGGCCCCGAGATCCGTGCGGGCCCCGGGAGCGGGGGCGCCGGGGCGCCGGCCGGGTCGGGGGTGGCTACGCGGGGCGCTTCGCGGCGCGCCCTGAGCCTCCCGCTCTCCCTCCGCCCTGCAGACAGACCCCGGCTGCCCGACAACTACACGCAGGACACGTGGCGGAAGCTGCACGAGGCGGTGCGGGCCGTGCAGAGCAGCACCTCCATCAGGTACAACCTCGAGGAGCTCTACCAGGTGAGACGGCGGCCGGGGCTGGGGGCGCCGCTCCTGCCCCGCGTGACGCAGACGCGGCCGGGCAGCGGCTCCGGGTGCCTCACAGGCTCTCGCCGGGGAGCGGAAAGGCAGGGCGTTTGCCTCCACTGCAGGGCCGGGAGCCCCAGAGGCAACAAGTGGTTTTGTTTATTGCCGTGGCGGAATTTTTGTTTTCAGGCGTAAGCTGCTTAGAACGATATTTAAAGTTATCCCATTACAGAAGAGAAGGAGGTGTGTTTCTGGGACCCACGTGACTCATTTTGCAAGTATACAGCAAATTATTTTCTCGTTATATATAAAACTTATTACTGTGTCACTTGCCACAGTAATGAGGGTCTTTTCTCTGTTGTGTTTTGTGATTAATGATTGCCTTTAAGATATTCAAACAGATTTTGCAAAAATTCAAAATTCAAAAAAAGTGGTTTTTTTCTCTGTTGTGTTTTGTGATTAGTGGTTGCCTTTAAGATATTCAAACAGATTGATGGTGTTCCATTTCTAAAGTAACAAAAAATGGCTCAAAGTACATTTTACCATATTTGGATATTTTGTTTATAAGCGGACTTTTTTTCTGGCGTCTTCTTTTTGTAAAACAACGTTAAGTAGTCTAATATCTATATTTTAGGTCACGATGTGTTATACAATTATTTGTATTAAAAGGCTTGAATTAAAAAAATTTTTCTGGATATGCAAGTGACTGCATTGTAGAAATTATAAAAAATATAAAAAAGAAGACTTCAATCACCTATACTCCTACCACCCAAAGAAAACTACTGTTGACAGTTGAGTGTACATACATCCATTCTTGTCTGAAGTGTAAGTAGATTATATTTTCTTACCAGCTTTGAAATATAGTCTACATATAACGTGCACTTCAAGAAGTTTTAACAGATACATACAGTTATGTAACCGGCACCACGGTCAAGATAGAATCTTTCTTGGTAGAATGGTAGAATATTGCTACCACCCCCGAAATTGCCATGACCACTTTTGCGGTCAGCCCTCTCCCCTGACTCCTAGCCCTTGGCGATCCCCCATTTGTTTTCTGTCACTATATTTTGTGATTTCTAGAACCTTATCTAAATGCAGTCATGTATTTCGTACTCTTTTGTATCTGGCTTTCACTTAGGACAGTGCTTTTGAGATTCATGCACGCGCAGTGTGATTGTAATTTATTACCTAGTAGAATGGGTATACCGCAGTTGTTTTATCCATTCACCAGTTAATGGACATTTGGGTGTCCCTGTTTGGGGTTTTTTGTTTGTTCTTTGAGATGGAGTTTCACTCTTGTGCCCAGGCTGGAGTGTGGTGGCACGATCTCCGCTCACAGCAACCTCCACCTCGCAGGTTCAAGCGATTCTCCTGCCTCAGCCTCCCGAGTAGCTGGGATTACAGGCACCCACCACCACGCCTGGCTAATTTTTGTATTTTTAGTAGAGACGGGGTTTCACCATGCTGGGCAGGCTGGTCTCAAACTCCTGACCTCAGGTGATCCACCCGCCTCGGTCTCTCAAAGTGCTGGGATTACCAGCATGAGCCACCGCGCCCGGCCTTGGGTTGTTTTAAATAAAGCTGCTGTAAACATTTGTGAATAACCCTTTGTTTGGACATATATTTTTATTCCTCTCAGGTAAGTTCTGCTTGCTTCTTTATCTAGCAGTGAGTTCTCAGGGTCATATGGAAAATGTATGTTTACCTTTGTACGAAATTTCTTGTTTTTGCAAGCGGCTGCCCCTTTTGCGTCTCTCCCAGCAGTGTATGGGAGTTCCAGTTCCACTCCGCCACCAGCGTGTGGTGTCCTCAGTCTGTAATTTTAGCTGTGCTAGTGGGTGTGTGGTGGAGTATTATTGTGGTTTTAGTCTGCATGTCCCTCTGATGCTAAGCATCTTTGTATTTACTTGCCATTCTATGTATCTTCTTTGACAAAGTGTCTATTTAAATATTTTGCTCATTTTTATTGGGTTGGTTATTTTCTTATTATTGAGTATTTGAGTTTATTGTGTATTCTGGATACAAGTCCTATATCAGATATTCGCCTTGCAAATACTTTCTGCCTAGTCTTCAACTTGTCTTTTGATTCTCTTAACTGTGCCATTTGAAGAGTAATCATTTTAAGTTTTCAAGTCACATGTAT
This sequence comes from Hylobates moloch, assembly GCF_009828535.3. Classification (NCBI taxonomy): domain Eukaryota; kingdom Metazoa; phylum Chordata; class Mammalia; order Primates; family Hylobatidae; genus Hylobates; species Hylobates moloch. The sequence goes on from NW_026652279.1 coordinate 173,976,318, forward strand.
CAGTTTGTTCTTCTATGGATTGTGCTTTTAGTATCCAAGAAATCTTGCCTGATCTGAGGTCACAAAGTTTTCTCTTATATTTTCTTCCAGACATTTTAGAGTTTTAGGTTTTACATCTAGGTCTACGATCTATGTAGAGTGAATTTTTGTATATATTGTGAAACACAAATCTAGAGTCAGAGCCGGGTGCAGTGGCTCATGCCTGTAATCCCAGCACTTTGGGAGGCCAAGGTGGGTGGATCGCCTGAGTAGTCAGGAGTTTGAGACGAGCCTGGCCAACATGGTGAAACCCTATCTCTACTAAAAGTACAAAAAATTAGCCAGGCGTGGTGGCAGGCATCTGTAATCCCAGCTACTCGGGAGGCTGAGGCCAGAGAATCGCTTGAACCCGGGAGGCGGAGGTTGCAGTGAGCCGAGGTTGTGCCACTGCACTCCAGCCTGAGCAACAGTGAGATGCCATCTCAAAAAAAAAACAACAAAGAAAAAAGTCTAGAGTCAGTGTTTTCCCTGCAAATGTCCAGTTGTTCAGTCTCTTTTCCCCTACTGACTGCCTTTGCTCCTTTGTCAAAAACCATGTAGGAGTAGGTGGAGTGAGTTGTGAAATCAGGGTGTGTTGGCCCCCCAGCTTCATACATTTGGACAGGTTTCTGGCTATTCTTGGTCCCTTGTGTTTCCATGTGAATTTTAGAATTGGCCAATTTGTATAAGAAAGTGTGCTAAGATTTTGATTGACGGTATATAGAATCTATAGATCAATGTAGGAGAATTAAATTAACAGTATTGAGAGGCTGGGCTCAGTGGCTAACACCTGTAATCCCAGCACTTTGGGGGGCTGAGGTGGCCTGATGGCTTGAGCCCAGGAGTTCAAGACCAGCCTAGGCAACATGGTGAAACCCCATCTCTACAAAAAATTTAAAAATTAGCCTTGTGGGGTGTTGCACGCCTGCAGTCCCAGCTACTGACTCAGGGCCCCCACACAACAACCTGGAAGCTCTTCACGCAGGAAGCTGAACAGTTGGGGCCTGTTTGTCTCCCATCTTTCTGAGATTCACTGTCTTTCGTAGCCCAGTACTCAGTGCTTCGAAAACTGTTGCTTCGTATATTTTGTCTGATTTTGTGGTTATTTCAGGCAGAAAGTTAATACAGTTCTTGTACTGTGTCTTGACCAGAAACAAGAGTCCCACCTGAACTCTCAGAGGTCTTTGGTTTAATAAAAGATGATACCTTACAGCTAAAGGTTCTTACTACTTTTTTCCTGGAGATTTGGCTGTCTGATATCTGCTGCCTCATTATTTTTACTTAAAATGGCGGAATTACTTTGCAACACCTTGTACACAGTGATGTCTTATAAAACAATCACTGTAGATATTATGAACAATGTTTGCAGGTGCCTTAGGTGTCTGTCTTGAAACCCTGAGATCTAGGAGTGCTTACCCCAAACTGACAGTCACTGGTTCCTCCTTGGAATGAGACATCGCAAGTTCCAGGGGCATCTCTGGAGGTGCTGCCCCACCAGGGGACATGTGGAATCAATTGATTCACTTACCTGTGGTCATCTCTCCACGCACAGGTGGGCTTCTGGCCTCTCACAGAGTCTGAAGCATGAGCTGCCTCAGATCTATTGGAAGCAAGTGGGATAGAAATCTAAGAAAAGCAAATGTGAAATTACTGATGTCTGATCAAACAGGCAATACATTTGACTTGGTGTTTCAAAATAAAGTCAAGTTTTTGTATAGGTGGGGTGGTGTATACTTTGCCAAAGAATCATATGTGAAAGGACCAATTCTTACCCAAGTTTGAAAGGTTTGCTTTCGTGTTTGGTTTTTGGTTTTGCTCAGTCTCTGTCTACCTCGAAACACCTTAGGAGTCCTGTCACTTACACTGTGTGGGCCTCAGCTGGCCTATTGTTTCTCTGTTTGTTACTTTGTTTTTATCGTTTTTCTCCTGTAATGTGTAGAGGAGAATGTTGCGAAGGCATGGATCTTTTCCATTTAGCAACCTGAATTTCGGTCTGTAATAACTAACTCCCTGAAGAAAGTGCATCTTGTGTCTTGTGTCTCTATGTTTTAGTCCTGCTTGTTGCTAAATGAGACAACAGAAAACTGAAGACTGCGTTTCTAGAAAGGTTTCAGAGAAAGGCTGTGTTTTGATTTAGAACTGTTTTTTTTGTTGTTGCACAAAAACCTCTCAGGCCTTTAAAAAAAAGAGAGAGGTGTGGCCTCCCTATGTTGTCCAGGCTCCTTGGGAATTCCTGGACTCAAGCAATCCTGCCTTGGCCTCCCAAAGTGCTGAGATTCCAAGCGTTGAGCCACTGCACCCGGCTGACATACAAGTTCTGAGGAAAGCCAGGCTGTCTTTCTTGAGTCACAGAGTAGTTGTCTCTGTGACATGTTGATACCAGGTGATAATGGTCAGTGAAAGGGAGCGGTTAGTCCTTTGTATTAGGTGGTGTCCTTCCCTCACACCCAAGCTGCAGGCCCAGCGTAGGGATGGGACCTCCACAGCTACACAGGTCTCATCCTGTGTGGCTGTGAAGGTCACTATATGACTCTGGAGGTAGCTATGTGACTATGGAGGTCTCATCCATGTGGCTGTGGAGGTCGCTGTGTGGCTGTGGAGGTCGCTGTGTGACTGTGGAGGTCTCGTCCATGTGACTGTGGAGGTCGCTGTGTGGCTGTGGAGGTCGCTGTGTGACTATGGAGGTCGCGTCCCGTGTGGCTGTGGAGGTCGCTGTGTGACTATGGAGGTCGCGTCCCGTGTGGCTGTGGAGGTCTCTGTGTGACTATGGAGGTCATGTCCCACAGCTCCGTGGACTTCTTGTTTTGTCTTCCACATCTAAGAGCAGGGATTGCCCTTATCCACAGTGAGCATTTTGTTTAAGTAGCAGTGAGTTCACTCCAGGCAATGCTTTGACACTATAAATAGACATGTATTTGACATTCACACACGTGTCTGTTGAGCTAATACAGACAATCATTTGATGAACCTGCTGGTTAGGAAGTAGCTGTGATGTGAGAAGAGACAGTGCTGGGTGAAGATATACACCAAGTTTCCTCACTTGGCTGTTGATACAAGGAAAGCATCTTGATACTAATAGGAGTAGAATGCAAATGATACTTCTCCACCTCCGATCATTGGATTACATTCCTTTTCTCTGGGGTGAATCTTTAAAATACTAATGGCCTGAGTGCACCAACATGAAGCACACAGTACCATCTGATTAGTTGCTTTATGCATCCAGAGAGGGTATTTCTAAATCTCAAAGTATGATTGAATGTCAAAAATCCATTTTGGGGAGGGGCAACTCCTGTGTTGTGCTGCTTCTATAACAGCACAAAAAAGTCTTCCAGTATATTCCTGCCACAAGGAGTTGGCAGGGCGGGGAGAAACAAAGGCTGTCGCATTTCCAGTGATGAGTGCCTGTAATATGAAGCCGGGAGTCCTGACTCAGCACCTACAGCAAACCCAGGTTACCCAGGGCTTGCCACTTGTTTTGAGAGGTTCCTAAATTCTTAATTTTAAAAACAAAGTAAATTGCAATATGACTCATATGAGTAGTAAATGTGCACCAAATAGGACACATAGGAGGCAGAGTGGGTTATAAAATATTTAGTCCTTTGCCACAACCAGGAAAAGATGGTTTTAAGGATATTGGTTCTTGGTCTAGGAATTAAAATATCCAGAAAATGGTCCTAAGTTACTGTTGATTTTTGCTGAAGAAAATACATTTTCTTATATATAAGAAACTTACTTTGTAATAATTATGTTTGTGGGATTCACTGTTTAACTACTGGAGCAAAACCTTTGTCGTAAAGTTCTCTTGGTTGTTTGAGGAGACAAAACGATGGCAGATCTTTGACCAAAATATGAAGATATGGAATTCAAAGGGATGGAATTGAAGAGTTTGAGAAAGGAGTTGAAGTCAATACAGAATGTGGGTAGGAATTCCCTATGTCTATAGTAAGACAAAATGTAGGGGGAAAGTTTGAATTTCTTTGTTATTATACTGATGATAAGCTTGCTAGAAAACAGGATTGTAATTAAAAACAGGATTATAATTGTTCCACATCCTCTTTTGATCTTTGTAAATATGCATGTATTTTATATGGTAGTAATTACTGTATGTATTTAACTTTGGTTAATATGTAGCAGCTCTCCGATGTTTAGTATTGGAATTATTAATACTTGTAAGTATTAGTAAAATGAATAGCTTTATAACTTTACCTTTTTTCCTAGGGGTATATTGTATCCTAATTAAATTCAGATTATTTATCTAAAGTGTTTTTATTCTGTATATTCCCACATTTTTCAAACCCTTATTGGTTCAAAACTTGTTAGGAAAACCATAGTTCTGTTTATAATATTTCATATTGGAATTGAATGAGTTTAAGTTTTTGTACCTAAGATTGGAAAGGAAATTTTATTAGAACTGATAAGAATGTACAAGCATTGTTTCTTTGAGGTGGGTAAAAATATTGTGAGAAAAAATTTTCTGCCTCAAAAAATGGTGTCAGCTGGGCACGGTGGCTCATGCCTGTAATCCCAGCACTGTGGGAGGCCAAGGCGGGCAAATCACCTAAGGTCAGGCGTTTGAGACCGGCCTGGCCAACATGGCGAAACTCCTCCTCTACTGAAAATACAAAAATTACCTGGGCATGGTGGCAGGCGCCTATAATCCCAGCTACTCAGGAGGCTGAGGCAGGAGAATCGCTTGAACCCGGGAGGTGGATGTTGCAGTGAGCGAAGATCCTGCCATTGCACTCCAGCCTGGGCGACAGAGCAAGACTCCAACTCAAAAAAAAAAAAAAGAGATTTCTTCTTGTGCTAGGGATGTTCACAGAAAAAAAAAAAAAGTTTCTTAATTAAACAAACTGAAGTGAATTACACATCTAGGCTGCAGAAAAATAAATAGGAAACCATACAGTCTGGCCTGTGTCACCCAGAAAAAGCTCAGTTTGGACTGAATCACTGCCCTGGGGAGTGTGAGGGGAAGGCCCAGCCTGTTGTTCTCCTTCCTGATGGGAAGGTGGTCACTGAGGGAAAAGATTTTCTTGGTTCTCTAGCCCTGATTTCACTTTGTAATCATCAAGGTGAACTTAAACACACACACACTCCAGTGACCCCCACCTCAGACTGAGGAATCGGAGCACCCAGAAACAGGCCTGTGAGGATCAAACCTGTTGAGAAGTCCCTAGTGACTGGGCACCGTAGATGCTCAGGAGTGGGCAGGCCAGCCGCCTGAGACCCGAGGTCCAGCAGGTGCAATGTGCCCACATTAACTATTGTTACCTCTACCCCCATGCCACCTGTGACTGGACTGCAGTGTTCCAACAAGAAGTGCCCTAAACTTAGCCATAATAAATAATTTATTTGTAGATTCCCGAAGTACTGGGGAAGGGTGTGGGGTGCCTTTTTGTTATGATTACAGCTATATTAACAATAAGGTTTTTTATGAACCAATCTGTTGTTCATACTGAAGAATTGATGTACCCTTTTTGTTTGCAGGCTGTGGAAAATCTCTGTTCTCACAAAGTCTCCCCAATGCTCTACAAGCAGCTGCGTCAGGCCTGTGAAGACCACGTCCAGGCACAGATCCTTCCGTTTAGAGAATATCCTTTTTTTGGTTCATAAAGTTTCTATTCATTATCTAAGTCTTTTAAAACTGAACATTATTATGATAAAGAACTAATGAGTATCCTTAATATTAAAACCACAGCTTTTAAAGTTCTTTTTTATTTGGTAGGTTTGTAAGCGAAATTTACCATTTAAATTATTTTGCTGATCTGAATTAAAGGGAGACCATGTTCATTTATTGGGTATGGTTGAAGTATTTAGGAAATGTTCTGAAAAATGTCTTAAAGTTTGAGTATCCTTTATTCTAATAAACACCATCTGCATTGGCTTTCTGTGATAGGCAACAAAGTCCCATCAACTTGGCGACTTATGGAGACACCCACCTATCAGCTCACAGTTGTGACTGTCAGGAGGCCAGGCAGGATTCAGTGGATCCTGTGCTCAGTCTCACGGGCAAAGTCAGGGTGTCAGCCAGGTTGGGGCCTCACCTGAGGTCTTTGCTAGCATGGGCAGGCAGTCGGCAGAAGCCAGTTCCTGTGGTAGTGGGACCGAGGGCCCTGCCTTCTGTCCTGTGTTGCTCGGTGTCACTCTCAGCTCCACATGCACAGGTCCTTGCCTCTCCTCTCACAGCACGACTCTTTTCTGCTTCTAGACCAGCAGGAGAATCTGCCTGTCTGACCTGCTGAGATAGGGCCTTATATGATGTAACCCGTAACCCAGTCAAGGAGTGATGACCCTTCGTATTCACAGCCTCGTTCACAGTTGCGTGTGAGGCATCCTCCACGTGGGGACAGGGCAGGAGCATCTCGGAATTCTGCTGCCACACCAGCTGTGACTCAGACGTCTACAGGGGAGTCTCTGGGCTCCTTGGCATCCTATAGAAAATCCTTTAATCTGGACTCAATCTCATTCCCCAGCCTCCTCCCATTACTGTAGCTGTCCATGTGTCTCATTGGGTAGGAATTAGAAAGTAGAGTTTATAATTGCAGAAAATCTACTTGTGGCTGTACTTTTCTAGGCCTCCGTTTCTTCATATGTAAAACTGGGTGGTTCGTGTTTGCTTATTTCTAAGTGTTCTTCTAGTTCGAGGAAACTTCTGCTCCCCCATCTCCCTGATCTTGGGAAACTAAACCATTCTGAGTTCATTGGAAGGACCCTCAGGGAATCTGCAGCAGTCAGTGTTGCTGAAGTTGAAGCACGTGACAGGGAAGCTGAAATGCAGGGCGAGAGGTCTCTGTTTAGACAATCTCCACAGCACCCCCCACAGATGGTGAGTGAGGTCAGTTGCAGCTCTGCTGTGCTGGCTTCTGTAAATACGCCTCTGCGGTGTTTTCCAGCAAAGCCCTTTCCTAAAGATCATGAGGTTATTCAAGAGATCTGTGACCACACACAACCTTTTGGAACGTGGCCAAAGTGCACCTTATCTCAGGAGGCACCTGTGAGGGCTCACAGAAGCCGGCCCCACCCCAGTGCCACAGCTCAGCAGTGCGCTTCCAGGAACCCATGTTCCGTGTTCCAGATGTTTCCATCCAAAAAGTGGCCTGACTCCTAGGCTTGGGGGAAGTCTTTGGTAGATGCCCAAGCCTTCTCCCAAAGACATAGGCATGCCGGGCGCGGTGGCTCAAGCCTGTAATCCCAGCACTTTGGGAGGCCGAGGCGGGCAGATCACGAGGTCAGGAGATGGAGACCATCCTGGCTAACACAGTGAAACCCCGTCTCTACTAAAAATACAAAAAATTAGCCGGGCGTGGTGGGCGCCTGTAGTCCCAGCTACTCGGGAGGCTGAGGCAGGAGAATGGCGTGAACCCGGGAGGCGGAGCTTGCAGTGAGCGGAGATCGCGCCACTGCACTCCAGCCTGGGGGACAGAGCAAGACTCTGTCTCAAAAAAAAAAGAAAAGACTTAGGCATTTGTGAAAGTCAGTAGGCGATAATTGTTCCTACTCTAGTTGCTGTCCCAATTTACTTGAAAACTACTATTTGATTACCTGATCAAATAAATCTTCTGCCAGTTACTCCTACTCTGTGGGTTGACTAATGTGCCATCAGTTCACTCACTGCACAAGCACTTGCTTTCTACCTACTGCACTGGCACCGCAAAATGGAAAGTGACCCCCGTGCCTGATTTCTACCCTCCAAGAAGTCGCAAGCCTATGTGAGAGGCAGGGGAATTACTGTATTTCCCTGGTGCGGTGGCAAAACTGTGATTACAAAAATTATCATTTGGTTCATTAAAGGCGAAAGAAAAAAACATTACCATATTAAATGCCCTTATTAGTCATCAGACAAGATCTTGAGTTGAGAACTGCGAGTCAGGCCAGGAATGGTGGCATGTGAAGCATCTGGGGCAGAGCCTCCCAGAGGAGACCCTCCTGAAGGATGGGGAGGATGCGCCCTCCTGTGGATGTGGCACCAGAAGCAGAGCGTGGAGGGTGCTCTGGAAACCCCGAGCAGCGGGCACAACTAGAACTCCAGAGACTTGGTGGCCCTTAGGCTGTGATGCTGAGTTGCAGATTGAATTTGAATCTTTGTGGATACTATCAAGGAGTTAGACTTCAGTCTGTGAGTATCCCAGTCTTCACAGGTTTTTTAAGCAAGAAACCAGAATTAGATTGTTCATGGAGGTCACTCTGGCAGAATGATGAGATAAGTTTACATATAGACCAGCACACCACAGCCTTCCATTGGGTCGGCACATGTTTTTAAGTATCTGTCATGTGCTAGGTATAATCCAGGCCCTGGGAAAATAAATCTGAGCAGAATGGGATTCTGTCGCTTTGGAGCTTAAACCTGAATGGCGGTGGCAGAAGCATCAAGATAAGCATTTATGCTGTGCTGTGATAAGGGTTTTTTTTTGTTTGTTTTTTTGTGGTTTTTATTTATTTATTTTTTGTGTGTGTGAGACGGAGTCTTGCTCTGTCACCCAGGCTGGAGTGCAGCGGCACGATCTTGGCTCACTGCACCTCTCCCTCCTGGGTTCAAGCCATTCTCCTGCCTTGGCCTTTCCAGTAGCTGGGATTACAGGTGCCCACCACCACACCCGGCTAATTTTTGAGACGGGATTTCACCATGTTGGCCAGGCTGGTCTCGAACTCCTGACCTCATGATCCGCCTGCCTCAGCCTCCCAAAGTGCTGGGATTACAGGCATGAGCCACCACACCTGGCCTGTGATAAGGGTTTTCAAAGGTTCAGATAAGCTCCTGGGACCTAAAGAAAGAGCAGCCAGCCTGCCTGTGTAGGGGAGCATTGCAGGGGTGAAGCGATGTCTGGGCCATGTCCTAAAGGATGGATGAGGAAGTGGCAGGCGCTGTGGGATGCCAAGGTGGCACAGGCCAGGGAGCAGCGTGGGCAGCCCTGGTGCTGAGGAAGCTTACTGGGCAGAAGAGCCAGGTATGCTGCTGGGTGTGGGAGAGTTGACCACTGACAGGATCCCTAAAGGGGAAAACGAGAGGAAGGTGAATGCTGAATTGTGGAGGAGCCTTTGTTGAACCGAGAGGTTGAGGTTTATCTGAAGGTGGAGATTGAGCCAAGGTGTTCAGGCACAGCATGGCTGGGTTATGTTGGTAAGAAGTTAGTGTGCCTGTGTGTGTGCACTGTGGTGTGAGGGGTCACACCACAGTGGTTTGACTGGGCAGCAAAACCACGGAGTGGAATGGCAGCATCCTGCCAGCAAACCTCTTGTGGTTCAGAGGGAAAGGATCTGACTGCTATGGAAGGATGAACCAGACACGGATTGAGGCGGGGAGGGTCTGTCGTGGTCACGTTGATTTGGAAGGAGGTGAGGAGGCACTCAGGTAGAGATGCCTGTTGTGCATTTGGGGCTGGAGACACAGATCCAGTGGTTCCAGACTTGGATGAGATGCCCAGGAAAAATGAGCAGAGTGGCCAGACACAGTGGCTCACGCCTCTAACCTTAGCACTGCATTTTGGGAGGCCAAGTTGGGAGGGTCAGTTGAGCCCAAGAGTTCAAGAGCAGCCTAGACAACAATTAGCCAGGTGTGTGGTTCACACCTGTGGTCCCAGCTACTCTGGAGGCTGAGGTGGGAGGATTGCTTGAGCCCAGGAGGTCGAGGCTACAGTGAGCTGAGATTGCGCCACTGCACTCCAGCCTGAGCAACAGAGCAAGACCCCCATCTCTAAAAAGAAAATGAGCAGAGCCATCAGAGGAGGTGGCTGAGGGCTGGTGTCAGGGAGGTGAGAGGAGAACCTGGAGAGTCATCTTGTGGGAATCGAAGGGCGAGTTTAATATGGCAAGCAGCTTAGTGACTAGTAAGTAGAGTCTGAAGGGATAGTGAGACCAGGAAGTGGCAGGTTACTGTGATGAAGGCTTTTAGGCTACGTTCGTACATTAACCTAGTAAACATGGGGTGTTTCTCTCCAACTCAGCACTGTGCGTTGGGGACCAGGGACAGGCATGAATGGCATGGGTCCTGCTCTCAAAAAGCTTGTTTTTGCTGGAAGAGAGTTCTGACCCAGCCCAGTCTCATACAGGGAAGTGTTAATGTGATGGCAGATGCTCAGATACTGTGTGGCAGGGAGTATTCCAAGGTCTGCATATTCAGATTTCTTTTGCCTCTGGGATATTCCAGTACTTCAAGTAACTCTGCTTTCTAAGATTTAAGTAATTTGTTGTTGTTGTTTTGAGATGGAGTTTCGCTCTTAATTGCCCAGGCTAGAGTGCAATGGCGCAATCTTGGCTCACCGCAACCTCCACTCCTGGGTTCAAGCGATTCTCCTGCCTCAGCCTCCTGAGTAGCTGGGATTACAGGAATGTGCCACCATGCCTGGCTAATTTTGTATTTTTAGTAGAAACGGGGTTTCTCCACGTTGGTCAGGCTGGTCTCGAATTTGCGATCTTGGGTTATCTGCCTGCCTCGACCTCCCAAAGTGTTGGGATTATAGGCGTGAGCCACCACGCCCGGCCAGATTTAAGTAATGTTATGTGCTGATTATATTTTGATTGTATGCTGATATTAGATTATAGATGAAACCCATCAGATGCGCAGGTAGAAAAAGGGCCTTTGTGGAATTGAGTCATTCACTACCATCTTCTTCGTTTACCATGTCCGTTTTCTTGTCTCAACGTGTTTGATAAATTCTGCACTTAGCTGTCCCTTTCAAAATTGATACCTGCTCTTGGTGACGTCCCTTCCCCAAAATAAAGGCCATTTGTACCCATGCACTCATACACATGCTCAGCCACAGGCAGCTGCTGCAGAACCTGCACCACATGCTGCAGGACCAGTGCCACTCAGCCAGGCTACATGGGCACCAGGAGCTCTTCAAAAATGTCAAGCCGGCGGAGTGCGGTGGCTTACGCCTGTAATCCCAGCACTTTGGGAGGCCGAGGCGGGCAGATCACGAGGTCAGGAGATCGAGACTATCCTGGCTAACACAGGGAAACCCTGTCTCTACTGAAAATACAAAAAAAGCCGGGCATGGTGGCGGGCACCTGTAGTCCCAGCTACTCGGGAGGCTGAGGCAGGAGAATGGCATGAACCCGGGAGGCAGAGCTTGCAGTGAGCCGAGATTGTACCACTGCACTCCAGCCTGGGTGACAGAGCGAGACTCCGTCTCAAAAAAAAAAAAAAATGTCAAGCCAGCTGTCCTCAGAATCTAACCTGTAGATAATTAAAGATGAAACTCACATTTTCCTTCCCCTGGTTCACCTTGACAGCATTGCAGTTCTGGTCAGCCACAGAATGCCAGGTAGTGGTGGACACCATGACAGCCGTGTGGTCAGAAGAGAAGGGCACGGGAGTGAGTGGGGAACCTTGGCTGTTGGGGAAGTTGCAAAGCTCCATTTTCCTCTAAGTGTGCCTTTGATCCACACTGGCGACAGCAGGCTTTGTCTTTCCTTAGAAAGACTTTGTGTCTGTTCTCACTTGACCAGATATCGTGTACGGAGCACTTGCACATTCATGAATTGCTTTGTCTCACAACACCCTGAGCTGTAGGTACCTTCATTGACCATATTTTCTAGATGAAGAGACGAAAGCCCAAGAGAACCCTGTTAGTGCTCGGCCAGATCAGAGGAGACAGAACAGCACCCGTGCCCTCATGGGTTGTGTGGATGAATGAGGGTCGGCCTAGGGCTGTCCCCTCACGGTCTGTCCTCTCGCAGTCTGTCTGGTCTGTCTGTGGGTAGAGGCAGCAGATGAGCCACTTGTTCCTGGAATTGCAGAAGCAGATAACCAAGCTTAGAAAATGTATGTATCCCTCTTCTGCCCCAACAGAAGCACTGTCTTTTTGCCTTCTTTTTCTTTTTCTTTCTAATTACAGATATGATAGGTAGGTTTTTTCCTATGGTGTAAGCATTTCTGCTGTTGGATTTTGTTTGCTGTTTGAAGACCTGCCTAACTCATCTCAGTAGGCTGTATAAATCCTTTAATGAAGATTGGCCCTTTTCTGAGAAAAAGGATGGTTGCTGAAGAACCTATCTCGAGAATACACTATTGACAGACTCACAGTGTCTATGTGTCTCACATCCTGGAATTACTTGCACTACATTGTGGCTATGTGTTATATCCTAGAATATGGAATTGATTTTGATGTTTAGAAGGCCAGAGCTTACTTAGTAAATGCCACACTGATTTTAGCTTACCATTTTATACTTTTTTCTGTGGGAAATAACAAAAAAAAAATTGATTGAGGATCTAGATTGATTTTACAGAGCTATTTTAGAGGAAGTGTTTCTCATTTAATGAACACTTTACGTTGGACTTTCCATCTTAACAAGACACTGCCCCAGGTGGAACTCTATCTTCACAACACCTGAGCTGCCCGATGGTGTCAGATTAACTGGTGTCAGTTTAACCCCATTAAGTTTAAAGGATCTGTGCACCCTCATCTGGAAACAAAGCTCCACCTTCGGCTGGTGTGGCCCGCCTGCCAGCAGAGAGACTTGCTGGGAAGTCCAGGCCACAGCTCTCATTCAGCTCCTGGAGTCAGAGCTGCAGGATGGCTGTTGGGGTTCCTTGAAGCCTGTCCAAATGTACTTGGGACGGGTTTTTTTCTTTGTTTTGTCCATCCTGTTTCTGTAGATTCCTAATATAATGAGCGATTATAATTTTGAACAATTTGAAAAGAGTAGTTCCAGAGGAACCTGTTAACCATTCAGCCATTAGGTCTTTGCTGTAAGTGTCTATTTTTAATTTTCTGGCAGTGCTTTCTGAGTATTCAGCAAAGCCTCAAGAAAAAAATAGAGTAAGCTGTCTTAGCCAGGCCCCTGTAGCTGTGGTCACAGCACTTCCTGGTGTGACAAGGACTCAGACCCCCCGGGAGCCCCGTGGCTGTCCTCAGCACCGTTTGTTCCTCCTCACGCTCTGCCTGGCACCCTACCCTCCCTGGCACTCTTTCCTTGTCAGGCCACTCTTTGCCACCCTGAGACTCCAGCTCCTGTCTGATTTGTGCATCCTACTAAACTGATGTGTTCTTCCTCCTCTCTGTGTGTGAGGATGTTGTCACCACCTCACGTCGGCTCTAGGTGTGAAGTGTCTGCTGCACAGCAGAAACAGACCTAGAGAAGTCCCTTGGTTTGGCCAGTATCGTGTTGCTGACAGGCGGTGGATCAAGAGTTAAACGTAGAAAGTCCATGTTCTGTCCACTCTGACAAGCCATTTTCTGAATCTGTACAAAGGGAACAATGCCTGCATCACGAGGTTGGGGAGATTTTCAGTGAGAGTGGATGTGAAGAGTGTTTCGTAAATCATAAGGCAGTTTATAGTCGTTTATGATTCTCAGCTTTGCATGAACCTGAGGGATGCCAGACCACTTGCTCTCGGAGCCCATATTCTGAGTTCTTTGTCCTAAACTACTTTTTGGGCCTTTTCCCTAAAAATATACATTCCAAGAGTCAAGGTAAGAGTGTTCCTAATTTGGTGTATGGATGAGAGTTCATGTTAGTTTTCATTGAGGCTGGAAGTTAAGCCTGAGCCATTTTCCTGTCCAGCTGCACTTTGCCACAGGCTGGGCACCCTGGCTCACACCTGTAATCCTAGCACTTTGGGAGACTGAGACAGGAGGATTACTTAGACCACGTGTTCAAGACCAGCCTAGGAGTATAGTGAGGTGCCGTCTCTTTTAATTTTTAAAAAACAGTCCTAGTGACTCTTACCAGGCCAGTCACCATCTCCAGGAGCCCCCCTGTGGGAGTATGTTCGGTGTCTGCCCTTTGTGAAGTGGGGCCTTTTGTCTGGCCACCTAGCCCCAGGGCGCTTATGGCCTGGGTGTGTTTCTGCCTGCAGGGACTTGAAAGTGTCTGGCAGTGAAGGAAGGAGTGGATGAAGGGAGGCTGGAGAGGGAGTGGCGAGCGGCCAGAGGCAGGCGGGGCCGCGGGAAGGAAAGGCAGCACAGGCAGGCTGAGTGCACATTGGTGATGAGATACAGAGATCCATGATTGAACTTCTAGTGTATCTCAGCCCACTGGGGCTGCTATGACAAAACACCATAGACTGTGGCTCATCAACAGCAGGAGTCTGTTGCTCACAGCTCTGGAGGCTGGAGGTCCAGGGTCAAGGCACTGGCAGATTGCATGTCTGGTGGGGCCCGCTTCCTGGTCCATAGCCAGCACCTTCTCACTGCATCCTTATGTGGTGGAAGAGGCAGGGGAGCTCTCTGGGGTCTCTTTTGTAACCCCATTCTTGAGGCATGTCCACTCTCATGACCTAATCACCTCCCAGAGGCCTTGCCTCCTAACACCATTACTGTGGAGTGAGAGTTTCGGCCTATGAATTTTGGGGGGACATGAACATTCAAGACTAATATTCTTTCAGTATTCCGATTACTGAATGGTGTGTAGTATTCAGTGGAGAAGGTAGCTGAAATTAAGGGGTTAAAATTGTAATAATGGCCGGGTACGGTGGCTCACGCCTATAATCCCGGCACTTTGGGAGGCTGAGGCCAGTGGATCACAAGGTCAGGAGTTGGAGATCAGCCTGACCAACATGGTGAAACCCCGTCTCTACTAAAAATACAAAAAATTAGCTGGGCGTGGTGGCGCACGCCTGTAATCCCAGCTACTCAAGAGGCTGAGGCAGGAGAATCGCTTGAACCTGGGAGGCGGAGGCTGCGCTGCAGTGAGCTAAGATCGTGCCACTGCACTCCAGCCTGGGCGACAGAGTGAGACTCCATCTCAAAAAAAAAAAAAAAAAATTGTAATAATTAAATTGGCCAGCGTTTTTAAAGTTTTCCTTAGCAGGTCTGTACAGACTCACTAGATAGTGTTTTATTTTTAAAGAAGATTAACACATGCTGGCAGGACCACTGCAGACAAATGGTAAGCTTGTTAACTTTTTCATCAAAACACAACCTCATCCATCTTCCCTCACCCGCATGATTGGGAGCTGAGACATAGAAGTTCTGTCAAGGATTCTGTGTTTGGTGCTGTAGTTGAACAGCACAATGAGAAAAGCAGGGAAGGTGAACTCCTCAGCTCCTGTGGGAGGGCACCACTGACCCTCTTGGCCTTCAGGTCCACAGTCACAGTCCGCAGTGGTGACAGGATTCTTAGATGCCTGAATGGGTCTCTAAATGTCTCTTTAAGCACAATTTACTCCTCAGAATCTAGCCTGAATCCCAGGTCTTTACTGCAGCTGCACAACCAACGTCTTAGGCTTTGTAGATGTCTTGGCTTTGACTTGACTTCATGTCTGCATTTTTAATGTGACCTGGCCGTTAATTACTTAAGTGAGAGAAAAGACCGTATTAATAGCTTTCCTAAGTAGGTTGAAATCTTTCATTTTCTAAATGATATAAGTAGGAGACGATGGGTGTATTTCTTTTCTGGGCCAGGTACCTGGCAGCTGCTAGAGCTCGCTGAGTGTCTGTTGGGAAGGTTTTGGTGAGATGTGTCCACAAGTCTCCCCAGCCAGGTAGTGGGCTCGATGGTAGGAGCACAGGACAGGACCAGTGCATCATTCTGTGTCCCCTCACTCTGCTCGCAACGCAGAGTCAGAGACACACATCCAAGAGCCTCATCATGTAACAGGAACTCAAGTTTTAAAAGCTTAGTGCATCTCCCTAATCTAGTAAGATGTACCACATCAGTCAAAAAATGACCAAATTTAGGCCGGGCGCGGTGGCTCACGCCTGTAATCCCAGCTCTTTGGGAGGCCAAGGCGGGCGGATCACGAGGTCAGGAGATCGAGACCATCCTGGCTAACACGGTGAAACACCGTCTCTACTGAAAATACCAAAAAAAAAAAATTAACTGAGTGGGGTGGCGGGCGCCTGTAGTCCCAGCTACTCGGGAGGCTGAGGCAGGAGAATGGTGTGAACCCGGGAGGCAGAGCTTGCACTGAGCTTGCACATTGCGCCACTGCACTCCAGCCTGGGCGACAGAGCGAGACTCCGTCTCAAAAAAAAAAAATGACCAAATTTAAAAGATACCCTTTAGGCCTTGGCTGAACACAGGATCTCTTTAAAAAAAAAAAAAAAAAAAAGAAAAAGAAAAAAAAAGATACCGTTTTAGGCTAAGTGCGTTAAAATTCCTACAGTCAGATTTACGACATTAAAGAGATGGAAATCGCATACCAAGGGGACAAAATTAACTTTCGAAAAAAAAAAAAATCAAACATGAGGGCCGTGTTTCCTGTCCACCGACAGGAAACAGTTGTTGGATTTGAGACAGCTAGCATGGAGTTAAAAGGCCTGATCTTTAATATTTTGCTAGTAGAATTCATAAGTAAATGGTTCTCCTTTCTGCTGGTCAGATCATGATCAGAAGCATCTTCCTGTTCTTGGACCGCACCTATGTGCTGCAGAACTCCACACTGCCCTCCATCTGGTGAGTGTCCTCACAGGGCAGAGCTGCGTCTCCCCTGCAGCTGATGCCTTTCGTCCCATTTGTGTCTTCGGCAGGCTAAGATGGTAAAGTGTGTGATTACTTGTGCCTTCCTTTCTTCAGCCAAAATCATTAACGTGAACGTAGGAGTCCAGGTGGGTCTTAGCCTTAAAATACCAGGTGTCTAGCCAGCAGCGAGGAGTGGAGCAGGAAGCTGGGACAGGCGGCTGACTTTGGTCATGAGGGTGGAGACAGAGGATCTTGGTTTCTCTCTGACGACTGGAGGTTGAGCCTGGAGCAGCTCTTTCCAGCACTGCAGTTGAAACTCTGAGAAAGACTGCCTGCTGCCCCTGGGGTCGCAGCCCTGAGGCTGTGTGTCCCCTGTGGAATGGCTTGCTCAGCCTCCTGGCCTCCTGAGCACATAGCACTCATCATCCGTCATCTTTCAGGGACTGTATACACTAGGGGTTCTGGGGCCTTTCCTCAGCAGCATTCACGGTCACTGACCACCCCATGGTGCTGAGTCCTGCTCCCTCCTGCAAGCCGACTTTGGGCAAAAGCTGTGTCCGGTCTCACCATCTGATTTGTCTTGTTCTCTGTTAATGTAGTGTTTCATTCTTCTCACATTCATACATAAAAGTGATGTTGTGCCTTCTCATGAGCTTTAAACCCAAGTTCTTTAAAATGTGCCTGCTTTTCCTACCCGCACCTGCTGGGCACGCTGACCCAAGACAACGTGATTTCTGCTTTTGCCATGTAGAGATTGCTCCTGTCTGAGATGTCAGTGACCTGCAAGTTACCAAATCCAGCAAGCATTTTTGTCCTTATTTTATACAACATCCGTGCAATTTTGGACACCCTGTCCTTGTTGAAGCTCCCGTTAATGCCATTTGCCCTTCTAACTTCCTCATGGAACTCCCACACATCTCCTAGCAGGCATCCATGTGGTCTACGAGAAGGCAAACGCTGCAGAGAAAAGACAGCCTGTGTTCCAGGAAAGAATGGAGATGATAAAAGTGATCATAGCAGATTATTTAGCATTTGCTCTGTGCAAGGGACTGTTTCCTACTAATGTATTTAATCCCTAGAACAGCTCTATGGTGTGGCCGTTGTCACTCCTATTTTATATAAACTAAGGCACATAAGTTAAAATAACTCGCCCTACCTCAGTTGTCTGGCCCATAGTCTAAATGCTTTTCAAAAATTATTATTATTTTTAGAGACAGGGTCTCACTCTGTTACCCAGGCTGGAGTGCAGTGGCACAATCGTAACTCACTGCAGCCTCAAACTCCTGGGCTCAAGTGATCCTCCTGTGTTGGCCTCCCCTGTAGCTGGGACTGTAGGCACACACCACCACATTCGACTAACTTCTAAAAATTTTTTTGTAGTGCCAGGATCTCGCTATGTTGCCCAGGCTGGTCTCAAACCCCTGGCCTCAAGCGATCCTCCCACCTCAGCCTCCCAAAGTGCTGGAATTACGGGTGTGAACCACCATGCCCAACACTAAACTCTTAATTTATAAACATAGTTTGTACCATAACTGTCATACAAACTGTAAACATTGTTTATAGAATAGAATAAATGATACCACCTCCAGTCTACCACAAGAGGCTAAAAACCTGAACGTGAGCATCATTACAAGAAGAATCCTGGTTGAGGTGTGTGTGGGCAATGCGTGGTGAGGACATACTTTGTCCATCTCTGGGATGGGGAGGAGGGCTGAGGGTGAACCTTGGCCTGTGCTTTGAAGAATGAACAAGGGTGGTCAGGCAGCTAAGAAGGAAAGAGTAGAAGGAAGGAAGCAGTAAGTTCAAAGCTGAGTATCTCCTGCTAGTGATGGCTAGGATGGCAGCATGACCAGAAGAAGCATGCGTGAGGAGTGGGGGATGGGGAGGGATGGAGCTGATGAGGGCCATGAAGGGTTTTCAGCTGAGGGATGGAGCTGATGAGGGCCATGAAGGGTTTTCAGCTGAGGTTAATGTTTTGAAGAGAAGATCCCAGCGGCAGGGTAGAGAGTCACACAAGTGGAGACCTAAGCCTTCCTAAGCACTGGCTACCTGCCTGGCACTGCCCTAAGGGCTTCACAGGCAGGAACTAATAACATTTGATCCCCATTTTACAATTGAGGAAGGAAAGGGCACAGAGACATTAAGCTTCTCGCCCGGGGTCACACAGCTAGCAAGTAGTAGGGCCAGGATTCAAACCCAGGCAGCTACCTCAAGCCCACAGGTCTGGCCACTGCACCTTTCTGCTCCAACTGTGGTGAAGTGCACAGACCTGGTGTGCAGCACGCCTGAGAGCAACAGGAGAGGTCCGTGGCAATGCGGTGGGCAGTCAAGGGAGGTGCACGTCTCCACCATTGAGGTGGCTCCCAGGGCCCTCTGCACACCTGTGTGGCACCCACCACTGCGACTGCTGCCAGCATAATATTAACAATATCACTACCGCCGCCACCACCACTGCAATTTCTACTGCCACCACCACCCGCCTACCACTGTTACTACTGCCACCACCACCACCACCATTACTGCTGCCACCACTATCCACCCACCACCATTGCTGCCACCACTACCTGCCCACCACCATTACTGCCACCACCACCACCACCATTACTGCTGCCACCACTACCCGCCCACCACTATTACTACTGCCACCACCACCTATCCACCACTATGTTACTGCTGCTACCACCACCGCTATTACTGTTACTGCCACCACCAGCACCACTCCTGCCCTGATGTGCCAATTCAGGATTTCTGGCTGGAGCCCAGCATCTGTACTTTTGGCCCCTCCTTAATGGAGTACTTGGCCATTGGGGACAGCAGGAGTGTTGAAGCAAAGCACAGAGCCCTCAAGATGGGTTTTGTGGACAGCCACTGGCAGCTGAACCATCTTCCTAAGATTCCTCAGGCTGTGAGCTGAGGACTGGGATGAACTCTCAAAGCCATGTGTCACCTTCTCTTCTCAGGGGAAAGCAGCAAACGTTTGGTAGGAGAGCTCCCAGGGCTTGGAGAAGGGAAGCTGCTGGGACGTGCTCCGCAGAGGACACTGGGAAGAGAGTGTACCCTGAGGGCTGTTGGAGACCGTGGCGGGCGGGGCAGGTGGGGCAGGCAGGGTCGTGGTGCCCAACTGCCTGAGTGTCTCCAGTCACTCAGCAGGAAGGTGGCGAGGACCCTGGGCTTCTGCCAGCAGCTTGTGTGATACCAGTTTTATTGTCAGTGGCATGCATGACCTAGCAGTGTCTCCAGGAACATGGAGCAGCTCTGTTTAAGGAAGGAAATACAAGGCACGCTAGACTGGCCGAGAAACAGAAGTTTTTAAAAAGGAATTCTTGGCACCTAGATGTAGAGAATTAGCAACTTCACATTTTTGGGATGATATTGAATAGCATAGCTGGAGACTCACCCATAACTTCTAAAAAGCGAAACTAAAATGTAGTCTTGTTTCTTACTGTCTGTACAGGGATATGGGATTAGAACTGTTTAGAACCCACATTGTTAGTGATAAAATGGTTCAGAGTAAAACCATTGATGGAATCCTGCTGCTGATCGAGCGCGAGAGGAGCGGCGAGGCCGTGGACCGGAGCCTGCTGCGGAGCCTGCTGGGCATGCTGTCTGACCTGCAGGTGAGTGCTGCCTGTGCGGAAGATACCTGGGTACCTGCCCCGCTACTTGCACCAGAATAAATGGTTGTACCAAAGATGTTAAACAATGAAATCATAAAAGCATTTGTTGAAGATAGGAGAGTCTTCAAAATCCCTAGAAGGGGAATGGCTCTCAAGCTAACACCACACCAGGTGCCACAAAAGAGAAGATAGATCAATATCACTACATAAAATGCACCTTTTTCATGGAAAATATACCATAAACAGAGACAAAACCAGATGACACGCTGGGGGGAAATATTAGCAACACACACAAAAAGACAAAGGGCGAAGTTCTTCAGAGCAATAGGACCCCAAGGCACTGTAGGAAGAGAACAGAGGAGGGCCTGCCTGGCCGTTTTGGGAAGGACAGTGCAGCCGGCCGGCTGGGTGGCCACAGGCGGCTCCAAGTTCAGGTCATGGCAGCCTGCCCCGTCAGAAACTGGGATGTGTTAGCACTTGTAAAGATAGTTTCCTTTATTGAAATTGGTCAATAACTCTGCTTGTTTCTTAGGTGTATAAAGACTCATTTGAACTGAAATTTTTGGAAGAGACTAATTGCTTATATGCTGCCGAAGGCCAAAGGTTAATGCAGGAAAGAGAGGTGAGATGATGAGATGTTTCCGAATCCCCTGGCTTCGTTGCTGCAGATGAGCACCTGGGAGGACTTTCCTCATGTTTGCCTTTTCACACACACGCAAACGTTTCATTGAAAATCTTCGGAAAGCTGCAGTCTTGCCAGAATCCCCAGTAATGAGCTTCGTTCTTAGTATACTAAGAATTTAGTTTATGTGAACTTAGAAACTATTGCATTCTCCCCACAAGTAAAAAGCTGTAAGATCCTTTCTGAAATAAGTAAAACAACTCAAATTTAAGCAAGATGATAAAAACATCTTAAAAATGAAAAATAAATACAAATGATAAAACTTTTTATTTGTGTGAAGCACTGCAAAAAATTTTCCCAAAAAAAAGCCATGGGAAAAAACATGTAATAGTAATAGGAACCCAAAAAACTTAACCATTTTTCTAGATACCAGAGCAAAATCATAAAGGAACCTGCCCCATAGACTTCACCCAAATGGCACGTGCTACTGCCTAGAATGGACCCTGGCCATTGGTTCCTTCATTCTGGCTTTGGAGAGGAAGTTTCATGTCAGATACTGAGCCTGGCTGCAGCTACCCCGGCAGAGCCTCAGGCCTTTCCCGCACTGTCTTCGGAAACGTGGGGGTACTTTGAGGTCCCCGGCAGAGCCTCAGGCCTTTCCCTCACTGTCTTGGGAAACATGGGCGTACTTTGAAGTCTCCTGCAGCCGTGTTGTTTGTTGTCCCCCAAATGAACAGCCAACTTGTTGACTTGCTTTTGCTGACCCAGCTGTGCGGGGCAGGGTTGCCATTTAGCACCTCACCCTCCTACCAAGTGCTGCTCAGCTCCCTGTGGGCCCTGGGGATGGGAGGAGGGTGTGCACAGACCCCGAAACTTGGTGGTGAGCAGGGACGAAAGAGAAGTGCAGCCTGGGCCCTGTTCTAGGATGGATGTTAATCTCAGGGTCCTTTCTCTATGTCCCCCCCACACACATTTCCGTCCTACCTCTCCCTCCCTATTAATCTGTGTTAATATTTGGCTTGAATATACTGTTTTTTAAAAAAATTACATGTAAGGAAAACAAAATTTCAATGTCTTGGATAGTGTCGACAGTCTTTTTGTTACTGATAACGTTTAATTGTTTTGTTTGTAAGGTTCCAGAATATCTTAACCATGTAAGCAAACGCTTAGAGGAAGAAGGAGACAGAGTAATCACTTACTTGGACCACAGCACACAGTAAGTACTGTTTGCTCGCTGAGCGTTCGTATCTTCACCGTGGTTGGAAGGTTCTCCTGGCTGGTTATTGAAATAAAGGATGTCTTTGTCAATTCATTCAGTACTAAGAGTATTTTTGCACCTAGCATATTTTACTTTGTTATTTGTCATTATTTGGCATTTACAAATTACAGTTTTTACCCAGTGCCTTGTCATGAGTTAATTGTCTAAAGAGAGTAAATCTTGCTGAGATACGTGGCATCTTTGAGTTTTGAGACGGTCTGTTTATGTTAATGGAATATCACTGAATATTAGGCTATTTTGATTGTGCACTCTCTGTTACACATTTTATATCACTTTAATTTTATTTATGGTGCTGTCACACAATTTTCTCTTTTCATCTAATGTTTTTTTCCTGCAAACCTGAGGTTGATGAGTAGCTAGGGAAACAAAAAGGGAGAGATTATGTGAGCGTGCGTGTCAGGCACAGAGTGTCCATATGATGGGAGGCAAGGACAGAGGCAGAGGGGACAGCAAGGGAGAGAAATGAAAATGATACAGTGTGCAGCCGGGCGCGGTGGCTCACGCCTGTAATCCCAGCACTTTGGGAGGCCGAGGTGGGCAGATCACAAAGTCAGGAGATCGAGACCATCCTGGCCAACATGGTGAAACCCCGTCTCTACTAACAATACAAAAAATTAGCCGGGCGTGGTGGCGGGTGCCTGTAGTCTCAGCTACTCGGGAGGCTGAGGCAGGAGAATGGCATGAACCCGGGAGGTGGAGCTTGCAGTGAGCCGAGATGGCGCCACTGCACTCCAGCCTGGGCGACAGAGCGAGACCCTGTCTCAAAAAAAAAAAAAGAAAAAAAAGAAAATGATACAGTGTGCAGAACTGGACCCAATAGGGAATGATAAAATGTACAGATGTGCAGAACAGGACTTGGTAGGACTCAGCAGAGAAAACAGGAGGAGAGATGAAAATGATACGGTGTGCAGAACTGGACTCAGTAAGGTAAGGAAAGGGGCAGGATTATGACAGAATCCAGCACAAAAACAGAGGGCGCAGAAAAAGAGATTTGGTCACTCAGACATGTGGAGTTGGAGGAGCCTGTGGGAAATCCAGGATCTCGGGCCAGGCCAGGGCACCTCAGGGGCCATGTTGTGCTTCCTTCCAACTGGGAGCAGAAGAGCAGCCCCCAGGAGACTGGGAAGCAGCAGCCAGGGAAGTCTGGGGGAAATAGTGGAGAGAGCGGCAGCCACAGCGAAGCCCCGCAACCAGGGTGTGCAGGTCACTCACAGCCTCCCTGAGCCCTTTCTGCTCGTGTAGGAAGCAGAAGGTGGAATGTCGGCTCTGCCCTTCTCCATAAGATGGTACATTAAAACGTTCCTTATAAACTAGAAATGAAGGCTTGGGAAGATGGCTAAAATTAGCAATCCTTGGAATAACGCAGAAGCATCCCTGCTTCCCTGGGCCCACCTGTGGGCCTGTTTGTGCTGTTCAGTAGGTAGTTTTTAGAAAGTGCTTCCTTCAGAGTGCAACAGGAGTCCTCGTCCGTTTGCATGAGGAAATGCTCTTAACCTTCTCTTTCTGATTGCCTCTAGACTGTATCTGTCATAGACAAACGCCCCCATATTTTACAGAGAACCAGTCTCTTCTTTAAGCTTTATTTGTAACGCTTATTCCTTTTGCCTTATATAGGAAACCACTGATTGCTTGTGTGGAGAAACAGCTATTAGGAGAACATTTAACAGCAATTCTGCAGAAAGGTAGATTTCCTAACTCTTGTGCAAATTAAACCGAACAATTATCCTTAATTCATTAGGAAAGTAAAGGGAGCATTACAAATAGCAGTGTTGGGATGTTTGTTATTTTCATATGACAGTCATTAAAAATCTTTTCTAATGAACATGTTAGCAGTCCACAGGAGAAAAAAAAATCAGTAAGAGAAATAATGGAAGGCACCTAGTGGAACTACATTCACTGCTAAAACCCCAGTGGCGGGAAGGCCCGGCGGACCTTCTGTACCATGCACATGCCGAAATGTGGGTGCAGTGAGCCTGATGCAGCTCTCTGAGCAGACTCATTTCCTGTGTCCGGCCGTTCTTCATGCACACTCGGATGTAGGGGACTCAGGGAGCTGTTCGGGCTGTTAGATTTTCGTGAGGCTTCCCTCACCTGTGGACTTCGTGCATCTTAGTGTCAGATGAACTACCAACTAGGTGTCCTGCTTAAGCACAGTACGCTTTTCTCCTGATTTTCCGGAAGAGAGGAGCATGTGTTCTAGTGCTGACTGCATGGCCTTCACGTCCACTTCTCCCCAAATGGTGACAATACCTGGCCACAGGAAGACGGCTTCTAGCAGCCTGCACCTTTAAAATTGATGCTGATGTCTTACCTCGATCTTTGTTTATTGCTTTTATTTCTAGGCTTCAAAGTGTACTAAATTCTGTGAAAATTATAATGAGCAGTCTAACCTTTATAACACTTTAGTACTTATTGGGACATTTCACTGTTACCATTTGAAACAATGTTACTTGGGCCGGGCGCGGTGGCTCACGCTTGTAATCCCAGCACTTTGGGAGGCCGAGGCGGGCGGATCACGAGGTCAGGAGATCGAGACCACGGTGAAACCCCGTCTCTACCAAAAATACAAAAAATTAGCCGGGCGTGGTGGCGGGCGCCTGTAGTCCCAGCTACTCGGAGAGGCTGAGGCAGGAGAATGGCGTGAACCCGGGAGGCGGAGGTTGCAGTGAGCCGAGATCGCGCCACTGCACTCCAGCCTGGGCGACAGAGCAAGACTCCGTCTCAAAAAAAAAAAAAAAAAAGAAACAATGTTACCTTCTGAAAGTCATTTTAAATGTATTTGGAAAATACAAGACTTTTTTCAAGCCATTGGAAACCTTAAAGTTTAATTTTGAGAAGGCCCTAAATGGTATTCAAATATATTCTGGTTTGGGTTCTACATTGTCAGATAATAGTATTATGGCTAATGAGATACTTAAGTGAAACCAGAATAAAACCAAAAGGGAGGAGAATTAACATGATTGAGCATCTCCTGTTAGAAACAACTGCACTTTATGTAAATATCTTTTAAAACAATTCTGTGAAATCATTATACCCATTCTACAAATAAGAAAACTGGGGCTTAAAACAGCCAGATATTGGTGCCTGGAATCACATTGCTTGTAAGTTGAGAGCCACGGGTCCAATCTGGTTATGATTTTTCTGCTTATTCCACACTGAAACCTACACAGCTGATGTAGTTTCACCTATCCACCTAAAAACAAATGCATTCAGAATTTGTGTCAGGTGTTTTTATGAAAGGAGTCACTTTATAAGAAAAAAGGGCAGGCATGGTGGCCCATACCTGTGACATCAGCACTTTGGGAGGCCAAAGTATCACTTTGGATCACTTGAGCCCAGGAATTCACGACCAGCCTGGGCAACAAAGAGAGACCCTGTCTCTACCAAAAAAATAAAAATAAAAATTTTTTTAAAGCCACAGGTGGTGCATGCCTATGGTACCAGCTACTCAGGAGGCTAAGGTGGAAGGATCACTTTGGCCCAGGAGGTTAAGGCTACAAAACTACAAAAGCTCGGGTGACAAAGCAAGAGACCTATCTCAAAAAAAAAAGAGAAAAAAAATTTCAAGTAAATAGTAGAAATTTGCATAAATTGTTCCAGTGCATACTTTGTTGAGCAAAATTATTTAAAGAAAATGGTAAATTATACATGTAAAAGCTTACCCTAAATTTTATTAGAAGTATTTTAAAAATTAAAAAGATACTTTTTTTGAATTCTTAAGACATGGATTTTAGTAAGAAAGTATAAAAAGTTTGTGTCAGTAGATCAGAATGTAACAGAGAGAAATAAACATTTGGAACTCTAGGTAAGGATTGTAATTATAGCCCCACCATGTGTTTGCACACAACTTTAAGTTACTCGTTTGTGTGGACATCGTGCCCATTGTAGGCAGAATCTGAGACTTTGTGAATTGTATGACTGTTCACCATTTTATGCTTTAACCTGGCTGCCTCTCAATAGTTATCATAAAGCAAGTATTTAGAAAATCTAGGAGAGTTTTTCTAATTGAGGTATGGTTTTAGAAAACCGTTATAAATATTAAAAATCTAAAACACTGAAAACTTTTTTAAATGCTATGTTAAACACTTCAAAATATCTGATGATGTTTTTCTCTTATAGTTTACTATAGGTGTGAATAAATTTAATCCACTATAAATTAGATTTGATAGCTTGTCCTTTTACATTGTCTGGCCGATGGACTAAATCAGAAGTAGTTTGAGAACATGAACCTCCCAGGTTAAATAATTGGTGTAAACTGGATTTTCTGACTTGCTAACTTAAGTGAAATAAGAGGGCTTCAATGACATGAAGAAGTAAATAATACATCTTCCAACATACTCGGAGAAAATGAGGTTCACCTAATAGGATCCATCTCAGATATTTAACCAGATCAACCTGCTCCTGTAGAGGCAGCGATGTGTAGACCCGCCCAATTTCTAAGCAGTATGTTGATGTTCTTATGGTGCACGCTGTATTCTAGTTGAGTTGTTGTTAATGCTGCCCATGCTGTACTCTGCTGACGTGTACTGCACATCCCAGGGCTTGACCACTTACTGGATGAGAACAGAGTGCCGGACCTCGCGCAGATGTACCAGCTGTTCAGCCGGGTGAGGGGCGGGCAGCAGGCGCTACTGCAGCACTGGAGCGAGTACATCAAGGTACTGGTGGGGTTTTGAGGCCACGGGCGCGGGCATTCCCTGCAGGGAGCAGAGCCGCTCCTGAGAACGCCTAGTGTGCCCTGGTAAAGGGAACTGGGCTGCTGGAAGGCCTGTCTGCATTTTCATCACAGATGATGGGGTGGACGGTAGGGTTCCATCTGCTTCCTAGTCACCAGTGTGAATTTGCTTTTTAGGATAACACCAGCAGTGATTAGCACCATCAAGGTGGAAAGTATAACTTAAAGAACAACTGTTTCGCTCTTGTTCATCTGCATAAATATTGGTTTAATTCTAAATCGTGATTTTTCCTAAATCTGCTTTTTGTAAGTCTGCTTGTCAGACGTGATCTCCGCATGCCCTTTCCTCAGTGAGAACTGTTCTATATTTGGCATATCAGGTTGCTTTATAGACTTTATAAATAAACAGTCCAAATTTAGGATTTATTAAACTTTCGCTTTCATGTTTTGAAAGCATTTCTTTGGCATCCCTGACAAGCCCAGTCCAACCCGTCGTAGAGTGGCTTCTTGGGCAGTACCCTGAGTTTCCACATGTCCTGCCCAGGAGAACGGCTCCTCGGTGCTGACATAGGACCTCCCTGAAGACTAGGGGCTCTCGGCCCAGGGCACCACCGCACCAAGGGGACACTTGTTGATGTCTGGAGACATTTGTGGCTGTCTGAACAGAGAGGTGCTGCTGAATGCACAAGGCAGCCCTCACCACAAAGAATCGTCTGCCCAGAGGGCCAGTGTTGCCCAGCCCAAGAAACCTGCTGAAGACCCTCTAATGAGAAGCCATTCTCCAGATGCCCCTCACAGAAACAGGAGAACTGAGGCAGACATCAGGGCCCCTTCACAGATAGCTCGTGTTTTCAGGATGTGCCAGTTTCCTAGCATGAATTTTCCAGCTTAAATGGTGAACATTTAGCAAAAGTCAGTGTTTTTGCTTGCTGGTGACTATTCTTAGATCCCATAATGAAAAGATAAACAAAATTTCCAGAGAATTACGCTGAGAGGAAAAAAAAAAAAGCCAGTCACAGATACTTAACATGTTATTGCATAACATTTTGGAAATGACAAAATTTAGAAATGGAGGATAGATGAAAGTTACCAGGGTGTAGGGATGGGGCGGGGTGTGTGGTTATAAAAGGCCCCAGGAGGTAGCCTTCCGCGGGAACAGTCGGGGTTTTGGCCGAGGTCTAGATGTGCACACCCAGATGAGTTACGGGTAAACTGGGCCGTCTGAAAAAGACTGGTGTGTTCCCAGTTTCAGTATCCCAGTTGAGATACTGTTGGGTAGTTTTGCAAACCGTTGCCATTGGAGGAAACTGGAAACAAAGATACTGGGATTGCTTTGCTATTTTTACTATTATGCAAATCTTTCATTATCTCAATAAAGATTTCCGTTAAATAAAAAAGATAAATGAAAGCTTACATGCTGCTTTATGGAATAATCAGACCTGAAGTCATGTATCAGTCCAGCTGTGGAAAGCCGGCACACACAGCACCTCTCCCCACAAGGTCTCGTACAGTGATAGAATTGGAAGTTATAACTGGGTCACACTAAATTGGCCATAAAGCTACTGAAGATTTAGGTTTTTTGCCAGTGAGACAGTCTTCAGGGGATGGGAATATGTGCTAAAAACTAGGAAAAGTTCACCATTGCAGTTTCCAGTCTGGATAATAAAAATCAGTGAGTGACCATGACCCCTGAGTGTCAGCATTACAGCAGTTATGCTGTAACAAAATAGTAGTTTACATTCAACTCCACATGCCGTTATCAAAATAAAGCTGGGCCTTGTAGTGTATGTGCATTATTTTAAACTGCAGTTAGCACCAAAGGGTGTAGAGTGAGAGGTAAGTCCCCCCCCTCTCCGGGAGAATCTGTGCCCTTTCTGTTGGCATCTTTTTTTTTTTTTTTTTTTTTTTCTTGTGACGGAGTCTCACTCTGTCATCCAGGCTGGAGTGTAATGGCGTGATCTCAGCTCACTGAAATCTCTGCCTCCTGGGTTCAAGCAGTTCCCTGCCTCAGCCTCCTGAGTAGCTGGGATTACAGGCTCCCGCCACCACACCTGGCTGATTTTTGTATTTTTAGTAGAGATGGGGTTTCACCATATTGTCCAAGCTGGTCTTGGAACTCCAGACCTTGTGATCCATCCGCCTCAGCCTCCCGAAGTGCTGGGATTACACGCGTGAGCCACTGCACCCAGCCTTCTGTTGGCATCTTTCCACCAGCCAGCTACCTTGCATGTGTGTGTGAGATGTGTGAGTGCACATGTGCATTCTATTGAGATGAATTTTTTAAATCCAGTAATTGTATTCAGTTCCTCTTTGGCATATATAGTTTATATCATCAAATGTTAACTGTTTATTAGTGCCCTACACAGACTTTTAGGAATGTTTAATATAACATTTTTAAGTTAAAAATACAAACTAGGCTAGGCGCAGTGGCTCACACTTTAATCCCACCACTTTGGGAGGCCAAGGCAGGCGGATCATGAAGTCAAGAGATCGAGACCATCCTGGCCAACATGGTGAAACCCCGTCTCTAGCTGGACGTGGTGGTGTGCACCTGTAGTCCCAGCTACTTGGGAGGCGGAGGTTGCAGTGAGCCAAGGTTGCGCCAGTGCACTCCAGCCTGGTGACAAAGCGAGACTCCCTCAAAAAAAAAAAAAAAAAAAAAAAAAAGTGAGCTTTTCATGGTTAGAAGTGATGGAGAAGGAAAACTAGCTAAGAAGTCCCAAGAGGTATATTGAATTAATAGGAATTAACTTGTCTTGGAGGAACTTACACATAAACGTTCTTTAAAAAGCAATGGACATTTTCGCAGTCGTTTGTAAGTTCTCTCAGAAACAGAATCGTAAGACCAACGCATTAATTGTGTATTTAATTGTATATTCACACCAAGCACAGGGGCTCATGCCTGTAAACCCAGCACTTTGGGAAATCACAGCGGGAGGATTGCTTGAGGCCAGGAGTTCGAGACCAGCCTGGGCAGCATGACCCCGTCTCTACAAAACTTTAAAAAGATTGGCCAGATGTGGTGGCCTGAGCCTGTAGCACCAGCTACTCAGGAGGCTGAGGTGGGAGGATTGCTTGAGCTTGGGAGGTCGAAGCTGCAGTGAACTGTGATTGCACCACCCCACTCCAGCCTCGGCCACAGAGTGAGGGCCTGCCTCAAAAAAAAAAAGTGTATTCACTTAATTTTTCAAATGTGAATTCAATTTGTGAAACTTTTAAAGTTGTTGAGTATTTACTACTAAGAGTAATTTATGTTAAACTATCCTGCTTATACAATAGCAGGAGAAAATACTGTTTGGTATTGTAAACATATTGCCGAGTTGGTATTGATTTGCTTTTGTAGACTTTTGGAACAGCGATCGTCATCAATCCTGAGAAAGATAAAGACATGGTCCAAGACCTGCTGGACTTCAAGGACAAGGTGGACCACGTGATCGAGGTCTGCTTCCAGAAGAACGAGCGGTTCGTCAACCTGATGAAGGAGTCCTTTGAGACGTTCATCAACAAGAGACCCAACAAGCCTGCAGAACTGATCGGTAGAAAAATATTTGTTTTTTTTTTTGTTTGTTTGTTTGTTTGTTTTTGAGACAGTCTCACCCATTTCTAGACAATTTTTTAATGTGGGAAAATAAGGCAAAATCAACCAAAATGTTCAAGTTGCTCAAGGGGTGTGTGGAAAGCGTTTTTATCAAGTCTTATTAGGACACACATTTAAAAACCGACACACCTGCATGCATGGTTGGAGGAGGGCATTTCCATAAGTGAAGATGAGGTAAGAATTTAGAAAAGAAATGACGCTTGACTTCACCAAAGAAGGGAGGGCTGATCACCATCTTTGTATCCTCTAATCAGTATTAAAATAGGATAAAACCAGATGAGATCTCAAATGATAATAGTATTTTTAAGCTGTACAGTTTTTTCACAATAATATCAAAAGAGGCCGGGCGTGGTGGCTCACGCCTGTAATCCCAGCACTTTGGGAGGCCGAGGCAGGCGGATCACGAGGTCAGGAGATCGAGACCATCCTGGCTAACACGGTGAAACCCCGTCTCCACTAAAAATACAAAAAATTAACCAGGCAAGGTGGCGGGCGCCTGTAGTCCCAGCTACGCGGGAGGCTGAGGCAGGAGAATGGTGTGAACCCCGGGGGGCGGAGCCTGCAGTGAGCCAAGATCGCACCACTGCGCTCCAGCCTGGGTGAAAGAGCGAGACTCCGTCTCAAAAAAAAAAAAAAAAATAATAATAATAATAATATCAAAATATGTTTCAGAATTCATAGGCTTTCTGTAGTTAGTAAAATTTTTTCTTAGTTTGAAGGAGAAAGGGGGCAAAGAGAACTGTAATACGATGATACTAGATTGACTGTTGATTACTGCTGAAGATGTAAGATGGAACATGGAGCTCATTGTGCAATTGTCTACTTTTCTGTGTGTTCAGAATATTCCATTACAAAATGTTGAAAAGAAAAAAACTAACAAAACAGCAACAGAAGGAATTCAGGAGGCAGTTTACTTTGGCTTTTGTCCCTCTGTATCATTTGTGGTTTCTCTAAAGCAAAGGGATGTTGAGCTCTGGGGAGTTTGGGCTTCTGGAAGTCTTGAGTTCTCCCATCACATGGGGACTTTGATCCTCCCTCCTGAGCACCTGACGATGGCTTGGGCAGCCTCAGAAACAGGAAGCCTGAGTAGAAGTGCTTTCACCCTGCATTGCCACCTTGGATGCCCTGAGAAAGTCTTTCTCTTTAAACATCATTCTCAGTAAACTATCGCAAGGACAAAAAACCAAACACCGCATGTTCTCACTCATAGGTGGGAATTGAACAATGAGAACTCATGGACACAGGAAGGGGAACATCACATTCCGGGTACTGTTGTGGGGTGGGGGGTGGGGCGGGGACAGCATTAGGAGATATACCTAATGCTAAATGACGAGCTAGTGGGTGCAGGAAATCAACATGGCACATGGATACATATGTAACAAACCTGCACATTGTGCACATGTACCCTAAAACCTAAAGTATAATAAAAAAAAAAAAAAAAAAAAAAAGAATGTCTCCTCTGCGTTTATGTCACCAGATCCTAGAAATAGGCACTCCAGCATCCGGGGCAGTCATGTCCTGAAACCTGAGCATGTATTTGCTGAACCCATTTTATTTTGAAATTCAGAGATTGCATTTAGAGATAAGAAAGATATTTAAACCTGCTTTAAACATTGTCCTGGCTTCATTAAAATTTTG
The DNA here is from genome assembly GCF_009828535.3 of Hylobates moloch. Lineage (NCBI taxonomy): Eukaryota > Metazoa > Chordata > Mammalia > Primates > Hylobatidae > Hylobates > Hylobates moloch. Next base: position 174,008,112 of record NW_026652279.1, read on the forward strand.
GGAAGCATTTACTGTCACATGACTTGAGAAGTACTTATCTTAGAAAATCAGATATTTGTTTTTTTGTCGTATAGTCATTTTGGGAAGGTTCCAGAATGTTCCTGTGTACAATGTTGCTTATAGAAATTGAAGATGCTCTCTTTTTCTAGTTTAGAGTATTTACTGTATGTTTATGCTTACAGCAAAGCATGTGGATTCAAAGTTAAGAGCAGGCAACAAAGAAGCCACAGACGAGGAGCTGGAGCGGACGTTGGACAAGATCATGATCCTGTTCAGGTTCATCCATGGTGAGACTCGGGCACTCAGAAAATGCTGCATAATCAAGAGGTGTAAATAGGCCCTGCTTTCTCAGAGGAAGTTTAACATGAGAATGTCAGTATCAGTAGAGCCAGTTTGCATTAGAGTGAACACTTTTCATCCTGGCTAACACGGTGAAACCCCGTCTCTACTAAAAATACAAAAAATTAGCCAGGCGTGGTAGCGGGCACCTGTAGTCTACTCGGGAGGCTGAGGCAGGAGAATGGCATGAACCCAGGAGGCGGAGCTTGCAGTGAGCCGAGATCGCATCACTGCACTCAAGCCTGGGCAACAGAGCAAGACTCTGTCTCAAAAAAAAAAAAAAAAAACACTTTTAAGGGTTTTAAGCAGTTGAAGTTTGAAGTTTAACATTTGCTTATCAACTCTCTGATGTCTTGATTATTCTCTTCTGGTTATAAATAGGTAAAGATGTCTTTGAAGCATTTTATAAAAAAGATTTGGCAAAAAGACTCCTTGTTGGGAAAAGTGCCTCAGTCGATGCTGAAAAGTCTATGTTGTCAAAGCTCAAGCATGGTAAGCATGTGGGGCCCAGGCTCCTCCCCTGTAACTGAGGGTTGCTGCCCCATGTGTTGCCCCGATCTCACTCCCTCCTTTGCTGTGTCCAGAGTGTGGTGCAGCCTTCACCAGCAAGCTGGAAGGCATGTTCAAGGACATGGAGCTTTCGAAAGACATCATGGTTCATTTCAAGCAGGTGAGTTGTGTTTCTTCGGGTAAAGCGGCTTTTTAAAAAGTATCTGTTAGTGTGGTGGCTCATGCCTGTAGTCCCAGCACTTTGGGAAGCAGAGGCAAGAGGCGTTCTTGAGGTCAGAAGTTCAAAACTACCCTGATCCACATAGCAAGACCCTGTCTCTACAAAAGAAAAATTTTTTAAATGAGCAGGTAGTCCTAGCTACTGGGGTGGGGCTGAAGTGAGAAGATCACTTGAGCCCAGGAGTTTGAGGCTGCAGTGAGCTGTGACTGCACCACTGCACTCCAGCCTGGGCAACAGAGTGAGACCTTGTCATGGATGGGTGGATAGATAGACACATACACAGATAGAGATAGCAGTACCTTGTCATAGATAGATAAATAGATAAGGTAGATAGATTCAATAGATTAGATAGAAAGAATGAATCTCACTCTGTGTAAGAAAAAAATTACACTATTAATGTTTCACAACTAAATTTTAATAGAAGGAAAAGAAGATCTAAACGTGTGGCAAGAATTTGATTTCAGTGAGTCTGGTGGTGACACCTGAAGAAGGGAAGAAGGCAGTCCCAGTGAGGCACTGGGTTTCATGGAATACATTCTGGGGACTGAGATAAATTCTAACACAGATGAAACTTTATATTGAAAATTACACAGTTTATTTTGTTTTAGGTTAATTATGTTTTATTACTTTCTCAAAATGATTGTCTTGGATCTCTCTGTTTTTAGCATATGCAGAATCAGAGTGACTCAGGCCCTATAGACCTCACAGTGAACATACTCACAATGGGCTACTGGCCAACGTACACGCCCATGGAAGTGCACTTAACCCCAGAAGTAAGTGTGCAGAAAGCATGCTGTCCACTCCTGCTGTCATGCCCTTTCCAGGCACAGATATGTTGCCTTCAAGAATTGTTTAGTGGGGAGTTTTTAAAAATAGCCCACTCAGTCCAAAATCAAAGTGCTCTTACGGTCTTTAGAAATCCTCATTAGAAAGTGACCACTTTTGTCACCCTCTGTGGCTCCTCCCAGTGCAGCCTGTGTCCTCCTGCTGACCTGCAGGGGGCCCATGAACACAGGCACTTGTTTTGGAAGTTATGGCTTACTAAGCTGCGGTTCTTGTCTGGTTGTTTTTTCTTTTCATAGTAGACAGTGCTGAAGTCTTGGGAATGGCATTATTTAGGGCCTTCTTTGTCAGCCACTACTTTAGCTACACTAAACCCTTTAGTGGAGGGTTTGCACGCCAGAGGTAGAATTCTGTGCTCCATGAAGTTAAAATCAGCAGGAGATAGAATACATGCACCATTCATTTAATACCAGGCAAAGGGAAAGGGCTGAGACCAGTCTGGAATCATGGAAGACTTCCTGGAGAAGGCGTCCCTTAAGCCTGATCTCAAGTAAAGATGAATGATGATTTCCTCAGCTGAGAAGGGAAGAAAGACTCACAGCTACAGTGGTAGGACAGTGTGATTCCTTTTCTTATCCATCATGAGGGTCATGGCCAATGCTCCTTTAACAAAAGACAAATTAGGAGGAGAAAACCGTAACAAATTTATTTAATCAAAGTTTTATTTAACACATCAGGCTTCAGAAATGAAGACCAAAGACCCAGGGAAGACTGTCCATTGTTATGCTTAGGTTTGATAAAGAATGGGCAGCCATGTAGAAATAGGTGTGTTAGTCTATTTTGCATTGCTATAAAGGAGTACCTGAGGCTGGGTAATTTGTAAAGAAAAGAGTTTTCATTGGCTCATGGTTCTGCAGGCTGTACAAGCATGGCACCTGTGTCTGTGCAACTTCTGATGAGGTCCCAGGAAGCTTTTACTCAAGGTTGAAGGCAAAGGGGGAGTAGGCGAGAGAGAGGGTGCAACAGGCGGTGGGGGAAGGTCCCAGACTCCTTAACAATCAGATCTCGTGGTAACTCATTACCGCAGGGAGGGCACCAGGCCATTCATGAGGGATCCATCCCCATGACCCAAACACCTCCCACCAGGCCCCACCTCCAGCGCTGCAGATCACAGTTCACCGTGAGATTTAGAGGGGACAGACCCCCAAACTCTTACCAATGTGACTGGACAGAAGGGAACCATCTAACAGTAGTAGAGTAGCGGGGAAACCAGTAAGGCCTGTCTGTTCAGATTCTTCTTGGCCTCACTGGGCAATGTTCTTTCCTCCCAGGTGTAGGGCAGGACACCTCTGGAACAAGAATCTTACGACTTAACTATCAGCAAGGAAGGTCAGAGAACTTCTTAATATCCAGATCCTACACAAAAGGGCAGGGGAAGCATAGAGTAGTATCTCCAGGCTTTATGGCTGGCTTTGGGCAAGAGGGGTTTGAGTTTTCTCTGGCCTGCCTTGGGGAAGAGGAGTTCTCATTCCAGGAGAACTTTGGGGGAGAAGGTGGGGTGGGAGAAGGTGAGTGAGAGATCTTGCTTCTGAGGTGTCCTAGCCAGGCTTAGAGAACATGTGTGGGGTGCTCAAAGAAAGCCAAGCAGCCTGCTTTCCACGTTGGCCACGTGCTGCTGTCCCTTCCTCTCCACAGATATTTGTGCTCCTGCACCGTTCCCTTCCCCTTAATATTCTGGTGGCTATTGCCCAAGAACATAAGCACCTGTCAAAGGAGGGCGTTCACCCTGATGTAATACTTTCACCCCATTGCTGTTGATTGTCTCAGATATGTCCTTTGTGATGTTTTTCCGGTACCCAGCCGAGCCCAGGACCCAGGCGGCCTTCGATGCTTCTTGTGAGTAGGTTCAGGTTGGGCAGGTCCAGCCAGATGCCCCGTGTCCCCATCAGGATCCTGGCAGGAGGTGCACACTACCACATGCCCCAGTATCTTGGTGACATTCAATAGGATCCTCCTGTTAAGGTGCTGGCTGCTTTCTCCACCGTATCGTTAGTGGTTTTCCTTTTGTAATCACTAAGTAATCTGTGAGGAGACATTTCAACGCTACATAAACATCTTAATCCTCATCCAGCTGTCACCCGTGTGGCGATTCCTGCCTGAATTGATTTTTACCTGGTGAATGGGGATTTTTTTTCCAGCTCTATCATTTATCTGTATTTAGAAGTTGGCATTCTAAGGAAGAGCCCTTCTTTCCACCCCCTTTATTTACTTATTTATTTCTCTCTCTTTATATCATTATGAACTCACGGATTCTTAATTTATGTACTTATTTTGATGCTTAAATTGTCCCATATGTGGTCCGTGGGCCACCCTTAACGCTGGTTCCTTTGCTCTTTGATATGCCTACATCATTTTTTTAGTACTTTTTTGTTTTCTAGCAGAAGATGTTTGAAGCTTACCATACTGTATTTTTTTATTGTGGTAAAATATACTTTAACATTCTAGTTACCTTTTTAAAGTGTGTGGTTCAGTAACATCAAGTGCAGTTGTTCCTCAGTATCTGCACGCTATTGGTTCCAGGACTCCCACAGATACTAAAATTCACAGACTCAAGTCCCTTATTTTATATAAATGTGAGATCTTATATAACCTATACATACCCTCCCATGTACTGTAAATAATCTCTAGATGATTTATAATACCTAACAAATGCTATGTAAATAGTTGTTACACTGTATTGTTAACAGTACAATAACAGACCTGTCTGTTCAGATTCTTCCTGGCCTTTTAGGGGATTACTGACAAAAAAAGTTTGTGCATGTTCAGTACAGACAACCATCCTTTTTTTTCTTTCAAATATTTTTGACCTGAGATTGGTTGAATCCATGGCTGTGGAACCCATGGACACAGAAGGCCAGTGGTACATTTACAGTGTTACAGAGCTGTCACCCCTGTTGATTCCAGAATTTTTCCATCATTCCATTAGCAGCTCCTCCCCAGCCTGCTCTCCTCCAGACCCTGGCAACCACTATCTGCTTCCTGTCTCTGTGGATTTGTCTACATTAGATAGTTCACAGAAATGGAATCATACAATATGTGAACTTTTGTGTCTGGCTTCTTTCACTTAGCGTGCTGTTTTCAAAGTCCATCCATGCTGTACCATACATCAGTGCTTTATTCCTTTTCTGGCTGAATAACATCGCATTGTATCGATAGGTCACATCTGGTTTCTCCATTCACCAAATATTGGGCATTCGGGTTATTTCCACCTTTTGGCCGCTGTGAATAATGTTGCAATGAACATGGGTGTACAAGTTTTAGTTTGAACACCTACGGTCACTTCTTTTGGGATATATACCTGGGAGTGGAACTGCTGAGTCATGCAGTAACTTGAAGTTTAAGTTACTGAGGAATTGCCGGACTGTTTTCCCACAGTGGGTGCAGCAGCTTTTATTCCAGTTAGCAATCACAGGAGCTTCCCACCTTCTCACCTACACCGGTGATCTGCCTCTCATTGTAGCCATCCCTGTCCATGTGAGCTGGTCTCTCATCTTGCCATGATTTGCATTTCCCTGATGACTGTTGATGTTGACCATCTTTTCATGTCCTGATTGACCATTTGCATATCTTCTTTGGAGAAATGTCTTGTTCACATGCTTTGCCCAGTTTTTGACTGGGCTGTTTATCTTTTGTTATTAAGCTATAAGAGCGCTTCATATTCCGCATGCTAGACCCTATCAGATCTGTGATTTGCAAGTGTTCTCTCCCATTCTGTGGGCTGTTGTTTTACTTTCTTGATAGTGTGCTTTCTACACAAGTTTTTTTTTTTTTTTTTTTTAAGGTACCTGCAAGAGCAGTGGAATGAACATTTTTTTTTTTTTCCCATAATTTTTTTTTTATTATACTTTAGGGTTTTATGGTACATGTACACAATGTGCAGGTTTGTTACATATGTATCCATGTGCCATGTTGATTTCCTGCACCCAACTACACAAGTTTTTAATTATGGTAAAATCACATTTATTTTCTCTGTTGTTACTTTTGGTGTCATATCTGAGAAACCATTGCCAAATCAAGATCACAAAAAATTGACGAGGCCAGGTGCAGTGCCTCACACCTGTAATCCCAGCAATTCGGGAAGCCAAAGATCACTTGAGCTCAGGAGTTAGGAGCAGCCTAGACAACATGGTAAAGCCCCGTCTGTACAAAAAATAGACAGATTAGCCGCGTGTGGTGGTGCCCGCCCACAGACCCAGCCACTCAGGAGGTTGAGGTGGCAGGATTGCTTGAGTCTGGGAGGTTAAGGCTGCAGTGAGCTGTGATCGAGCCGCTGCACTCCATCCTGGGCAACAGAGTGAGACCCGAGACCATGTCTCAAAAAAAGAAAATAAAATAGCACTATGTATTCTCCCAAAAGTTTTATAGTTTTAGCTCATATGTTTCAGTCTTTGACCCATTTTGGGCCTGGACTGGTAGCTAGCACATAGTACCCAAACGATAGCATTATGATGATAATTATCCTCATTAATACCAATCCAGTCCTAGGAGTGAATCCCAAGGAGAAGGTTTTTAGGAAAGAGATGCACTAAGAGGTTTATCACAAACCATGGTACTTCTCAAGGCAAAAAGAAAAAGAAAAAAGAGGCTTATGACATTATTGACTTTTATTTAGGTATGGTAATGGCATAGTAGATATATTTCCTAAAAGAGTTCCTGTCCTTTAGAGATACAGAAATACCTACAAATGAAATGAAATCGATGGTATCGCGCCTGGGATTTGGTGTCATTGAAGATGGGGAATAGGTGCAGCAGGTGATTTATATGTGTGGTTTCATAGAAAGGTGACTCTTGGGCTGAGTTTTGAAGCATGAAGAGGAGATTGCCAAGCAGGTGTGAGGTTGGCAGGAATTTCTGACGGCACAGCTTAGACAGAAACACAGAGAAACTAAAAGGGCACATCAAGTCTGGAGAGCAGCAGGCATTTATGCAGCATCTGCTGGTGCCATGTACAGTGCTGCAATGGGAAGTCAGAGAGCCAGAGGCCCTGCCGTGTGAGCCCCTGTCCGGAGTCCACATTCACGCCGTGCTATAGATGCTGATAGAGCTAAGAGGGTGTCAGAGAAGGCCTCTCTGAGGAGGCGGTTCTGGAAATGAGTAGGTTTCATGAGGGAGATGAGATATGGGATCCAGCAGAAGAAACCACGTGTGTGAAAGTCTGAGGGGAGGAGAAGGTATGAAAGACGGTAGAATGATGGATTAAACTGGGCTTGGGGGGTGGGAGGGGCACAGGCCAGGTCTGTGAGATCAGAGGTTAGAATTTCACGCTTTCTTTGTCCCAAGATCTTTGGAAGCCATCCAGAGACACAGGGAATGGTGAGCATGTGGGAGAGGAGTGATTGGTTTGGATTTGTGTTCCTGCCCCTATCTCATATTGAATTGTAATCACCACTGCTGGGAGAGGGCCCTGGTGGGAAGCGACTGGATCATGGGGGCAGATTTCCCCCTTGCTGTGCTCATGGTAGTGAGTGAGTTCTCATGAGATCTGGTTGTTTAAAAGTACATAGCACCTCCCCCTTCTCTCTCTTCCCTGCTCCGGTCATGTGAAGATGTGCCTGCTTTTTTCCCCTCGCCGTCTGCCATGATTAAAAGTTTCCTGAGGCCTCCACAGCCAAGCTACTTGTACAGCCTGCAGAACTGTGAGCCAACTAAACTTTCCTTCTTTATAAATTACCCAGTGTCAGGTATTTCTTTATAGCGGTGAAAGAATGGACCCATACAAGACATATAGGTGGATACTGAGTCCCGGAGCATTGGCATTTGTGGAGTGGACGAGAGCAGGGGGAGGCCACGCCCTGGGCTGTCCAGAGATGGTCTCCTGAGGCGAAACTGATGAGCCCTCACGTGCGCAGCACAGACTCATCGGAGAGCCCGGGTGCAGTGGACACCAGACAGGATCAAGCTGAAGAGTGGAGAGTATGACGGACCAGGAAGGGCATGCAGAAGTCAGGAAAAGCACCGCGCACGGAAGAGTCACGCACAGCCTGCCCCTGAGAGGCGTCCAGGAAACACGAGCAGGATCTGGGCCATGGGAAAGGCTGGTGCACTGAACGCTGGAAACTTGAAAATGCAGCAACCACAATGTTTAAGGATCAGTAGAAAGTTTGGAAAATGTAAGAAGTTCACTCAAGGCCAGGCACAGTGTAATTCCAGCGCTTTGGGAGGCCGAGGCAGGAGGAGCGCTTGGGCCCAGGATTTCAAGACCAGCCTGGGCAGCATGAGAACAGCCATCTCTACAAAAAATAAATAAATAAATAATCAACGGGCGTGGTGTCATGTACCTGTAGTCCCAGCTGCTCAGGACACTGAGGCAGATGGATCACTTGCACCTGGGAGGTCCAGCCTGCAGTAAGCTAGGATCGCACCACAATCTGGCTGACAGAGCAAGCCTATGTTCCAAAAAAGAAAAGAAATTCACCCAGAAACTAATCATAGAAACAACTAACTCGTGCTGCACGTTCTGTGCGGGCCCTGATGGAGGTACCATCAGCGCCTGCACAGTGCAACGCAAGGGGTGGTGGTGTCACCCTTCACAGATGAGGAAGCAGGAGCCTCGCTCATTTCAGGGAACACCAGCCAAGGCCAGGGCTGGGCATGGCCGGGCTGAGACACAGGATCTGGCCTCAGACACCTTTTTCTTGATGGCTCCAGTCTTCACTCTGTGCCACTGGCCCCAGCAAGCCCTGGTGTGTACAGAGACCACGGAATACAGCTGGTCTGTACCATGAAACACCAGTGCAGGCATTATCTCGTTGACACTGGGAAGCCCCAAAGTTCAAGGATTGAGGACGTTTTTACAGATAATGGAATCCAGAAAGTGTCAGAATATAGAGCTGACCTTTTAATTCAGCTGTGAAAAATTGTAAAACTGTGCATTGAATGGGGGGCTATTGAGATGGATGGTGTGTAGCATAATTTTGTTGTTCTCCTATGCTTGACAGATGATTAAACTTCAGGAAGTATTTAAGGCATTTTATCTTGGAAAGCACAGTGGTCGAAAACTTCAATGGCAAACTACTTTGGGACATGCTGTTTTAAAAGCGGAGTTTAAAGAAGTAAGTTGTCTTATTTTTTATTGTTTGTAAATATGTTAATATAATTTTATTGTTACTGGACTTTGGTAGCAAAAAAGGAGTGTTTCACTTTAATTCACTAGCTTTTATAAGTCAATAAAATTAATAACAACAGTTAAAGGGTTAATATTCCAATCAATAAAAATTGTTAAGAAATCGATCCATAGAAAACCATTTACCTATTGAAAAAAAGAGCAGAGAATGTGAAGAGGCAACTCATAAAAGCAAAATTGAAAAAAATTAATATCCGTGAAGATGCATTACACTTCTCTGCTAAACAGAGGGCTTCAAAGTAAAATACAGTAAGATACCACTTTTTGACTAAGAGATTTGATGAAGCCTCACAAAAAGAAAAACAGACTCTTGCCCCTACTGGAAGAAGCATAAACTGTAGTGAGCTTTTGGAAGGGCAGTTTGGCATTGTGAACTTTGACAACACTGCCGAATTGTTGCTTTAGTTTCAACTCTAGGAACTCATCTTAATAAGACATTTTCATGGATTAATGAATGAGAATAGTTGTTGCAGTGCTGTTATTATGAGCGATTATTGAAGAGGGGAGAATGCATACAATGCACTGATCAATGAAAGGAGCTTATCATGAAACAGGGCAATTATATACACTAAGCAAAAACATTATAAAATTCCTATTTTGCATAGCTGTTATATTAATAATAAACTTAACTATACATTATTAAGTTATACATACCTACTTTATATATATTATTGTAGAGAGTCGTATACATAAAACCATATATACTCTTCCTTAAGGTATTAGGAAAGTTAATTTCTATTATCCCCAGTTTTTGCCCTACTTGCTGACTTTAGTTGAACTTGACCTCCGCAGGGTCTGTACCAGCACCATCAACTGCAGCTCTCTCCAGGTGTGCAGGAACGGCTTGTTATGGGCTTGTGATGAGTCAGGGCTGGGTCTGCAGAGGGAGCCGCCAACTGCCACCCGAACTCTCATGTGCCTCTCGTGGGTCTGACCTGGAGGCATGTGGCAAGTTGCTACAGCAGGAACTCCTGAATAGAAAAGGAGATCGTCCTGGGATATATAAGGCCAAATTGCATTCACCCCTATGTTGCAGTCAGTCCCATACAAAAGGAAGCTGGACTGTAATCCCAGCACTTTGGGAGGCCGAGTTGGGTGGATCACAAGGTCAGGAGATGGAGACCATCCTGGCTAACACAGTGATACTCCATCTCTACTAAAAATACAAAATTAGCCAGGCGTGGTGGGCACCTGTAGTCCCAGCTACTTGGGAAGCTGAGGCAGGAGAATGGCGTGAATCCGGGAGGTGAGGCTTGCAGTGAGCTGAGATTGCACCACTGCACTCCAGCCTGGGTGTCAGAGTGAGACTCCTTCTCAAAAAAAAAAAAAAAAGTTTGAGAGCAAAAAGAAGCTTCTTTTAATTTTTCAAAGATTGTACATGCACAGCTTCAGAGGTGTGATGAGGCCTTCTCTTCCAGGGGAAGAAGGAATTCCAGGTGTCCCTCTTCCAGACATTGGTGCTCCTCATGTTCAACGAGGGAGATGGCTTCAGCTTTGAGGAGATAAAAATGGCCACGGGGATAGGTACGAAAACCGCAGAGTGCATAGCTCCATGAGTTGTTCTTAAAGCATATATTTGTTTTAAGATAAGACATAGACTTGGTAGCATGATTCGTTTACTCTTGTTGAGTCTCATTGGTTTAACGCCAGCCTTTGCCTGCGTTTGCTTCCCATTCAGAGGATAGTGAATTGCGCAGAACGCTGCAGTCCCTGGCCTGTGGCAAAGCACGTGTGCTGATTAAAAGTCCCAAAGGAAAGGAAGTGGAAGATGGAGACAAGTTCATTTTTAATGGAGAGTTCAAGCACAAGTTGTTTAGAATAAAGATCAACCAAATTCAGATGAAGGAAACTGTATGTATAAACTTTCTCTTTTTACTTATAGGGTGTTAAGGAATCATTTGTTTTTGTAGTAATGTTTTTGGCTGTTAGAGGCCTGAAGCACATTTCTGAAATAATCTGACTATGTAATGTTTATAAGAGTACTCATTTTCATGTCGCTTTCGTTAACTTTACATTCTCAGTAGGAAAGAAAATCAGAAAAAAAGCCACTTAATGTTGTTCCTATTCACGAAAAAATTGTGTGCTAAGCCAGAACTTCCCATGGTCATAGGGTTTCGAAAATTATCCACACTTTCTATGGTAATAGAATCTGATATGGTTCACTCTTGGTATTGTACATTCTGTGGGTCTGGATAAATGTATAATGTTATGTATCCACCATTATAGGATCATACAGGACAATTTCATTGCCCTAAAACTTCTCTTATGTTCTGTCACTGTATCCCTGTCTCCCTGTCTCCCTCCGAGCCCCTGGCAAGCCCTGACCCTATTACTGTCACCATAGTTTTGCCCTTTCCTGAATGCCATACAGTTGGAGTCATAGTGTGTAGCCTTTTCAGATTGGCTTCTTTATGTATTAGAGTGCATTTAAGTTTCACCATGTCTTTTCATGGCTGGGAACTCTTTGCTTTTTGCACTGAAGGATTCTTCATGTCTGGATGCATCACAACTTATCCCTTGACCTGCTGAAGGACATCTGGTTGCCTCCAAGTTTTGGTGATGATGATTAAAGCTCCTATAAACATTTCTGTGCAGGTTTTTATGTGGCTTAAGTTTTTAACTCCTTTGAGGGTACACCTTTTATAGTGGGCAAAAGTGAGAAGGTCTATCAGTTCTTTCTTCCAAAGATAACCACTATTGCCCTTTTTGTTTGTGGTCACGGCCTTTTTCTGCGGTGTGAGTATATGTAAACTTTTTTTAAATGGGATCACTAAGGCAGGCACAGTGATATGCACCCATAGTCTCAGCTACTCGGGAGGTTCTCTTGAGCCCGGGAGCTTGAGGCCAGCCTGAGCAATGCAGTGAGACCCCAAACTCTACAAAAGAAAAAACACCTGGGATCACTGTACGTATGGCACCTGTCAGGGCCCTCCTCTAGCCAGTTTTCGTTGCCGATCACAGTCTTCTCGTGGTCAGGACTCGTTGCAGGAGCAGAGTGCCGGTTGTGTAGACCCACCAGGGCTGGCAGTGCCCTTGGCCACAGGCACTAACATTCCTCCACTGCCCCTCCTGAAAATAAGATTACGTTCAACACCCTGGCACAGACATTTCTGTGCACTTTTTAGATTGTTTCTTTAGTGTGATTCTTGCTCTGGAGCTGCTGGGTAAAATAATGTGTACTTTTCTTAGTTTGACTGCTCTTTTCCAAGTTGAAGTCTGGCAGATTTCACCAGAGCACAGCGTCTGCCCCCACCTCCACCTGTCCTTTGCTCACCCTGTTCTGAGCAGCGCAAAGATAGTTTGTTGCAGTTTTCATTTCTGATTTCCTTACAGCATCTTTCTAACACTCAGTAGTTTATACAAATTATATAATCTTTCTAATGTTCAGTTTCTCATGTTTAAAATAGACATACTACTACCTCAAGTTGTGAGAATTAAATGAATCATTTAGAAAGCTCTTTGCCACACACTTGTAAGCACTTCATAAATGTTGATGCTGCTCTTTTTATGCTTAGCCATTTGTATTTTTCTTTTTCTAATTGCTTTTCAAATGCATTTATTATAATGTTTTTTCTCTTACTGATGAGTAGGTTTTCTTTGTATGTTAAGGATATTAATGCTTTGTCCTTTTTTTTTTTTTTTTTTTTTTTTTTTTTTTTTTTTTTTTTTTTTTTTTTTTTTTTTTTTTTTTTTTTTTTTTTTTTTTTTTTTTGCGTTTCACTCTGTCGTCCAGGCTGGAGTGCAATGGTACAGTCTCGCTCACTGCAACCTCCGTCTCCTGGGTTCAAGCGATTCTCCTGTCTCAGCCTCTCAAGTAGCTGGGACTATAGGCGTGTGCCACCACACTCAACTAAGTTTTGTAATTTTAGTAGAGACGGGGTTTCACCATGTTGGCCAGGCTGGTCTCGAACTCCTGACCTCAGGTGAGTCACCCATCTCGGCCTCCCAAAGTGCTGAGATTACAGGCGTGAGCCATCATGCCCAGCCTGCTTTGTCATTTTTGACAGATAATTTTGTTTTTAGTGGGTTTTTTTTTTTTTTTCACATAACAGTTCTTAAGTTCTCAAATATAGTCTCCTTTTCTTTTATGGTTTCTGACTTAACCTGTAATGCTGTATTAGGCCATTCTTGTATTGCTATAAGGAAATACCTGAAACTGGGTAATTTATAAAGAAGAGAAGTTTAATTGGCTCACGGTTCTGCAGGCTGTACAGGAAGCATGGCGCCAGCATCACCTCAGCTTCTGACGAGGCCTCAGGAAGTTTCCAGTCATGGTGGAAGGTGCAAGGGGAGCAGGTGTCTCACATGGCAAAAGCATGAGCAAAAACAGGGAGGGAGGTGCCCCACATGTTTAAATGACCAGGTCTCGTCACCAAGGGGAGGGCCCAAGCCATTCATGAGGGATCTGCCCCCACGACCCAGTTACGTCCCACCAGGCCCCATCTCCAACACTAGAGACCACATTTCAGCATGAGATTTGGAGGGGACACATATTCAAAACCATATCATAGGCCTAAGAGAGAAATTCCCTTAACCAGAGTTTTAAAAAACATTTATACTATGTTATTTTTCTAGAAGTTTTTACATTTAAATCTTTCTTTTCATGTTGCAGAAATTATTTTAGTATCTGAAAACAGTCTAACTGCCCCCATCCTTTCCAAAACCAAATTTAAAATATCATCCTTGGACAAGTTATTTGAATTATCACCTTATTATGTATAAAATTCATATAGGTCAGTTTCTCAATTCTCTTTTATAAATTCTGTATCTATTTCATAGCCAGCCATTTTTTTTGTTTTGTTATGTTTTGTTTTTTGAGACAGTGTCGCCCAGGCTGGAGTGCAGTGATGTGATCATAGCTCACTGCAGCCTCAACCTCCTGGGCTCAAGCGATCCTCCCACCTCAGCCTCAGGCATATGCCACCATGCCCAGCTAATTTTTTGTATTTTTTGTAAAGATGAGGCCTTGCCATGTTACCCAGGCTGGTCTTGAACTCCTGGGCTCAAGCAGTCCTCCTACCTTGACCCCCCAAAGTGCTGGGATTACAGCCGTGAGCCACCATGCCCGGCACCAGGTTCTTTTAATTAATGTAGCTATTCCTATAACTTTATTCTTCCAATGAACTTCACAATAATTGTATCACGCCTTTGCTCCCCCAAATAAGAACATTGACATTTTTAATCCATATTGCATTAAATTAATTTGCAGAGCTTTTATCTTTATCATATTAAATCTTGATTCATACATATGTGTATATATATAAATATATACAAATCTTTTTCTCAGAGCTTTCTAGTTTTCTTCTGTAAGTCTTGCATATTTCTTGCTAGTCATAAATTTTCATTCATTCAACAAATACTTATTGAGCATCTGTGGTGGCCCAGGTCCTCTGTGAAGCACTGAGAATTCATCCATTAACAATAAAGAGTAAGTCCTTGTTTCTAGGAGTGTTCAGTCTTTTCCAGCAGAGAGGTAGCAGAGGATCACACACATTGACTAACTTGTAAGAGTGGAGGAAAATGTTAGGATAGAGAAGTGCAGGAGAGTCTAATTAGATACTGTCGTTAGCCAACGCTTTCCTGAAGAAGTGACTAGCTTTGCTCAGGAACTGAAAGAAGGCCTCTGGCTGCAGTGTCGTTGCCAAAAGGGGAAGCTGAGCCAGACAGGCCTGATCAGGCAGCCACAGCTGGACACTCTGAAGATGGCTCAGATTCGTGAAGCATTTGGAAAACCACTAGAGTTTTAAGCAAGACAGGCTAATGAAATGCTGGTATCTTATAAAGGGGACCTTTTTTCTTTACATTTCTGACGGTTTTTATCAGAATGTATGTATTAATGCTATTTGTCTTTGTATATTTATTTTATTTCCAGCCACTTTACAAAACTCTTTAGCTTTGAAAGTTTTTCTCTTGATTTTCTTGGATTTTCCAGCTCATCTACAAATAATGATCGTTTTGTCTGCACCTTTTCAATATACCTCTTTAGTCTGTTCCCGTATTGCATAGTTAGAACCTCTAAAGTAATGTTTTTAAGGAATAGCAGTGCAGCTGAGCTTCCTAATTTTATCTCTAGTTCAGAGGATATTAACTTTTTGGAGGTCATGGATCCTGTTGAAAATGTGATGAAAGCTTGGAGTCTCTCCCATCCTGAAGCATACTTAACTCTTATGTATGCACAGACCTTCCCCCAGCCCTCATTTCAACTGCAGATCCCCATCAGGTTCCTATTGGACTAAGGTTAAGTTGTCTCTAGTATTTACTGTTTGTTTCTGATAACCATGTTTTATCATGTGCAGATTCTTTCCTTTTTTATTCATCCTTGTATGCTAATGTTTAAGTCAAAAAATCAATTTTCAATTTTATCATGCCTTTTCAGCATCTATCAAGATGGTCATATAATCTAACCTTTCAACTGCTACAATGCTCTCACTTATATTCACAGATTTCCTAATATTGATCAACACTTACATTTCTGGAATATATCCTGATGGTCATTATGTTTTGTTTAGTGTGCTGCTAGTTTTAATCTACATCATACGTAGAGTTGTTGCAGCTATTAAGTTTTGGTTTTGGAGTTTTGCTATTCTGGGAAGATACATTTTGCTACAACAAATAAGCATGCATAATAAAGTAGGATTCATCCAATGTCTGACCTTTCTTTGCATCAAAAGAACATTTCCAGCCAGGCTCAGTGGCTCACGCCTGTAATCCCAGCACTTTGGGAGGCCGAGGCAGGCGGATCACGAGGTCAGGAGATCAAGACCAGCCTGGCTAACATGGTGAAACCCTGTCTCTACTAAAAATACAAAAATGAGCCAGGCGTGGTGGGGGCTGCCTGTAATCCCAGCTACTTGGGAGGCTGAGACAGGAGAATGGCGTGAACCCGGGGGGCGGAGCTTGTAGTGACCTGAGATCGCGCCACTGCACTCCAGCCTGGGTGACAGAGTGAGACTGTGTCTCAAAAAAATAAAAAAGAACATTGCCCATCAAATTCGGTAACATCAAGTCATTAATATTGAAATATAGGCCAGGCGCAGTGGCTCACGCCTGTAATCCCATCACTTTGGGAGGCCAAGGTGCGCGGATCATCTGAGGTCAGGAGTTCAAAACCAGCCTAGTCAAGATAGTGAAACCCTGCCTGTACAAAAATACAAAAAGTAGCCGGGCATGACAGCGGGTGCCTGTAATCCCAGCTACTCGGGAGGCCGAGGCGAGAGAATCGCTTGATCCCGGGAGGTGGAGGTTGCAGTGAGCCGAGATCACGCCATTGCACTCTAGCTGGGGAGACTGAGTGAGACTCTATCTCAAAAAATAAAGAAAAAGAAAATATAGCTTTACACTTAACTTTTTTTTTCTTTTTTTTATAGGTTGAGGAACAAGTTAGCACCACTGAGAGAGTGTTTCAGGATAGACAATATCAGATTGATGCTGCTATCGTCAGAATAATGAAGATGAGAAAGACTCTTGGTCATAATCTTCTAGTTTCTGAATTATATAATCAGCTGAAATTTCCAGTAAAGGTAGATGTAACATTAGCATAATTAAATTTGTAGTATTTGCTAAACAATTGACAAAGCGTGTTTAATTCTATGTTCAGTCATATCATTTGACCTGCATTATTCATGGTGCTTTGTGTATACACTGAATGTAGAAAAACTGGCAAATATGAAGCTCTTTATTCCAGGTGTTGTTCATCGCCACTGCAGAAATGATAGAGCCCTAAAACTCACCTTCCCAGTGATGGTGCGCACTTGTTCATATTTTCAGGAAGGGAAGAGGTAGATGGGACATGGAAAGCTGAACACTCTTCTCATAGTAGCTGTCAAGGTTACATCACAAGATTTTAAGGAAATGATAACAATAAGTAACTTATTCAGCATTTACAGGCTACACTGCGTTTTCCACCACGGTAATAGTCTACTGTTGCTGCTGCTTATGAAAGTCAGCCCAGGCCTGTCAACCCGCGTTGTGTTTTCAGAACTGAGATTTACTGTCCTGCCACGTGTGGGATGCAGGATAAGCCGGGAAAGTATTATGAAACGTTTTTTACATGTATTTATCAACCCAGGAAATACTGAACTCTGATGACGCCTGGCCTCTCAGGGACGGGACCAGCCACACGTGCTTTGGAGGGAAAGTCCCCAGATTCCATGTTGTGCAGTTTGAGCCTCCCATTCCATCAAGGGAATAAAGTTGAGATGCACTAAATAGTCGAACACTTAAGAGTCTGGTGGAAGTGCCACCGTCCATCAGCCCGCATTTGCCCCCTTCCCTGCAGAGGTGAGGTGCCGTCCTCAGGGCGCTGTGCAGCTCCAAAAGCACCATCAGGTTCACTGCACCTTCCTCCCACCAGCTAGAGCACGTCTCCTGTTGCCACTGCAAACAACCAGGCCCAGCGCGAAGCAGAGGCGAGCAAGGGTGGAGTGTGGCAGTCCAGGGCACCCGCTCTGCTCTCGGGTAGAGTGTGGCAGACCAGGGCGCCCGCTCTGCTCTCGGGTAGAGTGTGGCAGACCAGGGCGCCCGCTCTGCTCTCAGGGGTAGTTGGGTTTTCAGCCACATCCTTATTTTTTTTTAGTTGGAGTCTTGCTGTCCCCCAGGATGGAGTGCAGTGGCATGATCTCGGCTCACTGTAACCTCTGCCTCCCGGGTTCAAGCAATTCTCCTGCCTCAGCCTCCTGAGTAGCTGGGATTACAGGCACGTGCCACTACACCCAGCTAATTTTTGTATTTTTAGTAGAGACAGGGTTTCACCATGTGGTCAGGCTGGTCTCAAACTCCTGACCTCGTGAGCCGCCTGCCTCAGCCTCCCAAAGTGCTGGGATTACAGACGTGAGCCACCGCGCCCGTCCTCAGCCACATCTTGTAAAATGTGTAGCTTATCACTGAATAGAAGGTTAAGTTTGTTTGGAAAATACAGGGTCTCCCTTGTATAGGGAGAGCCTTGCACGTAAGTGCTCACACAGATTTGCTTCCTAATACAGCAGAGCTGGAGTGGCTGTTCCCTCTGGGCAGAGACGAGCTGTGGCTGTGGACTCGTCTACTCAGTCACCTACTCTTAGAGCAGGAACACTTGGGATTGTAGTTTCACTTACATGGACATGGCATGCAATAACTATATAAATACATAAGAATAAAAATACAGGCCAGGTGCACTGCCTCACGCCAGTGATCCCAGCACTTTGGGAGCTGAGGCAGGTGGATTGGTTGAGCCCAGGAATTTGAAGCCAGCCTAGGCAACATAGTGAGACCCCTTCTCTGCAAAAAGTAAAATTAGCCAGGCATGGTGGTGTGCAGCCTGTGGTCCCAGCTACTGGGGAGGCTGAAGCATGAAGATTGTTTGAGTCCAGGAGGTGGAGGCTGCAGTGAGCTGAGATCGCACCACTGCACTCCAGCCTGGGCAACAAAATGAGACCCCATCTCAAAATAAATAAAACAAAATAATTAATAATAAACAAAATAAATAAAATAAAATACAGTACTTAGGCAGAAGCATCCTTTCAAAGGATAAAAGTGCCCCAGTAAGACATAATGAGATTTTCCTTTCAGATAAAAATGTGTCATGTGATCAGGTCTGCCTTGCTTAAATGTGCTCTTACTGATGGCAGATTATGTATGTACATTTCACAAGTTTCACATGTCCCTCAGGAAGCCATGCTCTGACCATAAACTCACATGGACACTTTTTTTTTCAAGAGATAACGTTAACTTTGTCTTTTGTTCATTTCATAAATATGTGTATAATTATAAATATCTATTTGTGTCTATATTTCTATAATTATAGTTACATACTTCATGCATATACCCCTTGTATGTAAATGTTTGTAAATTTAATGCCACTATAATTAGGGGGGTTTTATTTTTCTTTTTTAGCCTGGAGATTTGAAAAAGAGAATTGAATCTCTGATAGACAGAGACTATATGGAGAGAGACAAAGACAATCCGAATCAGTACCACTACGTGGCCTGATGCATCTGCAGACGGTTCCCCTTCATGAAACACTAGAATGTACCCTCAGAACAGGAAGCACACCTGTGCCATTTCTGGGACTCTGATTGATCCAGCTGTGGACATTGGAAGGCGAAGGAAGGGAGGTGGCTCCTGGGTCATCTTTCACAAGGCTCAAGACTTCAACCTGCAGATGTATCTTTTTCCCTCCAGTTTTTCCTCTAGTTCTTTTAGGCATTTAAATTGTTTCTGTTACTCTGTGCAAAATAACTTTGAGATTGGACAAGAAGATGTTACTAAAGAGAAGTTCCTTTAAAAGGTCTTGTTCTTGTGTCAAAAAGCTGAAAGTTTGGTTTGTTCTTGTGTGTGATCATGAGTGCACAATGAAGAAGACCCTAGATGCTGCATTTTTTAGCTCTGAAGATTCCTTAGGTATCCCTGAAGACAGCTCGCTCAGATGATCAGCATTTAGAGTGAAAACAAGGGCCCTTCGTGGGTGAACATTAGAAGGAGCCAGGGTTGAAAGCTGGCGAATGGATGATGCATCCTAGCCACTGGCCCCTCTGTGTTTCATGTATTTCCAAAAGTTGTAAACTTTGATGGCTGATTTTTCGCAAGTCAGGTTTCTAAGTGAGCTCCCTGAGGTGCCAAGGCCATGGTGTCCGCCCTGCTGCGTCTCTTCATTTCAGCTGAGTTGCTTGTGAATCTCTGTTTTAGGGTTTGGGGCTAGTGTGTGTTTCCATTCTAAGATTGAGTCTGGCAGTCCCTGTTTTTTGCATTGGGGTAACTGCTCTTTGATTTTTTTTAATTGCAGTATTTCTATGATTGCAATCATAAAGTTTGGTTTCGTTTTTACAGTCATGCGCAGGGACGATCCTTGGTCTCTGCTGTAAACTGTAAAAAGTTTATGGAGACTTAAAGTCTTGGTGTTGTGAAGCAGAGGTTATTTTGTGGAAAGATTAAAAGGATTTTGTTGGTACCTGGTTTTGTGTTGTGTATATATACATGAGGTTGAACAGTGAAAGGGAAGTTCAGTAGTGATGTTAGAAGGGTAACTATGACAAAGATACTTTTGAGATAACATTTAAAAGTACTTTATATTTTACATAATAGCATGTTTCATTTTGATTAAAAGCTACCAAAGGAATTTTGATCATGGCATAAGTGTTTAAAGCAATATTTTCTGGAATATACCAAGTTTATATAATTTGATTTTGTGCTAAATTATTAAAAGAGTCTCTTTTTGAAACATGCGGGTTTAAAATATGACACCTTGTGGGTTTCCATATTAAAATCCTCACTCTTTAATTGTCATTTCTATCTTTGAAAATTTTCATTTATGAGTTCCATGATACGTGGTCTAAGAAAGACCAAACAGATTTCTATTTTTATTTCTTATATTTTAAGTTCGTTGTGTCTAGAGATTGTTAATATTGTAATTTAATGTAGACTTACTTTGAATAAAATTAGTTTAATTGACCTTAAAATTACATTAATAAAACTTTGTGATACGCAAATGACACATTCTTCATAACTCTTTAGCAGCTTTGACTACTAGTGCACTAGACAGAAGTCAGAGCAGACAGCACCTGTCCTCTCTCAAGTGATTATTCTTTCCTGGCCACCTCTACCACAAAATACCAGTGGGGCCAGGTAGTGACAAATGGGTCTTTTTTACTGGGACCATTCGTTGTTCTGTGCCACTGTTTCATTTTTGAGTACAGTGGCTCATGCCTGTAGTCCCAGCTATGGGAGGGCAAGGTGGGAGGATCGTTTGAGCCCGAGTTCCAGACCATCCTGGGCACCATAGGGAGATCCTGTTTCCATTTTAGTTTATTTATTTTTAATTGAGGTGGAGTCTCGCTCTGTTGCCCAAGCTGGAGTGCAGTGGTGCAATCTCAGCTCACTGCACCCTCCGCCTCCTGGATTCAAGCAATTCTTCCACCTCAGTCTCCCAAGTAGCTGGGATTACAGGCACCCGCCGTCATGCCCAGCTAATATTTGTGTTTTTGTAGAGATGGGGTTTCACCATGTTGGCCAGACTGGTCTTGAACTCCTAACCTCAGGTGATCTGCCCACCTTGGCCTCCCAAAGTGCTAGGATTACAGGTGTGAGCCACCATGCCCGGCCTGCCTGTTTCTGTTTTATAAAAGAAAGGAAAATCTATTTATATCTATTCTCTTATTTAGCAGTATTTAATGTTTTATTGTTAAAGGTCAGTGTGGTAAAACAAATAGTATAGAAGAAATTGAAAAAGAAACAGCACTTAGAAATGCTGTAAAAGTGGAAAGGAAAAGGTGAAATTGCCTGCAGGTTAGATGATTGCACACCCAGGTCACCTGAGGAGCAAATGAAAAGCTATGACTGAAGAAAGAATTCACCAAGTTAACTGGACACAAAGTTAACAAAAATGTCTAGCTTTCCTATAAATACAGACTACAATGGAGGGTCATTTTTTATTTTTATTTAGAGACAGGGTCTTAACTGTCACCCAGACTGGAGTGCAGTGGCATGATCATGGCTCACGGCAGCCTCTACTTTCTGGGCTCAAGCGATCCTCTCTTCTCAGCCTCCTGAGTAGCTGGGCCTACAGGTGTACATCACCATGCCCAGATAATTTTTATTCTATTTTTTATAGAGGCAGTGTCTTGCTATGTTGCCAAGGCTGTTCTTGTACTCCTGGCCCCAAGCGAACCTCCTGCCTCAGCCTCCCCAAATGCTAAGATTATAGGCATGAGACACTGCACCTGACCAGAAGTCATTTTTTCAATAGCATCCCCCAAAAAAGATAAAATACCTAGTAACAAATAGGGAAACACCTATGTGAAAGGTATTATAAAATTACTAAGGAACACAGGCCCTGAATAAGTGAAAGTTCTGTTTATTCTCACATTTCGCTATACAGTATCTTAAGATGTAAAACCTTCCTTTAAAACACAAGCTGATTCTAAAGTTAAAACAGAAAAGCAAATATGCAAGACTAGTCAAATTGTTTTAAATTCTGCTGTTTTTAGAACACTGTAATTGAAACAGCATGATGCTGGCCCTTTAAAAAGATTCCTGGAACAAGAAAGTCCACAAATAAGGCAAATACACAGGAATTTGGCATGGCACAAAGGGGCCGTGTGTGATCAGGAACTGGAACTTTGCAACAAGTACTCATGCTTGGAAGTTTGGGCCACCTTGAAGAGAGAAAAGTTGGATTAGACTCCTTTTTATACTAAGAGAAGTTCCAAGTGGTCAAGTATTTACATGTAAAAATATATATATATATATGAAACCATAATCATAAGATACATTTTTATTGTAAATTGACTTTGTTATTGTGTAAATTTATAGAGTATAAAGTGATCTTACAAATTATGCATACAATGTGGACTAGTCAAGCTAGTTACATCCATCACCTCAAGTACTTAACATTTTTGTTGTGAGAACATCTGAAATTTACTGTTACCAATTTTGAAATGTACAATACTCTATTTTTGACTATATTCACCATGCTGTGCAATAGAACTCAGAAAAAGAAAAATATATTCCTCCTTTCGAAGATTTTTGTACCCGTTGCCCCTTTGTGTTTTTCCACTAAGTGATCTAGTGAATTAACATCGATTTTTTTAAAAAAAGGATTGACATTAAACGACATCTTTTAAAGTCAACATGGGGAAAAACAAGGTTAAAAAAACTGGAACCCTGGCCGGGCGTGGTGACTCATGCCTGTAATCCCAGCACTTTGGGAGGCTGAGGTGGGCGGATCACGAGGTCAGGAGATCGAGATCATCCTGGCTAACACAGTGAAACCCCATCTCTACTGAAAATACAAAAAAATAAGCCGGGCATGGCAGCAGGCGTCTGTAGTCCCAGCTGCTGGGGAGGCTGAGGCAGGAGAATGGCGTGAACCCAGGAGGCGGAGCTTACAGTGAGCTGAGATTGCGCCACTGCACTCCAGCCTGGATGACAGAGCAAAACTCCGTCTCAAAAAAAAAAAAAAAAAACTGGAACCATCTTGGATAAAATGTACGACAAAGTACTGATGAGTTTAATGTTAACAGAACCAGAAGTCAGTAAGAAGACCAGCAACAAGCCTTTGGATAAGTGAGTTCTTCATTAGCTTTAACAGAATGGGAGCAGAGCAAACGGGTACCGTGAGGGCAGACCTGCTTTCAAGAACAGATGAACAGCGGATGAGGATGACTCCAAGAGGTCGCAGGAGCAGAGCTGCATTTCAATGGCAGGTGACTGGGCATCGTCCTGCAGCAAGGCCCTAATATCCCAGGAGAGGGTGGGATCGAGGGCACAGGGAGTGGGGGCAGGTGAGGGCTGGCTGTAGGTGTGGTGCCGAGGGAGACATTGGTTGTGACAGTGACCATGCCCTAGGCTGGAGGGTGGGGGGTCATGTAACATGAAGATTTAGGAGGTGAGCTTGGAGGGTGCAGCTGTTGGCAATGATGGTCTGGGTGAGGACAGATGGGGAAGTGGGGCCAGAGCGTGGGGGACAAGACGTGATGGTCGTCCAGCAGTCAGGGACGGTGACAGGAGCCAGTGATGGAGGCCCTGAGTGCAGGACAGCCCTGGGGCCTGGAGGTGGGCCAGCCAGTGAGAAGGGTGTACGCCACCCGGGGTGTCCAGCAGCATGGAAGGAGCATGGCCTGGAAGCGGCAATGGGCAGAAGGGAGGGCCTCGCCCCAGATGCAGCCCCAGGGGGAGGGTCACGAAGTGAGCAGTGGGCCTCTGCCCCCTCCAGGGAGGCATGGGCACCCTGTGGTGGGTTTGGAAGGAGAAACCAGGCAGTGGTCAGGCCCAGGCCTTGTGCAGCAGCCCAGGAAGTTCAGGGGAAGAGGAGAGCAGGTGTCAGGACCACCTAGCAAGAATGTTGAGGAGATGGAGGTTTTATCGACTGAATTCAGGAAGTTCAGTAGAAAGGGCTGGAGGGGAGAGAGGTGACGGTTGGGCCATGTGAGAGTGAGAGGCCCAGCAGTGATGGGGGACAGGCTGGTGGGCTCTGGTGAGGAAGGTCAGCTTGAGGGATCTGAGACATTGTGAAATGATGGTCTCTTAGGTAAATTTGTGAGGGTATATTAAATTTGAAAATGCCCGCACCTTTGACCCAGTAAGTTCCTTTCACTCACGTAGAATGATTTCTAGTACTATTCTCGCATACATGAAGATACCTTAAATGTCCTTCAATAAGGAAACAGACCATGTGCTAAGTCCATGCATGTGTGATATTCTGACCATGCAGCTTGAACCAAGATCTAGATGTCCATTTGGAGTGAGTGTCAAGAGATACGACGTGAGAAAAGATAGAGCAGTGCTGCCCTGCCCCACTGTGTGCGGCCCGTGTACATGTGAGTAACAACAGCTCGACTCCAGAACGGACTTCTGGAAGGCTGGGAGCAGGTACGCAAGAATCTTTTCTACGCATGTACCATTTTGTATTTTTTTAATTTTGTGTCAAAAGAATGTTTAAAAGTAATGACAAATTATTAAGAGAACAAAATGGCCCCACCCACTGTGTTGTTTCTTTACCATAAACCACAAGGAATCAGCCAACCCAAAGTAATTGCACTTCCCTGCCCGCTCTCCTCCCAACCTAATCCACTGTTGTCATTAGTAATGGACAGAATGAAACCCTATTCTCTCGATCCATGAATGTACTCAGTTTCTCATGAATACCTCCTGTATTGGCAGGCCGGACACAGTGGCTCATGCCTGTAATCCCAGCACTTTGGGAGGCTGAGGCAGCGGATCACGAGGTCAGAAGATCAAGACCATCCTGGCTAACACGGTGAAACCCCGTCTCTACTAAAATACAAAAAATTAGCCAGGTGTGGTGGCGGACGCCTGTAGTCCCAGCTGCTCGGAAGGCTGAGGCAGGAAAATCGCTTGAACCCGGGGGGGCCGAGCTTGCAGTGAGCGGAGATCGCACCACTGCACTCCAGCCTGGGCGACAGAGCGAGACTGTGTCTCAAAAAAAAAAAAAAAAAAAGAGAGAAATGTAATCCTGTATTTGTGCAGCACAAAGAATATTCTAAGCATCAAAGACAAGCTATTTATTTCCACATGCCATTAAAGCTGAAAATGTATGTCATATTTTAACTTGCTTTATATTTGCACTATGGCATTTTTGTTCAGCTTTTTTTTTCCTGGAGTTTTTAATTGCTATTGATGACCAAAAAAAATAAAATAAAAAGGTGCCTTTTGTCTTATCACTAAGATAATTTCCTTATCACAGTTTGCATAAACCCAATTTTTTTCTTAAAACACACATTTCGGGGCTGGTCGCGGTGGCTCACGCCTGTAATCCCAACACTAGGAGGCCGAGGCAGGCGGATCACGAGGTCAGGAATTCCAGACCAGCCTGTCCAACATGGTGAAATCCCATCTCTACTAAAAATACAAAAGTCAGCCGGGCGTGGTGGCTCGCGCCTGTAGTCCCAGCTACTTGGGAGGCTGAGGCAGGAGAATCGCTTGAACCCGGGAGGCTGAGGTTGCAGTGAGCTAAGATTGCACCATTGCACTCCAGCCTGGGCGACAGAGCGAGACTGTCTCAAAAAAAAAAAAAATCATTTATCAGAATCCTCTAATAGTGGTTTTCTTGTTGTTTTGGGGTTTTTGTGTTGTTTTTTTTTTATGGAGTCTCACTCTGTCATTCAAGCTCGGGTACAGTGGTGCGATGTCAGCTCACTGCAACCTCCGCTTCCCGGGTTCAAGTGATTCTCCTGCCTCAGCCGCTGGAGTAGCTGGGATTACTGGTGTGTGCAACCACACCTGGCTAATTTTTGTATTTTTAGGAGAGACAGGGTTTAACTGTGTTGGCCAGGCCGGTCTCAAACTCCTGACCTCAAGTGATCTGCACACAGCCTCCCAAAGTGACAGGATTACAGCTGTGGGCCACAGCACCTGGCCCTCTGATAAGTAGTTTGGTTTTGGTTTTGGTTTTGGTTTCGAGACAGAGTCTCGCTCTGTCGCCAGGCTGGAGTGCAGTGGCACAATCTCGGCTCACTGCAACCTCGGCTCACTGCAACCTCAGCCTCCTGGGTTCAAGCAATTCTCCTGCCTCAGCCTCCCGAGTAGCTGGGATTACAGGTGTGTGCCACCAAACCTGGCTAATTTTTTTTGTATTTTTAGTAGAGATGGGGTTTCACCATATTGGCCAGGCTGGTTTCAAACTCCTGACCTTGTGATCCACCTGCCGTGGCCTCCAAAAGTGCTGGGATTACAGGCGTGAGCCACCGCGCCTGGCCTAATAGTGTTTTAAATTGAACTATGGGCCGGGCATGGTGGCTCACACCTATAATCCCAGTACTTTGGGAGGCTGAGGTGGAAGGATTGCTGAAGGCCAGGAGTTTGAGACCAGCCTGGATAACAGACCTCAGCTCTACGAAAAAATTTAACAATTAGCCAGGCATGCTGGTGCTTGCCTGTAGTACCAGCTTCTCAGGAGGCTGAGGTGGGAGGATCACTTGAGCCTGTGAAGTTGAGGCTGCAGTGAGCTATGATCACACCACTGCACTCCAGCCTGGGTGACAGAGTGAGACCCTGTCTCAAAAAATAAATTAATAAATAAAAATAATATAAATAATCCAATGAATCAGCTGGGCGCAGTGGCTCATGCCTGTAATCCCAGCACTTTGGGAGGCTGAGGCGGGCGGATCACGAGGTCAGGAGATCGAGACCATCCTGGCTAACATAGTTAAACCCCATCTCTACTAAAAATATAATAATAATAATAATAATAATACAAATGAATCATTTGCCTCTTTTTTTTAAGAGACGAGGTCTCACTGTGTTTCCCAGGCCACAGTAGAGTGCTCTGGCCATTCCCAGGCACTCCCCCAGGCACGATTCGAGTGCACCCCCACTTCTGGCTGCATCATTTGCTTTTGAGCCCCTGCATAGCTGTGATCCTGGAACCCACGTTCCCTGCATTCCTGCTTAGGTCCACTCCTTGGATCTCAGTCTTGTCTTTTTCTTGTCTTCTGGTTTTATTAGGCAGATTCCTTTTTTTTTGAGACAGAGTCTCACTCTGTTGCCCTGGCAAGAGAGTGCAGTGGCACAATCTCAGGTCCCTACAACCTCTGCTGCTTCAGTTCAGGCAATTCTCCGCTTCAGCTTCCTGAGTAACTGGGATTACAGGCACACCACCACGCCCAGCTAATTTTTGTATTTTCAGTAGAGATGGGGTGTTGCCATTTAGCCAGGCTGATCTCAAACTCCTAACCTGCCTCAGCCTCCTGAGTAGCTGGGATTACAGGCACACGCCACCACGCCCAGCTAATTTTTATATTTTCAGTAGAGAAAAAGCCAGGCTGGTCTCAAACTTCTGACCTCAGGTGATCTGCCCGCCTCGGCCTCGCAAAGTGCTGATTACAGGCGTGAGCCACCGTGCCGGGCCTCATTAGGTAGATCTTAAATGATCTTCTCAGAAAGAATGCATGGGAGACACATTTTCTGAATCCTGGCTGGACTGTTCTTATTTTACACTGTGTTTGGCTACATACAAACTCTAGGCTCAAAATCACTTTCTCTCAGAACTTTGAAGGGATTACACTGTCATAGTCTTCTATTTTCTAGCTCTAAAGTCTGATGCCATTTTGTTAACTAACCTGTAGTTCTTTCACGTCACTTTTGGAATCTTCTATTCCTGGAGTTTTGGTATCTCACAAGAGTGTCTCGGTGTGTGTCCACTTTCATTTGGCCTCTGCCAGCCACCCACTGAACCTTCAGACTGGAAGACTCAGGACTTCTGTTCCAGGAAGTGTTCTCTTTTGACATTCTACATTGCCTGTTCCCCTTCAACTTCTTTGCTGTCACTTTCCTTAGCACTAATCTTTCTAAGTAAACCAACTGGAAGGTCTAATGAGAAGAAGGCCTGGCCTCACCCCTCCCCACTCATAGTTTCACTGTTCCGTCTTTGCTTCTGGTTAGCTTTTCTCTTGGTGGCCTCTATTATCAGATTATTATTTCTTGGTTTTCTTTTTAATAAAAGATTGTTTTATGTTTTTATATTTATTTTTCTTTTTAATAAAAAATGGTTTTTATTTTATTTCTAGAATATCTTCTTGAAACTCAAACTGTCCTCACAGGGTTAGCAGGAATTGCACTCGGGGTTCTCGGCAGAAATGCAGTCATAACTAAGCATGAATCAGGCCGCATTTTGGCCCACTTCCTTGTTACTGAAAGTCTTGTAGCCCTAGATACTGATCATTTGCACCCCCATTGTTCTCACAGATAGGACCACTGACGTTAGAACCATAAGGCTTTAAACATTGCTTAATATGTTTTTCAGATCCTCAATTCCAGCAGAACAGCTGACATCAACCAGTCAAAGGCTCCCACAGGGCGCTGAGGCGGCATGAGAATGCAGTTTCTTCATGCCCCCATCCCATGATTTTAGCCTGCACTCTTCAACCCATCAGCAACTCCCACACCTCGGCCACTCCGAAACCCTTAAAATCCCCAGCCCCAAACTCCTCTGAGAGGTGGGTTCAAGGCTTTCTCTGTCTCTTGTTCAGTTCCCCTCTGGGTGTTAAGCTCCGTCTCTGCTGCAATCCCCAGTATCTCAGTGTACTGACTTCCTGCACATCAGCAAATGATGTTAGGATTAAAATTACACACAAGTGGGGCGCGGTGGCTCAAGCCTACAATCCCAGCCCTTTGGGAGGCCAAGGTGGGCAGATTGTTTGAGCCTAGGAGCTCAAGACCAGCCTGGGCAACATGGTGAAAACCCATCTCTACAAAAAAATACAAAAATTAGCCAGGCGTGGTGGCACATGCCTGTACTCCCGGCTGCTCAGAAGGCTGAGGTGGGAGGATTGCTTGAGCCCAGGAAGTCAAGGCTGCAGTCAGCCGTGATGGCACCACTGCACTCCAGCCTGGGCAACAGAGCTAGATTCCGTCAAGAAAAAGAAACAAATTGAACTAGTGCCTCAGAGAGTTGTAAATGTTTTTTTCTTTGAGACGGGTCTCAAGCTCAAGCACATGTGTTGTGATCTGGGCCCCCATTCGTCAGGCTTCTGAAGTCGTGTTTTTTTTTGTTTGTTTGTTTTTTTCTGAGATGGAGTCTTGCTCTGTTGCCCAGGCTGGAGTGCAGTGGCACGATCTTGGCTCACTGCAACCTCCGCCTCCTGGGTTCAAGCGTTTCTTCTGCCTCAGCCTCCCGAGTAGCTGGGATTACAGGTGCCTGCCAGCGCGCCCGGCTAATTTTTGTATCTTTAGTAGAAACAGGTTTCACCATGTTGGCCAGGCTGGTCTTGAACTCCTGACCTGGTGATCCACCCGCCTCGGCCTCCCAAAGTGCTGGGATTACAGGCGTGAGCCACCGCCCCCGGCCAAGTCATGTTTTTAGGCACAAGCCTGTCCCCAAGTCTATAGCATCTGGTGCACAGTGCTCAGTAAATGCTGAGGAGTGAATGAAGCAGGGCCAGTGGAAGGAACAAAGACCAGCGAGATAAGAATGGGGAGAAGTACGGGTGTGACAGAACCAAAGAAGGGAGTTTTAAATGTGGTGAGAATCAGAAATGGACCATCACGGTGGCAACTCAGGCCATTCAGTTTGTGTCCTGGGCCCGACGGGGGGTGGGTGCGGCGAGTGGTAGCTGGAGGCCAGGGAGAGCTGCTCTCGGGTAATGAGAATCGAGCAAGCATCAAACTGAGCAAGCAAGAGAGAAAAGGGGAGAATCTGAGCACACGGAAAGGAGAAATAACTGCGGGCAGGTTTCCCAGGGAACAGAACAGGGGAAACCAAATCTCCGCGCAGTGTGCTCCCCCCGGCGGAGGTCGCTAGGGAAGCCGAGGGGCAGACAGCCAAGCAGAGGTAAGGCCTTCTGTGGTCAGTGATGGAGGGACCAAGGCCAACTGCAGTGTAGGTTGAGGCAGCATTGCACCGAGAAGTGGACGCCTGTTCAAAGAATGAACAGCACCTTCAAGGCACTGGGATCAGCAGAGAAGCTTTAACACTGGCCACGTCCTCCCTCTGTCACTGTCCAGGTGCCCCTGAGCAAATTCCTGCAATTCTTTAAACCTTGGTTTTCTTATAAGTGGAGATAATAATCCTACTTACCTCATGGGGTGGTTCCAAGTGAACACACACAAAGCTGCTTAGGACACGTACTACACACCAGCAAAGAGGAACGAGTCAACAGTCATGCACAAGCACAGTGCCTCTTCATCAGGAAAACCCAGTTCCATACAAATCTAAATGGCTTATCTTCAGAAACATTAATGAAGAGCTGAAGCAAACATTGTCAGCTGGGAAGTCTGTATTCAGTGAAAATGCATTCCTGAATGAAGGCAAAGTAATGCCTTTTCAGATGGAGACCTCTGGTAGGAGAAGTGCAGGAGGAAAGAGCTTCAGCTGCTGGAAAGCAAAGCCAGATAGAAGCCAGGGTCTGCCAAAGGCCTGGGGAGCGCCCGCAGTCGCAAGCATTTGGGTAGACACACACACAAATTAGCTTCACAATCTTATTATTTTCTTTAAAAACAACTGTTTAAAGCAAAAATAATACATGTTGGCCTTAATACCATATGTAGAAGTAAAACGTATGACACAATGCAAAGAATAGGGAAAGAGATTGGTGAGTGTGATGAGCCAGGGATGCATGTGGCAACCCTGGGGGGAAAGGGGAGATGGTTTAGTGAGTGTGATGAGCTAGAGATGCGTGTGGCAGCCCTGGGGGAAAGGGCAGATGGTCTAGTGAGTGTGATGAGCCCAGAGATGCGTGTTGCAGCCCTGGGGGAAAGGGCAGATGGTCTAGTGAGTGTGATGAGCAAGAGATGAGATGCGTGTGGCAGCCCTGGGGGAAAGGGGAGATGGTCTAGTGAGGGTGATGAGCTAGAGATGCGTGTGGCAGCCCTGGGGGAAAGGGGAGATGGTCTAGTGAGGGTGATGAGCTAGAGATGTGTGTGGCAGCCCTAGAGAGAAAGGGGAGATGGTCTAGTGAGTGTGATGACCCAGAGATGCATGTGACAGCCCTGGGGGAAAGGGGAGATGGTCTAGTGAGTGTGATGAGCCAGAGATGCGTGTGGCAGCCCTGGGGGAAAGGGGAGATGGTCTAGTGCATGTGACAGCCCTGGGGGAAAGGGGAGATGGTCTAGTGTGATGAGCTAGAGATGCGTGTGGCAGCCCTGGGGGAAAGGGGAGATGGTCCAGTGAGTGTGATGAGCCAGAGATGCGTGTGGTAACCCTGGGGCAGCCACTAACAATACCAGAGAGACAGGCAAAGAGAGAAAGCACTAGCCAACAGAGGAGACAAAGTATAATTCGAAAGAACACTCAATCCAAAGTGTTGACAAAGAGTCACACTGTGAAATATTTGAAGAGATTTATTCTGAGCCAAGTATGAGTGACCAATGGCTCATGACGCAGCCTCAGGAGGTCCCGAGAACACGTGCCCAGGGTGGTCAGGACACAGACTAATTTATTTTTAAGGAGACATGAGACATCAATCAAATACATGTAAGATGTACATGAGTTTGGTCTGGAAAGGGGGCTGCGGGAGGCTTCCAGGTTATAGGTAGATCTAAAAGTTTCTGATTGGCAATTGGTTGAAAGAGTTATTATCTAAAGACCTGGAATCAACAGAAAGGAATGTCTGGGTTATAATAAGGGGCTATGGAGACCAAACTTTCACCATGCAGATGTAGCTTCCAGGTGGCAGGCTTCAGAGGGAACAGATTCTCATGAGGCTTAAAGAGTCTGTCATATCAATAATTCCAAAAGGGAGGGGGTATCATGAGGCATGTCTGACCCCTGCCCCCATCATGGCCGGAGCCAGCCCATCAGGTTAGCCTTGGAAATGCCCTCCCTGATAGAGGGGTCCCTTCAGATGGTCTGAGGGGGCTTTGAATTTTATTTTTGTTTTACAAAAGTCAGACAGGAAATTCTTATTTTTTTTTTTTCAGATGGAGTCTTGCTCTGCCACCAGGCTGGAGTGTAGTCGCGTGAGCTTGGCTCACTGCAGCCTCTGACTCCTGGGTTCAAGCGATTCTCCTGCCTCAGCATCCCGAGTAGCTGGGGCTACAGGTACCCGCCACCACATCCAGCGAATTTTTGTATTTTTAGTAGAGACAGCGTTTTGCCATGTTGGCCAGGCTTGTCTCGAACTCTTGACCTTGTGATCTGCCTGCCTCGGCCTCCCAAAGTGCTGGGATTACAGGCGTGAGCCACCGCACCTGGCCTGGAAATTCACTTTTAAAAGGGAATAAAGAACAGATAAGACAAATGGAAATGGAAAGAGGGTGGACTTGAACCTGACCATCTCATTAATTTATTAGTAACAATGACATAAACGACACTCCAATTAAATGCCAAAGATTTTCAAGCTGTATAGAAAATTAAGACCAAAGTATACGCTGTCTACTACAAAGGCACTGTTATTTCAAGAGAGAGGATCTAACTGTGTCACCCAGGCTGGAGTACGGTGGCACAATCACAGCTCACTGCAGCTTCAATCTGCCGGGCTGCAGCAATCCTCCCAACTCAGCCTCCTGAGTAGCAAGTGTGTGCCACCACAACTGGCCAGTTGTTTCTATTTTGTAGAGATGACATCTCACTGTGTTGCCCAGCCTGGTCTCAAATTCCTGGGCTCAAGTGGATCCTCTGCCTCAGCCTCCAGAACTGCTGGGACGACAGGCGTGCGTCACCGTGCCCAGCCCAGAGAGTCATTTTAATAAAGACACAGATGAGTTAAAGGATGAGGAAAGACCACGAGACGCACGCAGCTGGCATTGTCTTCTCTGTACAACTGCTAACAGCAGTTTCCAGAGCCTTCTCTCTCCTGGGCACAAGGGCATTTCTTAAGGAAAGACTCCTTGCACCAGCTGCAGAAGAGGCAACATGTCCCAAACAAGCAGATCACTGTGGGCGTGTTGGACAAGCTGGTGAGGGGCGTGCTGTCTGCCTCTGGGAAGGTCTCTGATGAGCTTGCTCTTGTGCGTGCTACGGAAGATCAGTGTAAAGGTGGCATGGTGGATCTGCAGATGGCAGCTTATTTCTTCAGACACCTAAAACTGTGGCAGATAAAGATGACTCTGTGACCACTGGGCTGATGCTTGTAATCCCAGCACTTTGGGAGGCCGAAACGGGAGGATCACGAGGTCAGGAGTTCGAGACCAGCCTGGCCAATATGTTGAAACTCATCTCTACTAAAAATACAAAAAAATTAGCCAGGCATGGTGGCGGGTGCCTATAGTCCCAGCTACTCGGGAGGCTGAGGCAGAAGAATGGCGTGAACCCAGGAGGCGGAGGTTGCAGTGAGCCGAGATCACACCGCTGCACTCCAGCCTGGGCAACGGAGCGAGACTCTGTCTAAAAACAAAAGAGTGAGACAGTCGTCTCAACCTGGTGCAGAGAGAGCCTGGTTGCATCATAATTGAGGTTTCCAATGCAGTGAACATTCTTACATATGTTGGATTATCCAGGCACTGTGATTGGAAGTTGGTGTGATCTGGATTCTGCCACAGATGGATTTGGGGAGAACACAGTGACTCAAGTGTGGCTGTGTGGAGTAGTGTGAACATGGCAGGTGTTTCTCTCCAGGAATTGAATCCAGAAATGGGAACTAATGATGATCAGGAAACTTGGAAGGAAGTGTATAAGATAGTGGTTGAAAGTGCCTGTGGTCATCAAGCTAAAAGGATATACCGACTGGGCTCCTGGGTGAAGTGTAGCTGATCTTGTTGAATCCATGTTGAAAAATCTGTCCAGGGCTCACCCAGTATCAACAATGGTGAAGGGGATGCAGAGCACCAAGAATGAAGCCCTCTGGAGCCTCCCATGTACCCTCAGTGCTCGGGGATTAACCAGTGTCATCAACCACAGCTAGGGGATAATGAGGTTGTTCTGCTCAAGAAAAGTGCAGATACCCCATGGGACATCCAGAAGGACCTCAAAGACCTGTGACTCCTAAGCTGTAGAAGTTTAAAACCACAGTGAGAGGAACCCTGAGCCTTTAGTGTTCATCCGTATACATGCATCACCATTGGCTTTTATCTTCTTCAGTATGTGAATTTGGGCTCACAGAATCAAAGCCCATGCTTGATTTCATGCTCGCAATCGAGTCCTTGAACAAATACAATGAACCAAATGAACCATGGTAGCGTGCTTCTTACAAAAAGAAGAGAAGGCTGGGCGCAGTGGCTCACACCTGTAGTCCCAGCACTTTGGGAGGCCGAGGTGGGCAGATTGCTTGAGCTCATGAGTATGAGACCAGCCTGGACAACATGGCAAGACCCCATCTCTACAAAAAAATACAAGAATTAGCTGGGCATGGTGGTGCATGCCTATAGTCCCAGCTACCTGCGAGGCTGAGGTAGGAGGATGGCTTGAGCCTGGAGGCAGAGATTGCTGTGAGCGAAGATCACGCCACTGCACTCCAGCCTGGGTAAGATAGAGCCTTTTTTTTTTTTTTTTTTTTTTTTTTTTGAGATGGAATCTTGCTCTGTTGCCCAGGCTGTAGTGCAGTGGTGCAATCTTGGCTCACTGCAGCCCCCGCCTCCCAGGTTCAAGCAATTCTCCTGCCTCAGCCTCCGAAGTAGCTGGGATTACAAGTGCCCGCCACCCACCACACCTGGCTAATCTTTGTATTTTTAGTAGAGATGGGATTTGGGCAGGCTGGTCTCGAACTCCTGACCTGAAGTGATCCACCCGCCTCAGCCTCCCAAAATGCTGGGATTACAGGCGTGAGCCATGACACTCGGCTGAGACCTTGTCTAAAGAAGAAAGAAGATGAAGAAAGACATACAATGAAGACGAATGAGAAAGATAGAGTGGCTACATTAAGATCAAAGTAGACTTCAGGACAAGGAATCTCACCAGAGATAAGAGGTACCTTTCATAACGGTAAAACACAGACATTCATCCCAAGACTTAACCCTAACTGGGCAGGCCTCTATTCACAGACCTCAAAATATGTAAAGCAAAAGCTGATGGGCAGACAAGAGCAACAGGAAACAGGCCAACCCATGGGTACAGCAGGAGTGCTGACCCTCTTCTTTCAGGAACTGAGAGGAGATAGCAGAAAATCAAGAGGGACAGAAAAGACTTGAAAAACACTATTAGCTAATTGGAGCCAGTTGACAGTCATGTATCATTACACTCAACAATGACAGTCACGTAGAATTACACCCAACGACATTCACGTAGCATTACACCCAACGACAGTCATGTAGCATTACACCCAACGACAGTCACATAGCATTACACCCAATGACAGTCACGTAGCATTACACCCAACGACAGTCACGTAGCATAACACCCAACAATGACAGTCACGTAGAATCACACCCAACAATGACAGTCACGTAGAATTACACCCAACAATGACAGGTAGCATTATACCCAACGACAGTCACGTAGCATTACACCCAACGACGACAGTCACGTAGCATTACACCCAACGACGACAGTCACGTAGCATAACACCCAACAATGACAGTTACATAGCATTACACCCAACGACAGTCATGTAGCATTACACTCAACAACGACAGTCACGTAGCATTACACCCAATGACAGTCACATAGCATTACACCCAACAATGACAATCACCTAGCATTACACCCAACATCACATAGCATTACACCCAACAACAGTCACGTAGCGTTACACCCAACGACAGTCACGTAGAATTACACCCAACAACAGTCACGTAGCATTACACCCAACGACAGTCACATAGAATTACACCCAACAACAGTCACGTAGCATTACACCCAACGACAGTCACGTAGAATTACACCCAACGACAGTCACGTAGCATTACACCCAACAACAGTCACGTAGCATTACACCCAATGACAGTCATGTAGCATAACACCCAACAACGACAGTCACGTAGCATTACACCCAACAACAGTCATAAAGCATTACACCCAATGACAGTCATGTAGCATCACACCCAACGACAGTCACTTAGCATTACACCCAACGACAGTCACATAGCATACACCCAATGACAGTCACATAGCATACACCCAACGACAGTCACATAGAATTACACCCAACGACAGTCACTTAGCATTACACCCAGCAACGGCAGTCACGTAGCATTACACCCAATGATGACAGTCACATAGCATTACACCCAACAACAACAGGCAGGTAGCATTACACCCAATGATGACAGTCAGGTAGCATGACACCCAACAACGACAGTCAGGTAGCATTACAGCCAATGATGACAGTCAGGTAGCATTACAGCCAATGATGACAGTCACGTAGAATTACACCCAACGACAGTCACGTAGCATTACACCCAACAACGACAGTCACGTAGCATTATACTCAACAACGACAGTCACGTAGAATTATACCCAACAACGACAGTCATGTAGCATTACACCCAACAACGGCCGCACACACCAGGACGAGCACGGGTGGCTCATGAAACAAGGGTTAATATATTTAAAGGATTAAAATATACAGAATGCATCCTCTGACCACAACGAGATTAGATATCTAACATAAAGATAACTGTAAATAACTAAATGGTTAGAAATTAAGCATAGGCTGGGCGCAGTGGCTCACGCCTGTAATCCTAGCACTTTGGGAAGCCAAGGCAGGTGGATCACAAAGTCAGGAGTTCAAGACCCCCCTAGCCAAGATGGTGAAACCCTATCTCTAATAAAAATACAAAAAATTAGCCAGGCATGGTAATGGGTGCCTGTAATCCCAGCTACTCAGGAGGCTGAGGCAGGAGAATCGCTTGAACCCAGGAGGCGAAGGTTGCAGTGAGCCAAGATCGCGCCACTGCACTGCAGCCTGGGTGACAGAGCGAGACTCCATCTCAAAAAAAAAAAAAGAAAGAAAGAAAGAAATTAAGCAATATATTTTTGAATAAACAATTCTAATATAAAGAGATAATTCTAAATAAATAACACATTTGTAAATCAATAATCCACGAGTCAAAGAAAAATCACAAAGAACATTAGAAAATGTTTTGAATTTGATGAGTATGAAAATAATTGACCAAAAATTTGTCAGATGCACTAGAGCATGTTTAGAGAGACATTTATGGATTCAGATGGTTATATGATGCTGTAGACTAGTGTGTACCCCCAAAACTTGTGTGTTGAAATCCTTACCCCCAAGGTGATGGTATCAGGAGGTAGGGCCTTTGGGACGTGATGAGGTCGTGCAGGTGGAAGCTGTGAATGGGATTAGTGCCCTTGTAAGAGCCCAGAGAACTAGCCAGTCCCTTCCACCATGTGAGGACACAGCAAGAAGGCACCATCAAAGATCCAGGAAGCAGCCCTCACCAAACAATGAGTCTGCCAGTGCCTCAGTCTTGGACTTCTCAGCCTCCAAAACTGTAGGAAATAAATTTCCATTGTTTATGAGTCACCCAATTTACAGTATTGTGTTATAGCACCCCAAATGATCTAACACAATTGAAAACTACAAAACATGGTTGAAAAAAACGATGAAGACTAAAATAAATGGAGACATATACCACATTATTCTCAAACCCAATATTAAGATGTCAGTCTTCTCCAAATTGATATATAGATTCAATCCAGAGCCCAGCAAACTTCTGGCTTTATAGAAAAATGACCAGCTGATTCTAAAATGTATATGGAAGTGCAAATAGTCAAAACAAATTTTAAAAGAACAAAGTTGGAAGACTTACTCTACCTAATACCAAAGACTTACTATAAATCAAGACATTGTGATATTGGCAAAAGGGTAGACACAGAGATCAACTGAGTTACACAGAGAGAATAAAACTTCACTTATATCAGGTCAAGTTATTTTCAACAACGAAGCCAGGCCGGGTACAGCAGCTCACCCCTGTAATACCAGCACTTCGGGAGGCCGAGGCAGGTGGATCACTTGAGCTCAGGAATTCAAGACCAGCCTGGGCAACATGGTGAAACCCCATCTCTACTAAAAATACAAATATTATCTGAGTGTGGTGGCACGCACCCGTAGTCCCAGCTACTCGGGAGGCTGAGGTGGGAGAATCACCCACCCCGGGAAGTCGAGGCTGCAGTGAGTGGTGATGGCACCACTGCACTCCAGCCTGGGTCATGAGAGTGAGATCCTGTCTCAAAAAAGCAAAAACCAAATAAACAAAAAAATAAAGATGCCGAGACAATTTTGACGAAAAAGCCAAACTTGTAAAATATTGAAAGAGGTTTACCCTTGAGCCCAGGAGTTTGAGGCTGCATGAGCCTATGATTGCGCCACTGCACTCCAGCCTTGGGGACAGAGCAAGACCAAAAAAAAAAAGAGAGAGAGAAAAGAAAGAAAGGAAGGAGGGAAGGAAGGAAGGAAAGAAAAGAAAGAGAAAGAAAGAAAGAAAGGAAGGAAGGAAGGAAGGAAGGAAGGAAGGAAGGAAGGAAGGAAGGAAGGAAAGGAAGGAAGGAAGGAAGGAAGGAAGGAAGGAAGGAAGGAAAGAAAAAAAAAGAAAAGAAAAGAAAAGAAAGAAAAGAAAGAAGAAAGGTTTATTCTGAGCCAATACAAGTGACCATGGCCCAGGGAACAGTTTCAGCAGGTCCTGAGAATGCGCGTGAGGTGTCTGGGTTCTAGTTTGGTTTTACACATTTTAGGGAGGCAGAAGTTGCGGGCAAAGGTGTAAACGGATGCAGGTTAGTATACTTTGTTTTGGCCTGGAAAGGAAGAGCATCTTGAAGCAAAGGTTGGAAGGGGCTTACAGGTCATGGGTGGAGTCAAAGATTTTCTGATTGGCAACTGGTTGAAAGAATTAAAGATTTGGGCCGGGCGCGGTGGCTCAAGCCTGTAATCCCAGCACTTTGGGAGGCCGAGGCGGGTGGATCACGAGGTCAGGAGTTCGAGACCATCCTGGCTAACACGGTGAAACCCTGTCTCTACTAAAAATACAAAAAATTAGCCGGATGTGTTGGCGGGCGCCTGTAGTCCCAGCTACTCGGGAGGCTGAGGCAGGAGAATGGCGTGAACCCGGGAGGCGGAGCTTGCAGTGAGCTGAGATCGCGCCACTGCACTCCAGCCTGGGGGACAGAGCAAGACTCCGTCTCAAAAAAAAAAAAAAAAAGAATTAAAGATTTGAAGTCAGTAGAAAGAAATGCTTGAGATAGGATAAGGGGGTGTTGGGCTGGATGCGGTGGCTCATGCCTGGAATCCCAACACTTTGGGAGGCCAAGGCGGGTGGATTCATTTGAGCCCAGGAGTTTGAGACCAGCCTGGGCAACACAGTGGATCTTGTCTCTACAAAAAAACTCAGGAACTTTGCTGGGCATGGTGGCACATTCCTGCAGTCCCAGCTACTCAGGAGGCTGAGGGAGGAGGATCACTTGAGCCTGGGAGGTCAAGGCCACAGTGAGCCCTGATTGTGCCACTGCCCTCTGGCCTGGGTGACAGAGCAAGACCCTGTCTCAAAATAAAATAAAATACATTTAAAAAACTGAAAGCTTGCTCTTTGATAGATATCATTAAGAAAACAAAAAGGTGGCCAGGTGCGGTGGCTCACGCCTGTAATTCCAGCACTTTGGGGGGCCGAGACGGGCAGATCACGAGGTCAGGAGATCAAGACCATCCTGGCTAACACGGTGAAATCCTGTCTCCACTAAAAATACAAAAAAAAAAAAAATAGCCAGGCGTGGTGGCAGGCACCTGTGGTACCAGCTACTCGGGAGGCTGAGGCAGGAGAATGGCGTGAGCCCAGGAGGCAGAGCTTGCAGTGAGCTGGGATCGTGCCACTGCATTCCAGCCTGGGTGACAGAGCGAGACTCTGTCTCAAAAAAAAAAAAGGGCAAGGCATAGAATGGGAGAAAATATTTACAATACATAGCGCTGACAAAGGATCTGTGTCCAAAATATGTAAAGAACACTCAGAATTCAACAATAAGAAAAGAAGCCATTCTTAAAAATATGCCAAAGTTTAAATAGACACTTCACTGAAAAAGATACAAATGTATATTAGACACATGAAAGGACCCTCCATTCCATTAGTTGTCAGTAAAATGCAAATGACAATCACAGTGAGATACTATTACAAAGCTATTATAATTTTTTTAATTAAAAAGACAAACTGGGAATGGTGGTGCACACCTGTAATCCCAGCTATTTGAGAGGCTGAGGCGGGAGGATCGCTTGAGGCCAGGACTTGAGAGCAACCTGGGCAATACAGCAAGACTCTGTTGCAAAAGACAAAAAAGAAAAAGAAAAAATTAGAAAAGAAAAAGACTGACAATACCAAGTTTTGGCAGAGATGTGGAGACGCTGTTTGGGGGAACGCGCAATGGTGCAGCCACTTTGGAGAAACAGGTAGCAGTTTCTCTGGAAGCTAAACACCCACCTACCACACACCCCAGCCATTCCACTCCCAGGTATTTACTGAAGGGAAAGCACGGGTCCATAAAAGACCTGTACACAAACATTCACAGCAGCTTTATTTGTAACAACCAAAAATATGGAAACAACCACCCAAATGTCCTTCAACAGGTGAACGAGCAAACGATTATGGTAGAGCCAGACAACGGGATGTGCCTCCAAACAACGGGATGTGCCTTCGCACTAAAAAGGGTGAAGGCGTGCTGTGTACAGCAACATGGGCAAGCCTCAAAAACATCACCCAAAGAGAAAGAACCCAGACACAACGAAGTACACACTCTGTGATTCCAACCAAGTGAAATGCTGTGATACAAAACTCATCTCTCGCGACAAAGCAGACCCGTGGCTGTGTGGGTTTAGGGGTCGGGTGAACCACAGAGGGCATGCGGGAGCCTTCTGCATTGAAGAATATGTTTCCTATCTTGATTGGGGTGGTGGTTTCATGGGTATATATACTTGTCAAAATTCTTCAAACTGAGCACCTAAAATGGGTTTCTTTATTTTATGTAAACTAACCTCAATGAAGTTGATTTTAAAAGTTAAAAGAGGCCAGGTGCAGTGGCTCACGCCTGTAATCTCAGCACTTTGGGAGGCAGAGGCGGGCGGACCACTTGAAGCCAGGAGTTCAAGACCAGCCGGGCCAACATGGCGAAACCTCATCTCTACTAAAAATACAAAATTAGCCCAGCATGGTGGCACATGCCTGTAATCCCAGCTACTTGGGAGGCTGAGGCAGAAGAATCACTTGAACCTGGAAGGCGGAGGTTGCAGTGAGCCAAGATCACGCCACTACACTCTAGCCTGGGCAACAGAGCAAGACTCTCTCAAAATAAAATAAAAATTAAAAGAAAAAATGGAAAATGAACGAGGCATTTTGACCTAGCTCTACCTAGATAAACTAATAGTTCCTCACTGAGGATCTTTTCCAAAGTCAGTGCCATGGTCATCGTGATCTTTCTTAATGCTCTTGTCTGGATCCTAAAGCTTTCTTCTTAACGAAACGGAAACAGACAATGGCCAGATTAACTGATGACTGATGCCTCCAGGTAGCCTTCCTAACAGATACCACCTGGAGACCACGGATGGACATGTGTCTGCAGGTCTTTCGTCACACCCTTCCTCTCATCACCATCTCCTCAGGCATGACGTGAACACGGTTCTGACATGTCTGTTCCGTGATGCTCAGTTCTGCTGTATGGCAACAGTAACACAGAGCCTTTTTTTTTTTCTTGAGACAGTCTCGCTCTGTCGCTAGGCTGGAGTGCAGCGGCGCGATCTCAGCTCACTGTAACCTCCACCTCCTGGGTTCAAGTGATTCTCCTGCCTCAGCCTCCCTAGTAGCTGGGATTACAGGTGCCCACCACCACACCCAGCTAATTTTTGCATTTTTAGTAGAGACGGGGTTTCACCATGTTGGCCAGGCTGGTCTCAATCTCCTGACCTCGTGATCCACCTGCCTCAGCCTCCCAAAGTGCTGGGATTACAGGCATGAGAAACCGCGCCCGGCCTCACAGAGCCATTTTTAAATCCCCCTTTGAGGTTAGTCATGAGTTCAGATGGAGGAGTGGCTTCATGTGGATTTCAGTTCCCATTCTGTGTTTTCCATTATTAGGAATAGGCTCTGGTTAGCAGGATTTCACTCTTAAATAAAAACAGGCTCTAATTAAGCACACCTTGGATCCCAGGGCTCTCAGGAGACAGCATTCCAGTGAGTCTGTAATGGGAACATGAGCATTATTGCAGTTACCGAATTTCTCTTGCTGCAAATGACTTTGAACTATTTTTTTTTAAACCCACTTTCGAAGAAGGTAAAAGTTTTGGTTCTTTTTTGTGAGAGGATTCCTGTTTCATAACCTTCTAAAAACAAGACTACCATGGTTTAAGTACTTCAAGGAAATTGGTAAGCCTTGCCCGTTTTAAGAGGCTTAAGTCGCAGCACCTATAACACCCAGACAGTATTAAGACCTTCTCATGAGCAGCTCCCGGAAAGCAGCTCAGACACAGAAGCTGAAAGGCTGACACCCTCTGACCCAGCCATTCTCCAAGGAGTCTCTCAAAAGGAAACTATCCAAGATGAGCCAACACATAGGTATAAAAGATGCTCCCAAAGGCATTATTTTTTTTAAATTTCATTATTATTATTATTATTTTTGAGATGGAGTCTCACTCTGTTACCCAGACTGGAGTGCAGTGGCACCATCTTGGCTCACTGCAACCTCCACCTCCCAGATTCAAGCAATTCTCCTGCCTCAGCCTCCCTAGTAGGTGGGACTACAGGTGCCCACCACCACGCCCGGCTAATTTTTGTATTTTTAGTAGAGACAGGATTTCACCATATATTGGCTAGGCTGGTCTCGAACTCCTGACCTTGTAATCTGCCCACCTCGACCTCCCAAAGTGCTGGGATAACAAGTGTGAGCCACGATGCCCAGTCCATTTTATTACTTTTGAGACAAGGTCTTGCTCTGTTGCCCAGGCTGGAGTTCAGTTGTACAATCACAGCTCACTGCAGCCTTGACCTCCCTGGTTCAAGCAATCCTCCTACCTCAATTTCCCAAGTAGCTGAGACCACAGGTGTGCACCATCACACTCAGCTAATTTTTGTATTTTTTGTAGAGATGGGGTCTCCCTATGTTGCCCAGGCTAATCTCAAACTCCTGGAATCCAGCAATCCTCCCACCTTAGCCTCCCGAAGTGCGGGGATTATAGGCATGAGCCACTGTGCCTGGCCACAAAGGCATTATTTTAAACAGAAAAAAAGTAATCTAAATTCCCGTAGAAGAGGCTCATTTAAAAAATTATCACATCATGGGAGTTTTGCTTCTTTTTTCTGCTTATTAGCATATATTTTACTTTAACACTTCCTGTTTTACATTTTTCTGACATGTCATTTGTTAACTCTAATTGTACACTGATCAGCATGATCAGTCGCCCTCTCATTCATTAACCCTAGCCATACACTGACCAGCAAGATCATTGCCTCTCCTTGGTTAACCCTAACCGTACACTCATCAGCACGATCCTTGCCTCTCACTGGTTAACCCTAACCGTACACTCATCAGCACGATCGTTGCCTCTCACTGGTTAACCCTAACCGTACACTCATCAGCACGATCGTTGCCTCTCCTTGGTTAACCCTAACCGTACACTCATCAGCATGATCAGTTGCCTCTCATGTCATTAATGGACCAACAGGAAATGCTGCTGAGGTAAGTGTGCACAAGCACGGTAAAGAAGTGAAAATCGCCTGGCGCGGTGGCTCACGCTTGTAATCCCAGCACTTTGGGAGGCTGAGGCGGGTGGATCACGAGGTCAGGAGATCGAGGCCACGGTGAAATCCCGTCTCTACTAAAAAATACAAAAAATTAGCCAGGCGTGGTGGCGGGCACCTGTAGTCCCAGCTACTCGGAGAGGCTGAGGCAGAAGAATGGCGTGAACCCGGGAGGCAGAGCTTGCAGTGAGCCGAGACTGCGCCACTGCACTCCAGCCTGGGCGACAGAGCGAGATTCTGTCTCAAAAAAAAAAAAAAAAAAAAAAGAAGTGAAAATCAAGGACCCCAGTGACAAGTGACAGACAGGAGCTTCAAGCTCAGGTCCGCCTGGTGCCAAAGCCCACATTCTGAGTAGCCTCAACAGAGCTCAGCTCTGATGCAACCCCAGGGAGAATGGAAGGCTTGAGGGAGGAAGACCCCTGGCAACCTGTCCTCCTGCTAGGTCCAATGCTAGAAATTCTGATCATCACAACAGTAGTCTCTTCCGATATGGGACGATTTGCTGATTCTTGGGAAAAGAAAACAATCACAGATAGGGAGAGATTTGCTAAAGGATACAAAATTACAGAAGGAACAAGTTCCAGTGTTCTACAGCACTGGAGGGGGACTACAGTTTCAAATAGCTAGAGGGAGGATGAGGAATGACCCCAATACCAACAAATGATGTTGGATTTGACAGAAGTGTTAATTACCTCGATCTGATCACTACACATTACATGGATCCAAACATCACTATATACTCCATAAACATGTGCAATTATTATATGTCAATTAAAAAATAAAATAAGGCAGGGCTCACGCCTGTAATCCCAGCACTTTGGGAGGCTGAGGCGGGCAGATAACGAGGTTAGGAGTTCGAGACCAGTCTGGCCAACACAGTGAAACCCTGTCTCTACTAAAAATACAAAAAATTAGCCAGGCGTGGTGGCGGGCGCCTATAATCCCAGCTACTCGGGAGGCTGAGGCAGGAGAATCGCTTGAACCTGGGAGGCGGAGGTTGTGGTCAGCTGAGATCGCGCCATTGCACTCCAGCCTGGGCAACAAGAGTGAAACTCCATCTCAAAAAAAAAAAAAAAAAAAAAAAAAAAAGATGTTAAAACTCCCTAATTTTCATTTGAATAGAAAATTCCAGTATAAAGTCCTGATTTTCTCTTAAATGTTCTGTCTTTCTTAGGTCTGTGTCCGGAAAAGACCTAGAAGCTTGACAAACCAGTTGCTAAAACAGATGGTGATCTCAATGAAAGTCGATCAGAGAAATGGGGTCATTCTTGCCACACCCAACTAAAACAGAGCCCGGGAAGAAAGTACTCAGGACACAAAATGTTGCTCCAA
Source organism: Hylobates moloch (assembly GCF_009828535.3). Lineage (NCBI taxonomy): Eukaryota > Metazoa > Chordata > Mammalia > Primates > Hylobatidae > Hylobates > Hylobates moloch. Next base: position 174,053,009 of record NW_026652279.1, read on the forward strand.
AATGTAATTCTCTTCAAGCCTGGCAGCGAAAGCTGCTGCTGTAACCTGAATCCAGTCCCATCCATGGCTGCTGAGAGACACCCGACAGCCCCAGAGGACAAACTTCCCCGCCCCCACTGCCGCCTCCGCTGCCGCAAACGCCGCGGACCCTGCCAGCTTCCCAGAGCTTTACCAACAGCAGGGAACTTTCTTCAAGACCTTCCTCCTTCTTATCAAACCCCAAATCTCTTTGTTCAAAGACACGCAGTTTGTGTGTATGCCCCTGTGAAACTGAATGAATCAAACATTAAGCCTTTGAAATTGTGAATTATCCTGAGCCTTGAAGGGAATGTGGCTATGCAGCCTAGGTCATGCCACACGTGGCTGCAACTTCTGCCTTTTTCCCTGTAAACAATAAAGACCAAATGGCACCGGAGATAAGACCCCCTCAGATCACTATCCCTCCTCATGGAGTCATAACGCAATCTTCCTTCAAATACAGAGATCCCTAACCAATGGAACCACTGCGGCGTGTGCCCCTGGTCTCATATGAGAACTGTGGTGATCCTCCTGGAGCTTCTGTCTCTGCCTGGTAAGTGAAACCTGAGCTTCTCCACTTGGAAACGCTGACCCCATTTGTCTGCAGTCAGTGCCTTCCCAGGTGGCCATCCTCAAGCTCTGCGCTGAAATACACACTATAGGTAATCAGATTTTCTGAATCTCATTATTTGCGGTTGACACCTGAATTGCAATGCTTTCTTCCCAAATAAAACGTTAAATTTGGAGAGTCATCTCTACATTTTTATTTTGACTCTGACATCTCTAAAGACCATTTTTCATCAAAATTAACCAGGGCTTTTTTTTTTTTTTTTTTTTTTAAGACAGAGTCTCACTCTGTTGCCCAGGCTGGCGTGCAATTGCATGATCTCGGCTCACTGCAACCTCTGCCTCCCAGGTTTCAAGTGATTCTCCTGTCTCAGCCTCTGGAGTCGCTGGGATTACAGGTGTAGGCCAACACAGCCCGCTAATTGTTATATTTTTAGTAGAGACAGGGTTTCATCATGTTGGCCAGACTGGTCTCAAACTCCTGTCTTCACGGGATCCTCCCACCTCAGCCTCCCTAAGTGCTGGGATTACAGGTGTGAGCCCCTGCGCCCGGCCCAAACCAGGGCTTCTTGATGAAATCTTGGATTCCATCTGTGACCTAGAAATGTCCAAGGTGAGTTTAGCCATAATGTTGGTAACTGGGCTGGACACAGTGGCTCCCATCTGTAATCCCAGCATTTTGGGAGGCCGAGGCGGGATGGTCACTTGAGCCCAGGAGTTCACAACCAGCCTGAGGAACATAGCAAACCTGTCTTTTATACAAAAGTAAAAATAAATTAGCCAGGTGTGACAGTGCGTGCCCATAGTCGGAGCTGCTTGGGAGGCTGAGGTGGAAGGGTCCCTTGCACCCAGAAGGATGAGGCTGCAGTGTTGGGCGACCCAGCCTGGGCAACACAGTGAGACCCTACCTCTAAAAAAAGTTTTTTAAGTAGTAGCTGAAAGCTGGGTAATAGTGGTAGGCAAGGCGGGGATCATTATATTATTCTACTTTTATTTAAAATATCCTTTAGAATTGTTATAAAAAGACTACTTATCTCAATTTTTACCTATCAACCACTACTTTATTTCAAATATTGAGCCCATGTATCAGCTACCAAACCTCAATTCTTGTGGCAGAAATTGTAGAAGAAAATTTCAGGAGCCTCTGTTTCTTGTGCCAAGGGGGAAGCTAGGCCCTGTGGCCTGAGTCATGAAGCACGTTTGCAACTTCAGCTTCTTGGACTGGTTAGGCTGACAGGTGACCACACAGCCTCTTGTTCTTGTTTTGTAAATGACTAGGAGAGACCAGAGACCAGACTTCCCTGCTTCCCATTACTGATCTTTGCTGTGGACCAGCCGCCTCCTTCATTGTCCTGTGCATCTGTCCTAACTCAGACTAGATGGCACGACGACCCCGTGACATACTCCGTGTGGAACGCCAAACATACCTTTCCCAATAGGAAAAGACCACAGAACACAGTAAGTGTGCATTCACCCTCAGAGAGAAAGATGCTGGAATTGTGTTAAGTTTCCCTAAACTTCATCTATAGAAATGATCCCAAACTGCTACATTTCAGAACACTGACTTCCATTCTTTGGAATCTGTGCTTCCTGGGCGGCCTGTCCTCAAACTCTGTGCTTGAATAATCTCTTTAAAGCAGATTCTGACTCGTGATTATTTTAGGTTGACAATGTCTTCAGGGAAATATATTCCACGCTGAATTCCTAACTTAAAAAACAAAAAGCTATAAAAAAGTGAAAAAAAAAAAAGGTCAGGCACAGTGGCTCATGCCTGTATTCCCGGCACTTTAGGAAGCCAAGGAGGGTGGATCACTTGAGGTCAGGAGTTCAAGAACAGCCTGGACAACATAGTGAAACCCTGTCTCTATTAAAACACAAGAATTAGCTGGGCATGGTGGTGCATGCCTGTGATCCCAGCTAATTTTTAAAAAATTGGCCAGGTGTGATGGTGTGCACCGGTAGTCCCATCTACTTAGGACGCTGCGGTGGGAAGGCCGCTTGAAGCTGCAGTGAGCCTTGATTCCAACACTGCACTCCAGCCTGGGAGACAGAGAGAAATCCTGTCACAAAACAAAACAAAAAAGAAAGAAAAAGGGGAAGATAAGAAAAAGGAAAGAATGAGAAAAAGAAGAAAAAAAGAAAAAGAAAAGAAGGGAGGGAGGGAGGGAGTAGGGCATCACTTTGTCTAAATAATTGTAACGACAAAAAAGTGGAGGCAGGTAAATAGATGAGTATGGCCAGAGCATGGGGCAGCAGCAGGAAAGGAAAGAACAGATACGTATGGTTTGGACTAGATGAGTGTTTCTGAGCCTTTTTTTGATAAATGCCCTCCCTCCGTTCTGATACACACTTTAGGACACAGTGTGGGAATCATGTCATCTCTGAACCTCCTTCAACCAAGATTTTGTCCAGCATTAAATTCTATTTTTGCATTAAGCAGGTTTTTGTTTTGCATCATAAAACTGTAATATTCAGTATGCTTGTTCAAACACCTCTCCTACTTTCTAAACCCTACTTCTAGCCTCCTTAAGAAGCAGTGGATGAGAGGAGTCCCCAAATTTAAACCTCCAGAGTTTCACGTAATTATCTCATTCCACTGCAGGGGAGAAAATATAACTTCTCTTCTTTTATCTATTAGTTGAGACATTCTCCTGAAAACAAAATTCAGAGTAACAGGAGAAACAAGCAGAAGTTCATTAGCACTTGCTGTACCCATCGTGTGAGAGGCCTCAGTTCAAAAGTATTTCTCAAAGCATGTTGTGAACAGCACAAGGTCAGACATAACCGGGTCCACACACGTTTGTCTTTCCACAAGGTGGAAATATATTGATGCTATTTCAATTATAAAAGCCACGAGCTACGAGGAGTTGCCTCGAGACAATTCCCTTCAGTACTACTTGTTAACTTGGTAGAGCCATGGGCAGAGGCTCAAGCCATTCCTCGATTCAGTCAATACTGCAAACTATACATCACAGTGTACTTAAAATACAAACGTTATGGATTAAACATTCCCCATCAAACAAAGTAACACTGGACATCAAGAGAAAGAGGATAGGAAAAAGGGTTAATGGATCAATCCAAGGAAAGCAATAACGGGAACAAGGCGTGTATTCCGGCCTGATCCAGACAGAAGTCATTGTCTTCCAAGGAAGTCTTTGATGTGAGCAGATCCTTAGGCAGCAGATGCAGGGTGCTAAGCACAAGTGACAGCAAGGTGGGGTCTATCAAAATGCCGTGTTGAATTGGTCAAATCCCACCCTTTTTAAGGTCACAGTCCTCTGGTGAGGACTTATAGTAAGAGTGTGCCTGGTCATGTCTTTATCTGGCTGAGTGCTGTCTCTATTAACTAGATGGACATCCAGTGTCTGTTGGTATGATGCCTTTTGAAATGTAAGATTAAATCTTTTTCTAAGATGTAGTTACTTATGCGACGGGTGCTTTACACAACGCAGTAGCGTAGGAGCCTTAATTAAATAGTATTTTAACAAAAAGCCATAAATCCTATATGGTGACAAGCCAAAAAAACAGAGCATGTTCAGACTTCTAAAATGCAGGGGCAGGGCGCCGTGGCTCAGGCCTGTAATCTCAGCACTTTGGGTGGCCGAGGCGGGTGGATTGCTTGAGGTCAGGAGTTCGAGACCAGCCTGGCCAACTGGTGAAACCCCGTCTCTACTAAATACACAAAATCAGCCTGGCATGGTGGCGCATGCCTGTAATCCCAGCTACTTGGGAGGCTGAGGCAGGAGAATCGCTTGAACCCGGGAGGCGGAGGTTACAGTGAGCCGAGATCGTGCCACGGCACTCCAGCCTGGGCGACAGAGCGACTCCGTCTCAAAAAAAAAAAAAAAAAAGTGCTCGACAGGAACTTTCTGTAAGCCGAAGGGTATCGCCATCGCACCTTCACCTTCACCTTCGCCCTGGGCAGCCCGGTGCCGTCTTCCCTCAGCCTGCGATTAACGAGCGGAAGGCTGCACTGACCTATTTCAGATCCCTTATTTTCGTCCTAAAACCACTCAAGAGTTTGGGCACAGTGGCCTCCCTGTGTGAGGAACTTGCTTCCCACTCACCAAAAGACAAACCCTTCGCCCATCCCTGGCCGCGCACCCGGCTGGTCACCCGCGCTGCCGCCCCGACCACCCTCCGGTCCATAAAGAGCCCGCGTTTGGGATGCCTCGCAGGCTGACGGGAGGCCTGGCGTCCGCGCTCCGTCTGCCCTTTCTCCTCTCGCGGGCTTCCTCTTTCCTCACTTTCTCCCGCCAGGACTCTTCCTCTTTCTTTTCCGCGAACCCAGCCCACTTCCCGTTTCAGGACCTCGGCTCGACCCCAGGCCCCCAGACCAGGCCGGGTCACGTGCGTCCAGGGTCACGTGCCGCTGCGGGTCACGTGCCGGCCTGCATCACGCGTGAGGGGCGCGCGGTGCTGGAAGCTGCCGCACCTGCGGGAAGCCGAGCCGCCGGCGCTCGACTCGCGCGCTCTCGCGAGACCCGCGGGGTCACGTGACGCCCGGGCGCGGCGCAGCTCACGTGACACGCGCTGCCGGCCGCGGGGTCTTCTTCGTGCCGGCGTCGCAGTGGCCGGGCCTCTAGCGTCTGGTAACGCCGACGTCTCTCACGCCAGCCCTTGGCGCCGGCTCCCGCGCCCCGCCGCCGCCCCAGCGCCCGGCAGTCCACGGCCCAACCGCCGCCCTCGCCCCCGCTCCCCGCACTGTACCCGGCCTCTTCGCGCCATGGCGGCCCCCGGCAGCGCCCGGCGGCCCCTGCTGCTGCTGCTGCTGTTGCTGCTGCTCGGTGAGGGGGGTCGAGGCGGGGCCTGGGAGCGGCGGGACCGGGCGGAGCGGAGGCCCCTGGGTCTTGAGGGCGGGGGGCTGCCGAGTCCTTGTCCCGCGGGTCGCCCCGCACCCACTGCTCCTAGTCCCGGCCGGCTCTGCCCGCGGGCGGGTGTTTCTCTCGGGGTCGTAGTGTCGGAGCAGAGCTCAATGGCAGGTGCTTGGGGGACCAGGAGGTCTCATCCCAGGACCTGGCTCCTCTAAGGTCTGTCTCACTGAACTCAGTTTTTCTGTGGTGTTGAGTGCGAAAGAGAGCTTCCGATGGCTTGCTCGGCGGTCTGGTGCTTTCAGGTCGTTAAGTTTCCTGGCAAGTTGAGGCGGTGAGATCTAGACGAGGCTGCGCCGCCGAAGGTGGCAGGGACGTCTGTGGTCTCAGCTTCCAGGCGGGTGACCTAGATCAAGCTCTTCTCAACATGGATTTCACCCAGGACAGGGAGAAGCCGGCGCGAACATTCCCCACCTTTGTACTTGAACCTTTCTCCTCTTTCAGCGGTGTGGAGGAGATGCGAGTGTATTTATGTTATTGTGAATTCACATGTATGTTAAAATAATTTTTAAAGTTATCTTTGGGATTTCACAAGATTCCGTAGTAGACAAGATGAGGGAAAGCTGGCGTCAGACTCACGGTGGCAATGTTCATGTCTAGTAAGCAGTTTAAAGAGCGCCGTTCCTGTAGGCCGAAATGCGGGACCCGGGAACAGGTGGGGAAGCACCCTTCTCTTCTGTCAGTTTATAGAGCTCAGATGGGCAGTAGGTGCCCAATATTGTATTGACTGGCGAATTTCGTTCTCATTTATTCTGTTTTAATAAGAGGATGTGTGCTGTCTCTTTAAGACAGTCCGGATTGCCCCCCCCCCCCCAACTATTCTCTCACCTCCTCCCCCCGACCCCCCTTCTAGTAATATGGGAAGATTATCTTAAGTGTCAGGATCTGAAAGGTGATGTAGAATCAAGCTGGGGGAGTGTGTGTGAGTTAAGTAGATATAGAAATACACTCCTGTACACATCTGCCTTGACTTCTTTAAATCCCTCAGTCCCATCCAGCTGTAAAACTCTGTTACTGTGAGTGAATGGATTTTGGCTTCCCTTTTTTGTTTTGCCTGTTGTGTAAAAGGAATTATTTGAACTGCCTGAATAGCCACAGAGACGAACTTACTCCAATAGTAAGCCTGAAGCCTTGCTCAGCTCCTGCGTCAGGGTCAGGTGTAGTTAATGAAAGGAGTTGCAGAAACAAGTTTTGTCATGTCACAGCAACTGCATTGTTCTTTGTTACAGATGCACACAAGCCTCATGACTTTGATGTTTTGTTTCATGTTTTAAAAACTCACTTTAGGCCGGGCGCAGTGGCTCACGCCTGTAATCCCAACACTTTGGGAGGCCGAGGCGGATGGATCATGAGGTCAGGAGTTCGAGACCAGCCTGGCCAATATGGCAAAACCCGGTCTCTACAAAAATACAAAAATTAGCTGGGCATGGTGGCGCACGCCTGTAATCCCAGCTACTTGGGAGGCTGAGGCAGAAGAATTGCTTGAACCCGGGAAGCAGAGGTTGCAGTGAGCTGAGATCAAGCCACTGCACTCCAGCCTGGGCAACAGAGGGAGACTCCGTCTCAAAAAAAAAAAAAAAATTTCACTTTAAAAATGAAGAGAAAAAATCCATAACTCCCTAATATTGTGATTGGAATATTGCTTGTGTAATCAGCCTTCTAAGATCTGTTCCATTATATCTTTTATGTTTACAATCTTAACTTTTTATTTTTGAGGCGGAGTTGCTCTGTGCCCAGGCTGGAGTGCAGTGGCACAACCTCGGCTCGCTACAACCTCTGCCTCCCGGGTTCGAGCAATTCTTCTGCCTCAGCTTCCTGAGTAGCTGGGATTACAGTCATCTGCCACTATGCTGGGCTAGTTTATGTATTTTTGGTAGAGACAAGGTTTCACTATGTTAGGCTGGTCTCGATCTCCTGACCTGGTGATCTGCCTCCCTCTGCCTCCCAAAGTGCTGGGAGTACAGGTTTGAGCCACCGTACCTGGCCCAACTTTTTTTTTTTGAGACAGAGTCTTGCTCTGTCACCCAGGCTGGAGTGCAGTGGCATGATCTCCGTTCACTGCAGCCTCCACCTCTTGTGTTCAAGCAGTTCTCCTGCCTCAGCCTCCCTAGTAGCTGGGACTACAGGTGCGCGCCACCATGCCTGGCTAATTTTTGTAGTTTTAGTAGAGATGGGGTTTCACCATGCTGGCCAGGCTGGTCTCGAACTCCTGACCTCGTGATCCACCTGCCTCAGACTCCCAAAGTGCTGGGATTACAGCCATGAGCCACTGTGCCTGGCCAAAATCCAAATTTTAAAAAAGGCCTTTTAACAACTTGTATTTAAAGATATTTAAAATGTTTATTTTAATGTGCGATTTCACCAAAAACCATTTTTTCTTAAAAAAAAAAAAAACTGCTCAATTACTAATTTCCACTATATTAATAATTAGGCGTTGTTTAAAGCTACTGCGTTTGAATACTTAGAAAGCTCAGACAAGCATGAACTGAAACTTGTCTTGAGAGAGAGGATTAGCTGTGATTGCGTAATGTGACCCCTTAAACCACTGATGTCAGCAGAATGACCGCCTTACCCTTTCCACTTGAACGACTATCACTTAGGAGGTTTGAAAAATTTTATACTCGGCTGGGTGCAGTGGTTCACGCCTGTAATCTCAGCACTTTGGGAGGCCCAGGTGAGTGGATCAGCTGAAGTCAGGGGTTTGAGACCAGCCTGGCCAATGTGGTGAAACCCCGTCTCTACTAAAAATAGAAAAATTAGCGAGGCGTGGCGTGGTGGCAGGTGCCTGTAATCCCAGCTACGCGGGAGGCTGAGGCAAGAGAATTGCTTGAACCCGGGAGGCAGGGGTTGCAGAGAGCTGAGATCGTGCCATTGAACTCCAGCCTGGGCAACAAAATCGAAACTCAATGTCAAAAAAAGAAAAAAAAAAGAAGAAGAAAGAAAAGCTGGGTGCGGTGGCTCATGCCTGTAATCCCAGCACTTTGGGAGGCTGAGGCAGGTGGATCACTAGGTCAAGAGATCGAGACCATCCTGACCAACATGGTGAAACGCCGTCTCTACTAAAAATATTTTTAGAAAGTTAGCCAGGCATGGTGGCACAGGCCTGTAGTCCCAGTTACTCAGGAGGCTGAGGCAGGAGAACTGCTTGAACCCAGGAGGTGGAGGTTGCTGTGAGCCGAGATCGTGCCACTGCACTTCAGGGCGACAGAGCGAGACTCCATCTCAAAAAAAGAAAGAAAAAAAATTTTTTTGTAGTAACTGATGTTACCTTTGATTGTGCAGATTGTCAGTTATGCGGTGGAAAGAACGAATTTGTCAGTAGATTTGAGGTCAGAATGTCTTTGTAGCCCTGTAATTTTGAATGTGTATTACATTAGCCCCATCCCAGACAACGTTACCCTTTCTTCTCTGTACCCAAGACTTTTATTGCATGTACTTCTACATGGTAACATCTGTTCAGCTGCACTGGGATTATTTTTGCCTGTGTATCTGCCTTCCTTAACTGACAGGTAGTAAGTGCTGAGTACATATATGAAGAAAGGATCAATTTTATAGCAGTGGCTCTTAAGCAAACATATGCACAAATCCACAGGATCAGCTTTTTAGAAATATACATACCACAGTGAGGCACAGTGGCTCATGCCTGTCATCTCAGTGCTTTGGGAGGCTAAGGCAGGAGGATTGTTTGAGATCAGCCTGGGCAACATGGCGAGACCAGTGTCTCTACAAAAAAAAATTAAAAAGAAATATACGGCCGGGCACGGTGGCTGTCACGTGTAATCCTAGCACTTTGGGAGGCCGAGGTGGGCGGATTGCCTGAGCTCAGGAGTTCGAGACCAGCCTGGGCAACTTGGTGAAATCCTGTCTCTACTAAAATATAAAAAAAATTAGTTGGCCATGGTGGCGTGCCCCTGTAGTCCCAGCTACTTGGGAGGCTGAGGTAGGAGAATTGCTTGGGCCCGGGAGGCGGAGGTTGCAGTGAGCGAAGATCACACTACTGGACTCCAGCCTGGGTGACAGAGCGAGCCTCTGTTTCCATTTAAAAAAAAAAAAAAAGTATATATATATTTACACACACACACTCTTATACCCTGCCTCTAGAGGTTGTGATTCAGTGCCTGGGATGGTATTTTTTTCCTTTAATTCTTCATAAATGATTGTGCATCATTGGTTAAGTAGAATAAAAATACCATATTTAAAAGAATCAAGCCAAGAAAAACTAAGACGTGATTTTTTTTTTTTTTTTTGAGTCATAGTTTCACTCTTACTGCCCAGGCTGGAGTGCAATGGCGCAATCTTGGGTCACTGCAACTTCCGCCTCCCGGGTTCAAGTGATTCTCCTGCCTCAGCCTCCCGAGTACCAGGGATTACAGGCATGCGCCACCATGCCCAGCTAATTTTGTATTTTTAGTGGCGACAAGGTTTCTCCATGTTTGGTCAGGCTGGTCTCAAAACTCCTAACCTCAGGTGATTTGCCCGCCTCGGCCTCCCAAAGTGCGGGTATTACAGGCGTGAGCCACGCGCCCAGGCTAAGATGTGATTTCTTAATAAATTTTTTTCTTGTTTTTTTGAGACAGTCTCTTTATGTCGTCCAGTCTGGAGTGCAGTGGCACGATCTCAGCTCACTGCAACCTCCACCTCCCGGGTTCAAGTGATTCTTCTGCCTCAGCCTCCTGAGTAGCTGAGACTACAGGCACGTGACACCATGCCCGGCTAATTTTTGTATTTTTTTTTTTAGTAGAGACGGGGTTTCATCATGCTAGCTAGGCCAGTCTCAAACTCCTGACCTCAGGTGATCCACCCACTTCAGCCTCCCAAAGTGCTGGGATTACAGGCATGAGCCGCTGCGCCTGGCCTAATTTTTTAAAATGAAGTTTTTTACTGATTTCTTCAGATGGTAATCTTTAATGTCAAAAGCAAGTATTTCTTAATTTTTATTTTTTAAATTCAAAAAAATTTAAACTTTTTTTTAAAATTTTTATTTATTTTTTATTTTTATTTTTATTTATTTTTATTTTTTGAGACAGAGTCTTGCTCTGTCGCCCAGGCTGGAGTGCAGTGGCACAGTCTCGGCTCACGGCAAGCTCCGCCTCCCGGGTTCACGCCATTCTCCTGCCTCAGCCTCTCCGAGTAGCTGGGACTACAGGCGCCCGCCACCACGCCCGGCTAATTTTTTGTATTTTTAGTAGAGACGGGGTTTCACCGTGGTCTCGATCTCCTGACCTCATGATCCGCCCGCCTCGGCCTCCCAAAGTGCTGGGATTACAAGCGTGAGCCACCATGCCCGGCCAGAACTTTTTTTTTAAGAGACAAGGTCTTGCTGTGTTGACCAGCCTGGTCTGTAACTCCTAACCTCAAGCAGTCCTCCGCTTCCTCAGCCTCCCAAAGTGCTGAGATTACAGGCATGAGCCACTGCATCCAGCCAGTGTTTCCTCATTGGAAGCCCATACCCTCAGTCATCAAGTGCTGGAGAGGCAGTGTGGTTCAGAAGTGGCACATCCTGTGAGTCAGAAGACCCCCTTCTAGATCTAGGTCTGCACCAATCACTAGCTGTTGTGACCTGGGTGGGTTAGTTGACCTCTCTATGCCTTAATCTCCCTATGAAGAGTTGTCATGAAAATTGCGATGTGCTTAGAGCAGCACCTGGCACAAACTAAGTGCATTCCAAGTGCTTGTTAAATGAGACAGTTTGTGATGTTTTGTGTCAGATACTGAGGATTGAATGATGAACTTGATAGGAACCCTCTGTACCTGTGCAGATGTTTAATAACAGCTGACATCAAAGCTGGCATCAGTGCCGGGCACCAAATGCTTAGCTGCTCCGACAGCCCCGAGGCCTTGGCACTCTCTCCTCCTGCTCGTGGGTGCAGAGACTGGGGATTGGGCTCTGCTACTGGCCATGGTTGCACAGCTAGTAAGTGCTGGAAGAACCTGTAAGAACTGAGGGCTGTGACTCAGAAGCACGCATGCTTCCCACAGCGGCACTTGTTTCAGAGAGTAGAATTTCTCCCAAGTGAGAGTATTTTGAAGCCACAGTTACTCCTTTATGTGATCCCTGGAGAAGTGGTCCTGTTCGTGTCTGAGTACAGGACTGCCAGAGATAGCAGTCACCCGTAGGCCAGGGTGCCCACCTTGGAGATGCTGCCAACAGCTGTCCTGTTGGGCTGTGACACCTGTCAGGTTACTGGAAACATTGTAACTTATTTGAGGTTTTTTGTCTTTTTTTTTTTTTTTTGCTAACCAGTTGCCACTGTTGTGGAAGTTTTTTTAAAAACTTCTGACCATTAGTATACATACATTTTCTCTTCAAGCTTTGTGTGCTAATGCTCTTCTTTTCCTCTTTACCAAAATTACCTTCTGAGGGTAAGTTTATTTTAATAACTCAAAATTCCTGGGTCTCTCCAGAGTAATACAGGCATCTTGTGCTGCCAAAGCTTACTTTAAATTTATTTAAATGATATTTCTTTGTTTTCCTCTGAAAGCTGAGACCTGGCCGGGCATGGTGGCTTACACCCATAATCCCAGCACTTTGTGAGGCCGAGGCAGGTGGATCACTTGAGGCGAGGAGTTGGAGACCAGCCTGGCCAACATGGCAAAACCCTGCCTACCCCATCTCTACTAAAAATACAAAAAGTAGCCAGACATGGTGGTAAAAACCTATAGTCCCAGCTACTCAGGAGGCTGAGGCACGAGAATCGCTTGAATCTGGGAGGTGGAGGGCTACTGCACTCCAGCCTGGGCAAGAGTGAGACTCAGTCTCTAAAAAATAAAAAAGCTGAAACCCTCAGCATATTTACTAAGTGAAAAAAAAAATTGTATAATTGAAAAGCAACTTAGTTTGAAATATTTCCTAATGAAGTGCTTCGGGTCAGTAAGAAGTGTTTGAGGAAACTTATAAAAGGGCAGCTTAATAAAAGCCGGCCTATGGGTGCTCCCATGCGGGCATCCAGGTTGTCAGTGGTGGCTGTGAGCCCTGTGACTCCTCAGCTGGGGGTGGGGTGGGCAGTGGCCTTGTCCACGCTGAGCTCCAGTCAGTGTTAAGTCTCTGGCGTCTGCTGTGTCTGCCTGTCCGCTGCGTCTGCCTTGCTGGCGTCTGCTGTAGCTTCTGTACACTCATCTGATCTCTCACAAGAGTGAGAATATTTTGTCTGTTTTTAGAAACCTTTACTATGTCAAAAATAAGTGGTAGAATCTTCTCTAGATTCTCTAGATTCATTGGAAATGCTGTTAGTATGATCTTGCCTGAGTGTTGCAGAGTGTGGCTTGAAAAACCAAGCAAAGCAGACAGTAGATTGGAGGTTTCCTTGCACGCCCTACTTCGTTTCATTGTCATGTAGCACCTTTTCTTTTTCCTTTTTTTTTGAGACAGAGTTTTGCTCTTGTCACCCAGGCTGGAGTGCCGTGGCGCGATCTCAACTCACTGCAACCTTGGCCTCCCTGGTTCAAGTGATTCTCCTGCCTCAGCCTCCCGAGTAGCTGGGATTACAGGCGCCTGCCACCATGCCCAGCTAATTTTTGTATTTTTAGTAGAGACGGGGTTTCACCATGTTGGGCAGGCTGGTCTTGAACTCCTGACTTTGTGATCCACCTGCTTCAGCCTCCCACCAAAGTGCTGGGATTACAGGCGTGAGCCACTGTGCCCGGCAGCACCTTTTCTTTATGGACATAGATTTTGGTATTTCCTTTACCAAAGGGAAGATAGGTGGGACTTCTGGTTATATGCTTTGCTTTAGGCTTGAAGAATAGTTGCTCTGAAGATTTTTAGTGAAAGACCCAAGGTTGAAATGAGTTGGATTCATTGGAATCCATTACTTTTCTAGGGAATAGGATTTTAAATGAAAAGCCGAGCATCCTCTCTTTCAATATCTGCCCTCACAGTGTGCCTGAGTTGCATTTACACTTAGAGTGACAAGTGAGACCTGGGTGTGTGTGTGGTTGGAAGGCTGTGCTCACGCAGTGCGAGATCAGCCCCCAGGTGGTGAGTGCTCACTGGACTGGCATGCACGAGCTTGTAGCGGCAGAGACAAGTGAAAGCGTGTCATTTCTGCACGGTTCCCAGTGGTGGCAGATAGATGTTTGGCGTTAGAACAGGCAAAAACACCTGTTTTCCAATCGGTAATGAAAGAACTGTGTAATAACGTGCAATTTGTACAATTACCAGTGTCTCTACCATAGTGATCAGATTACATTTGTTGCCAAACATCTTGATCAGGGAAGTGGAGTATGAATAAGCCAGAGAAGAAATATTTAGCAGTGACCACTGTCAAGCTGGAAAGACCTATAGAGCTTCCTTCTGTCCCTTTGCTTCAGGATGGGGAAGGGAAGCCACTCCACCGATGTGTGGTGCTGTGAGGACCTTTCTGAAATTGGGCAAAGAGCTCAGCACTTTGAGTCCATGAGAAATAAAACTGACCAGATGTTAAGTAGCAGGTGAGGACCACGGTGAAAGATCCTGCAGACTCTCCCATGGATTTCTGCAGATGGCTGAGTGGTGCCTTCAAGGCACCACGTCTTACAGGGATCCTCTGAGAAAGGTGGAGCAGCGTATGCCTAGGATGATGCAGAAATTGACATGTGCCTTCCTCATAAGTGTTCTGAAATAAAGCACTAAATAGCAGTAGACCAGGTTGGCAAACTCAATCAGATGGGCTTAGAGATAACAATTCCAGAATAGTATCCGCAAGGGACAGGGCACCAGGTGAACTGGCCGCGTAATCTATGTGCGTGGTTGTTCACTGGATTTAAGAAACACAGTGGAGGCTGAGTGCAGTGGCTCATGCCTATAATCCCAGCACTTTGGGAGGCCAAGGTGGGTGAATCACCTGAGGTGAGGAGTTCAAGACCAGCCTGGCCAACGTGGCAAAACCCCATTGCTACTAAAAACAGAAATTAGCTGGGTTTGGTGGCACGTGCCTGCAGTTCCAGCTACTCGGGAGGCTGAGGCAGGAGAATTGCTTGAACCCGGAAGGTGGAGGTTGCGGTGAGCTGAGATCACACCACTGCACTCCAGCCTGGCGACAGAGTGAGATTCCCTCTCAAAAAAAAAAAAAAAAAAAAAAAAAAAGGAGAAACAGTGGAATCTTGTAATAAAACCCATCACTGCTACAGCTGTGGAAAATGGGAGTACTTGGTCGTGTTTTTTGGACAGTTTTTGATGGTCTCCGTCTTCCCTGGAATTGACAGGCCTCGTGCATTGTGCGTCAGCAGCAATGTTTATGGTGAAAAATGGCAACGGGACCGCATGCATAATGGCCAACTTCTCTGCTGCCTTCTCAGTGAACTACGACACCAAGAGTGGCCCTAAGGTAGGAAACACCAGGGCACTTCATGCTTCCCTTGTGTGTGTGGAAAGATGATTTTTAACATTTCAACGAAGTCTTTGAAAAATGGCCCCATCTGAACATGGTGCTTTTCCTATCTGCGTATCTCCTTCTGGTGTTGTCAGTAACCTGTGCTGTCATGTGCCATAGCCACAGGCACAATAACAAGCCTCTATATGTGCTGCACCTCACTGTTTATCATGAACATTTTTCTTTCTTTTTTTTTTTTTTTGAGACTGAGTCTCGCTCTGTCTCCCAGGCTGGAGTGCAGTGGCGCTCTCTGGGCTCACTGCAAGCTCTGCCTCCCGGGTTCATGCCATTCTCCTGCCTCAGCCTCCCCAGTAGCTGGGACCACAGGCGCTCACCACCACGCCCGGCTAATTTTTTGTATTTTTAGTAGAGATGGGGTTTCACCATGTTAGCCAGGATGGTCTCAGTCTCCTGACCTCGTGATCCACCCACCTCGGCCTCCCAAAGTGCTGGGATTACAGATGTGAGCCACCGCGCCCAGCCTATGATGAACATTTTTCTAGTTTTCTTTTTTTTTTTTGAGACGGAATCTTGCTTTGTCACCCAGGCTGGAGTGCAGTGGTATGATCTGAGCTCACCACAACCTCTGTCACCTGGGTTCAAGCAGTTCTCCTGCCTTAGCCTCCTGAGTAGCTGGGACTACAGGTGCCCACCACCACGCCTGGCTGATTTTTGTATTTTTGGTAGAGACGAGGTTTCACCATGTTGGGCAGGCTGGTCTCAAACTGCTGACCTCAAGTGATCTGCCTGCCTCGGCCTCCCAAAGTGTTGGAATTACAGGGGTGAGCCACCGCTCCTGGCTCTAGTTTTCTTCGTGATTGTCTTTTATAATCATAATGTAATACTTTATTATGTTAGTTCACCATAATTTGTTACACATTCCTCTATTAGTAATTGGTAAGTTGTCTTGAATCTTTTTCATGCTCTGTGAATGTGGCTTTTTTGATTTAGAGAAATTATTATACTGCAAGAAATGTATATAAATGGTGGTTTGACATGCAGTGCTACAAACACTGTACTAGTTTGATTAAAATGTTCCTTAGTAGTTTTGTTGAAATGGCTTTGTGTTTCTTTGGGACGACTAAAGCCTTTTGTAATAACAAAATATTTTAAAAATCCAAGACATAGCAAGATCTTACCTCTTTTAAAAAAAAAAAAAAGCCAGACATGGTGGAGTGTGCCTGTGGTCCCAGCTACTTGAGAGGCTGAGGTGGGAGGATCGCTTGAGCCTGTGAGGTCGAGGCTGCAGTGAGCTATGATCTTGCCACTGCACTGCAGCCTGGGTGACAGAGCGAGACCATCTCCAAAAAAAAAAAAAAATCCAGTCTCAAATTATATATACTTGTCAAAGCCTTTTTTCTTTTTTCTGAGATTGGCACTCTGTCCCCCAGGTGGCTGGAGTACAGTGCCAAGATCTCGGCTCACTGTGTCCCCCACCTCCCAGGTGTGAGTGAGTCTCGTGCCTCAGCCTCCTCAGTAGCTGAGACATCAGGTGTGTGCCACCATGGCCAGCTAATTATTTGTATTTTTAGTAGAGACGGGGTTTTGCTATGTTGGCCAGGCTGGTCTTAAACTACTGGCCTCAAGTGATCTGCCCACCTTGGCCTCCCAAAGTGCTGGGATTACAGGCGTGAGCTACCGTACCTGGCCTCCAAGCACTTTTTTTTTTTTTTTTTGAGACAGAGTTTTGCTCTTGTCACCCAGGCTAGAGTACAATGGCGTGATCTTGGCTCACCGCAACCTCTGCCTCCTGGGTCCAAGCAATTCTCCTGCCTCAGCCTCCCGAGTAGCTGGGATTACAGGCATGCGCCCAGCTAATTTTTGTATTTTTAGTAGAGACAGGGATTCTCCACGTTGGTCAGGCTGGTCTCAAACTCCTGGCCTCAGGTGATCTGCCCACCTCGGCCTCCCCAAGTGCTGGGATTACAGGCGTGCCCCAGCGTACCTGGTCTCCAAGCACTTTTTATTTAATTTCTACACCACTTTTTTAATGTTTGGTTTTGGTGGTTGGATTTTTAAAATATTCTGTTAAAAATTATGTTTCACAAGTGAGGTCACCTATATGCTGTTATGCACTTTGTTATTTCACAAAACATGTCTTTATCACCTTGTGTAGTTTCGTGTTGTTTTTTTGGCCCACATTAGTATACTGCTTCACTGTAGTTCATTTGACCTATCTAGTTTACTTTGATGAACATTAGGTGGTTTTCCAGTTGCTCGTTTTGCTTATAGTAGTAAATTTAAACATTTCT
>NW_026652279.1:174080142-174159362 GCF_009828535.3 Hylobates moloch
CGGTGTGCCTGGGGCGGGGCGTCCTGGAGGGAACCGGTGTGGAGATGCCGGTGTGCCTGGGGCGGGGCGTCCTGGAGGGAACCGGTGTGGAGATGCGGTGTGCCTGGGGCGGGGCGTCCTGGAGGGAGCCGGTGTGGAGATGCGGTGTGCCTGGGGCGGGGCGTCCTGGAGGGAACCGGTGTGGAGATGCCGGTGTGCCTGGGGCGGGGCCTCCTGGAGGCTGGGCTTCCTGCCTGGGTGGTGCTTCACCAGAAAGCCTCATGTATCTTGTCTTTTTTTTTTTTTTTTTTTTGAGACAGAGTCTTGCTCTGTTGCCCAGGCTGGAGTGCAATGGTGCCATCTCGGCTCACTGCAACCTCTGCCTCCCGGGTTCAAGCGATTCTCCTGCCTCAGCTTCCTGAGTAGCTGGGATTACAAGTGCACATCACCACATCTGGTTAATTTTTGTATTTTTAGTAGGGGAGGGGGTTTCACCATGTTGGCCAGGCTGGTCTTGAGCTCCTGACCTCCCAAAGTGCTGGGATTATAGGTGTGAGCCACCATGCCCAGCCCATCTTGCCTTTCAATACATCATCTTATCTAAAAAAGCTCGGGGATCTCATAGATTTTATTTTAAAAGGAAATGAAGGACAAGCCAACTTTGAATGGACTTTCCTGTTGGTTTTGTACCTTCCTTCCTGAGCATCTTCAAAGTAGGGCACATGTGGCTGGGTGCAGTGGCTCAGTCCTGTAATCCCAGCACTTTGGGAAGTCGAGGTGGGTGGATCACCTCAGGTCAGGAATTCAAGACCAGCCTGGCCAACATGGCAAAAACCCGTCTCTACTAAAAATATAAAAATTAGCTGGGCGTGGTGGCAGGTACCTGTAGTCCCACCTACTCAGGAGGCTGAGGCAGGAGAATCACTTGAACCTGAGAGGTGGAGGTTGCAGTGAGCCGAGATCATGCCACTGCACTCCAGCCTGGGTGACAGAGCGAGATTCCATCTCAAAAAAAAACCGAAAAAAACAAAGTAGGGTAGATGGGTAGATGACTATCACTCCAGAGGGTCTGAGTGCAGCTCTGCCTGAGGCTGGAGTCAGCCAGGTATCCATCCGGACTGGATTTCCAGCCCAGGCCCTCATGGGGTTAGCAGATCTACGGTGAGGCTCAGCCAGGCTTTTGGGTTTATGAGTTCACCTGGAGGAGTGGGGTGTCTTCGCCCTTTATCCTTAGGGTCTGATAGGTGCACGCTTGTTGAATGAATCAGAGAACTGCCTGACTTCTGTTAAGAGTTGGAAATGGAGGTCACCATGTCTCATCTCTCACCCAATTTGGCAGCATTTTTTTTTTTTTTTTTTTTGAGACGGAGTCTCGCTCTGTCACCCAGGCTGGAGTGCAGTGGCGTGATCTCGGCTCACTGCAAGCTCCGCCTCCCAGGTTCTCGCCATTCTTCTGCCTCAGCCTCCTGAGTAGGTGGGACTACAGGCGCCCGCCACCACGCCCAGCTAATTTTTTGTGTTTTTAGTAGAGATGGGGTTTCACCGTGTTAGCCAGGATGGTCTTGATCTCCTGACCTTATGATCCACCCGCCTCAGCCTCCCAGAGTGCTGGGATTACAGGCGTGAGCCACCGCGCCCAGCCGCAGCATTTTTTTATTATTCCTAGGAACAGAGTCTGACTCCTAGCTTAAATGGAAGAAATCGATGGTAAAACATTGGATGTGGAGGTTGCAGTGAGCTGAGATGGCGCCACTGCACTCCACCCTGGGTGGCAGAGCAAGTGAGACTCTGTCTCAAAAAAAAAAAAAAGAAAAAAGAAAAAAAAAAAGACCTACCATCAGAAAGGCGGAGAGGATGAGAGTCCCTCAGGACAGGTGGAAGGGGCAGGAGGTCAGAGGCCTGACACACCCAACATTGTCACAAAAGACTGTAAAAGAGGCTGTGGGAACTGTGAGCCCAGAACCTGGGTGCAAACCAGTCTCATCCTCACAGACACCCTTGAGGGTCTGAATTGCAGCCTACGGGTTGATGTGAGTATCTCTGTTGCTGGGAGAGGAGGAGGGGCCTTCAGAGCACATGAGCTTTGGAAAGGCCCGGCTGCGTGCTGCTCCCCGGAGGGGCTGGAGGTGTGACAGTGGACCCTCAGGTCTCCCCAGAGGCTCCTGTGCCACCATCTCCCCCCAGGCAGCGCAGGGCACCCTCCAGTGCGTTCCGTGATGAGCTCTCCGTCAGTGTCCTCCGCCCTCAGCAGGAAGGACTTTGGTATTTAGTACGCGTTCAGGGAAGGAGAGTGTGGGTTTGCATTTGTAATTCAGGTAGAAGGAAGGGGGCATTTTATCCACACTTATTTCTCAAGTTGCAGTTTTTTAAACTGGTGGTTAGACCTAATGATGTTTTATTTGTGTTTCCAACTTCTTGTGACCACTCTACAGAAACAAGGTGGAAAATGGATGTGCCACGTGGATCACAGGTGAAAAATAATTGTCAAAGCAGTGTAGGTTACACTTTTTCTGTGCGTCGTGTGGCCATGTAGACTAGAATTTGGACAAGACTGGCCGGTTTTGATTGGGTTTTGCACATTTAACTTTGCTTTGCCTGTTTAACCGTGTTCTGTAACATTTTATAAAGGATCCGTGAAGCTGCCTTTTTTTTTTTTTTTTTAGACTGCTCACTGCAGCCTCAGCCTCCCAGGCTCCAGTGACCCTCCTGAGTCAGCCTTCTGAGTAGCTAGGACTAAGGCGCATGCCACCATGCCTGGCTTATTTTTTAAAAAAACTTTGTGGAGATAGGGTCTCCCTGTGTTGCCCAGGCTGGCCTTGAACTCCTGGGCTCAAGCAGTCCTTCCTTGGCCTCTCAAAGCCCTGGAATTATAGGCATGAGCCACTGTGCCCAGCAAGTGAAGCTGTTTTGGAAAGGGCTGGTCAACCTGCAGCTTAGCCAAGGGCAGTGAGCGAGGGTCTCTGAGCACATCCCCGGTTGGGACGGCTCCCAGTGGCCGTCAGTGCCTCTCACTTCAGAGCTTGGTGTGGTTACTGCAGCTCCTCTCTGCCATCTTGTGCTCTGTCCAGAAGGGGCTTTTACACCGGGCTGCGGGGGGACTCCTGTGTGTGTCTCAGAACCTGTTGGGGTGCTGACATAGGCGATGTTTCCTGTCTCTTTCCTCCCCTGAGTAGATGGGATGTGAAGGTGGGAACTGGCCACTGACTGTTGAGATGGAAGCGGAAGCAACAAGTGACTGATGGAGTTACGAGTGGCAGATTCCCTGCAGGGCTGCCCCGCTGGATGTGTGGGGCTCACGTGTGGTGACTCAGCCTAGCAGAGATGTGGAAAGGATCCAGTTGGGTAGAAATTATATCAGTGTTATTCTTGAGCATCCACAGAAACAAGGTAGTAAAAGAAAGAACCTGATTTCGAGGTTGATGGTGTGTTGGTGAGAGTGTTGGCCACAGAAGACTCGGTGGAGCTCTACCTAGGGTTCAGTCTGCCTTGACTTTGAATATACATTTGTGTTGTGAGCATCTTGGTGGGTGAATTGCTGAGGGACAGAGTCACATTCAGACTGCTGGGAGTTCCCCAGGGGTGCCATGTTCCCCCCCGACCCCCACAGATTCCCTGAACTGTGCCCTCTTGTCTGGGGATTTCAGACGCACCCACACTCACTGTCTTCTCCCTCGTGAGGATGCTTGCCCATCCCCCACAGCCCCTCCCCAAATGAAAACCCCACACAGCTGGCTCGCCTCGCCCGCCTTTGAGTCTCTGCTCACACGTGGGGTCCTCACGGAAGCTGCCTGACCCCTGTCCTGCCAGAGGGCCTCCTTAGCTGCTCTGTGTCCCACCTGGCCGGTCTGTGTGTGCTGCAGACCCTCTGTTTTCCTCTGGGTAGTGTTTGCAGCACGATCTTGGCACTCACCCGACAGCTCAGGGAGCAGTTTCTGAGTCGTCACCATTTCCCATGGGGTGAGGTGGCCGGCCACGCAGCACAGCCTCCTGCGTCCACTCCTTCGTGACAGCGTTCAAGGCCTTCTCACCCTCACTTTAGGAAGAGGGTGGCACAGTGGACCCTGTCCAGCCACGGGGCTTGGGGTGTGGTGGGCGGTGCCTGCCGCCCAGGCAGAACCGTTCTGGGTAATGGGAGGTGGGCGGTGCCTATCGCCCTGAGCCGTCTGCCGTCTGCCGTCTGCCGTCTGCAGGACCCAGCTCTGTCCTGCGCGTCTAGAAAGGCATTAGTGAGAGCCACCTTGGGAGACCGAGAAAATAGTCACCAAGGACGCCAGAGTCCACAGATGTAGCTTTGTTTCTGAGTTTGGATCTTACTGTAACTGCTGATGGTTATGAGAAACCCAGACCTGAATCTCCCTCCACTACACCTGCAGAGACACGCTGTGAACAAGACAGGCCTTCCCCAACCACAGCGCCCCCTGTGCCACCCAGCCCCTCGCCCTCACCCGTGCCCGAGAGCCCCTCTGTGGACAAGTACAATGTGAGCGGCACCAACGGGACCTGCCTGCTGGCCAGCATGGGGTTGCAGCTGAACCTCACCTACGAGAGGAAGGACAACACGGTAGGGCTGGGGCCTCACCTGGGAGAGGGGGACGGCACGGTAGGGCTGGGGCCTCTGCTCCCTGTGCACTGAGAACATGCGTCTCTGCATGTCATGCTGTAAGTCGGGATGGGAGCTCAGCTTGCAGGACGTGACTCTATAGGACAAGAGCTGGCGTCTGTGTCAGTGAGTCCGTTTTGTAGGATCACAGCTGTCCTGCTGGTTCCATCATCCAAGGCTGGTGTCCCAGCGTGGCCTATTGAGCAGTGTGGCCCACGGAGCCTAAAACTTGGCCCCTGATAGAACCTAAGGTTTCTTTACATATTTATCATGGAAATATTTAAGTGTTACATTTTTATAGTTTTCTTTTGAAATAGTTTTTCTCCCTTAATAGTGACAGGCTGTGGGGTTGTGGGGGTCGACTTGCGTGCCGTGGGGTGAGCTTGCAGGGCTGACTGCTGCAGGGGGAGGTGGTGCCGCTGGGTGCCCTCCACGTGAGGATGCTGCACTCCAAGAGCAGCTGTCACGGGGGCAGGGAGAGTCATCTTGGGATCCTGAAATCTGCACTAGTGTGGTCCTTCAGTGTTTTCCTCCTGGTTTTGGTTAAGACAAATGTGGCCTTGAATTCACGGTTTCAGGACTGTTTTTGTCTTTTCGAGAGTGTGGAGGACCTGAGTTAGGGTGGTGACTTGCTGGCTTGTCTTATGCAGACGGTGACAAGGCTTCTCAACATCAACCCCAACAAGACCTCGGCCAGCGGGAGCTGCGGCGCCCACCTGGTGACTCTGGAGCTGCACAGCGAGGGCACCACCGTCCTGCTCTTCCAGTTCGGGATGGTGAGGCTGGGGTGGCACCTCTCTGGGGGCGCCCACTGTGTCTCCACCATGTCTTTTTGTGCCCTGGGTCTGCTTATGGGAGGCAGCGTTAGGAAGGAGGCGGCCTCACATTTTTCTGCCTTTCCTTTATCCTGGGCTTTTTAGTTCCTTGGTTCCCTCCCCCTTTTCCATTCCATTCATAGATGCAGCAGATGATGTGGGCAGGGCTGCTGTGCCCACAGCTGGAGTGGCTGCAGGGGAGGGGATGCAGGTTGTGGGTCTGCTGCTGCGTGGCCGCGCGGCCTTCTGGCCTCAGATGCTGCTGCCCTGTGGCTCCGTGGTGGCATTTCTGCCTGGGAGGACTCCTGTGCAGTTGGCAACATAAGACTTGAAGCATATAATTGTCACTTGTCAATCTTTTTAAATCGCTGTGCAAATGAATTAACAGTTCCGTTTCTTATAATTTTAGCTTTCCAAATCTTGCTTTCCTGTGCCGTGATAGCTCCCGCAGTCCCTGTTTTCCAGAGACTCTGACTCTCTCAGGAGGTCTGGAAGGACCAGCCTGGGCAGCACAGGGAGGCTCCGTTTCTGCAAATAATAAAACGAGTTAGCTGGGCGCAGTGGCACACACCTGTGGTCCCAGCTACTTGGGAGGCTGAGGTGGGAGGATGGCTTGAGCCCAGAAGTTCAGGTTGCAATGAGCTGTGATCACTCCACTGCACTCCACTCCAACCTGGGTAACACAGCAAGACTCTCAGAAAAGGGTCTAGGCTGGGCGCGGTGGCTCACGCTTGTAATCCCAGCACTTTGGGAGGCCGAGGTGGGCGAATCACGAGGTCAGGAGATCGAGACCACGGTGAAACCCCGTCTCTACTAAAAATACAAAAAAAATTAGCCGGGCATGGTGGCGGGTGCCTGTAGTCCCAGCTACTCGGAGAGGCTGAGGCAGGAGGATGGCGTGAACCCAGGAGGCGGAGCTTGCAGTGAGCCGAAATCGCGCCACTGCACTCCAGCCTGGGTGACAGAGCCAGACTCTGTCTCAAAAAAAAAAAAGAAAAGGGTCTAGAAGGAACTAACTAAAATTTTCATTCCCCAGAGATACACAATGCCTTTTATAGACAAGATATTTTGCAGTTTGTTCTAATACTAGAAATGTAGGAAGTCAGGTTTATTACCAAATGACCATTCAAGTTTGATGATAAATGTGTGACTCTACTAAGTGGTTAAAGATCATCTTTTATGAATCTGCTCAGTGTTTAAAGATCATTTTTCTTTTTAAGAATGCAAGTTCTAGCCGGTTTTTCCTACAAGGAATCCAGTTGAATACAACTCTTCCTGACGCCAGAGGTGAGAACCCACAATCTCTGTGAGCCACTGCCCCCGCCCCCCAGGGTATTCTGGAGTCATTAGACTTCTCTTTGTGTTGCAGACCCTGCCTTTAAAGCTGCCAACGGCTCCCTGAGAGCGCTGCAGGCCACCGTCGGCAATTCCTACAAGTGCAACGCCGAGGAGCACGTCCGCGTCACGAAGGCGTTTTCAGTCAATATCTTCAAAGTGTGGGTCCAGGCTTTCAAGGTGGAAGGTGGCCAGTTTGGCTCTGGTGAGTGTCACCGAGGGCAGCTGTCGTGGGGTGTGGAGGACGCGGTTCAGACTCCACCTGTGGACATTTAGTCGCTTCTGTGTGGGCTGGGGTGATGCCCCTGTTCCTCTGCAAGGAGCTGTTTCTTCTTCCCGGTCTGAGATTCTAGAGGAAACTCCCCCTGCTTTAGAGAGGCCCAGCATGTCTCTCAGCTGGGAACCCCTGGTACCATTTGAGAGTAAGGGAATCATTTTAAGAAACCATGGTGGCGCTTCTCCCGTGAAAGTTGAATACAACACTGTCATCTGATGTGCCCAGAGGCCCTGGACGCAGCACAGCTGTCCGGCCACAGCCCCTGATTCCAGATGGGGGAGAAACGTGTGGTTTCCTCGCCGTGCAGAGAGCACCAGTCTCTGCAGCGGCTTCCCCAAGTGACAATTCCAGCTAGACCTGGAACCTTCCACCAGGGTTCCTCTTTGCCTTTTGGCTGATGTGGGAGAGTGGTGGGAAGAGAGGCCTGTTTGCAGGCCCCTGTGTGAGCGGAGCCCTGACGCCATCCGTCTGTCTTGGCAGTGGAGGAGTGTCTGCTGGACGAGAACAACATGCTGATCCCCATCGCTGTGGGTGGTGCCCTGGCGGGGCTGGTCCTCATCGTCCTCATAGCCTACCTCGTCGGCAGGAAGAGGAGTCACGCCGGCTACCAGACGATCTAGCCTGGTGCGTGCAGGCACAGCAGCTGCAGGGGCCTCTGTTCCTTTCCCTGGGCTTAGGGTCCTGTCGAGGGGGAGGCACACTTTCTGGCAAACGTTTCTCAAATCTTCATCCAATGTGAAGTTCATCTTGCAGCATTTACTATGCACAACAGAGTAACTATTGAAATGACGGTGTTAATTTTGCTAACTGGGTTAAATATTTTGCTAACTGGTTAAACATTAATATTTACCAAAGTAGAATTTTGAGGGTGGGGGTGCCGCTCTCTCTGAGGGGGGTGGGGGTGCCGCTCTCTCTGAGGGGGGTGGGGGTGCTGCTCTCTCTGAGGGGGTGGGGGCGCTCTCTCTGAGGGGGGTGGGGGTGCCGCTTTAAATTGGCTCCACTATCATTTGACTTTAGGGTTCTGGTGTTTGGTTTCTTCATTCTTCACTGCACTCAGATTTAAGCCTTACAAAGGGAAAGCCTCCGGCCGTCACACGTAGGACGCATGAAGGTCACTAGTCGTGAGGCTGACGTGCTCACACATTACAACAGTAGAGAGGGAAAATCCTAAGAGGAACTCCAGAGATGAGTGTCTGGAGTGCTTCAGTTCAGCTTTAAAGGCCAGGACGGGCTTGGCCACTTGCGGCTGGCGGCCTCGTTCCAGCGGCGGCACGTCCTTGGGCGTCTCTAATGCTCTGCAGCTCAAGGGCTGGCACTTTTTTAAATATAAAAATGGGTGTTTTTATTTTTTTTTGTAAAGTGATTTTTGGTCTTCTGTTGACATTCGGGGTGATCCTGTTTGCGCTGTGTACAATGTGAGATAGGTGCGTTCTCCTGATGTTTCGCCGTGGCTTGGGGATTGTACACAGGACCAGCTCACGTAATGCATTGCCTGTAACAATGTAATAAAAAGCCTCTTTCTTTTTTGTGCGGGCCTTGTCCTTTTGTCAGCTAAAATGGGAGCTCGTGAGAGAAGGACGTCAGGGAAATGGGGTTGAGAGTGGTCTCGGTGCAGAGAGAAGGGTGTCAGGGAAACGGGGGGTGAGGGTGGTCTTGGTGCCAGACGTCGTCAGGGAAATGGGGTTGAGGGTGGTCTCGGTGCAGAGAGAAGGGTGTCTGGGAAACGGGTGAGGGTGGTCTTGGTGCCAGACGTAGGGAATGGTGTTGGAGTGGCCCGAGTGCCTGGCACGGTTGTCTGGTTCATTCATGTAACATGATGATAATTTTTAAATCATTAAAAAAATTACCTTTCATACATAGATACCATGGAATACTATGCAGCCATAAAAAGGTATGAGATCTTGTCCCCTGCAGGAACATGGATAGAGCTGGAAGCCATTATCCTCAGCAAACAAACACAGCAACAGAAAACCAACCACCACTTGTTCTCACTTGTAAGTGGGAGCTTCTGAGGAGAACACATGGACACAAGAAGGGGAACACCACACACTGGGGCCCGTTGGGTCGGGGGCAGGGAGAGCATCAGGAAGAATAGCTAAGGGATGCTGGCTTCATACCTAGGTGGCAGGATGGTCTGTGCAGCAAATCACCGTGGCACACGTTTACCTGTGCAACAGACCTGCACACCCTCCACCTGTACCCAGAACTTAAAAGTTGAAGGGAAAAAATTACCTTTCTAAAGAGAGACCTTTCTGCACCTACTATGTGCAGAAGCCTCACATAAACTGCACGCTCTGCCACAGAAAGGAATGGAATATTTACACTGCCGTTGGGAAGACCTCAGTGACCACTCACTATGTTAATTTCCAGTCAACTGAGAAACTGATCACAAACTCACAGGTGTTGGCATACTTTATTAGATACAAACCCACACTCATATTTTATATATTATTGCTATCTCGGGTAAAAATAAGTTTTCTTTAAAAAGTATGACTTCATAGGTAATCATCAAAAGCTGGTAGAATGACCTGATTTTAAACTGTTCTTTTAAAAAATTCACAACTAAAGTGTAGTGATGTCAAGTATTTACAACACTAAAAAGGAAAGCAGTGAAAGTTGGTCCAGTGTCAACTCTGGAAAGGGGAATGGTCGTCAGTGCAGAGACGAGCAATGCAGGGGACAGGCAATGCTCACCCCTTTGCCAGCAGCCGGGCCCTGCAGCTCTCGCGGAGCTTGGCGATGGTGGCCATGGATAAGCTTCCAGGTTCTGAAAATATTTTCTGGAAGGCAAACAATTAGTTTAAAAACAAACCCAACAAATTTCTACCTTAGCTCTCCCAGACTGGCAGACAGACACACAGGCCTCATGTGAGGTGAGGGAGGAACAGTCCACATCCAAGGGGTTCTGGGGTGACCCACAGATTGTCACCATCTCACTCCTGCCCTGGGGCCTAGGACTGCAGCTCTGCTGCTCATAAATGTTAGATGAGTCAAACAGTTGAAGGAAAGACCATCTGCTTCCTTTGGACTTTTTTTTTTTTTTTTTGAGACAGTCTTACTCTGTTGCCCAGGCTGGAGTGCAGTGGCGCAATCTCTGGGCTCACTGCAACCTCCGCCTCCCAGGTTCAAGTGGTTCTCGTGCCTCAGCCTCCCGAGCAACTGGGACTACATAAGCGTGAGCCACCACACCTGGCTAATTTTTGTATTTTTTAGTAGAGACGGGGTTTCACCGTGTTGGCCAGGCTGGTCTTGAACTCCTGACCTCAGGTGATCCACATGCCTTGGCCTCCCAAAGTGCTGGGACTGCAGGCGTGAGCCACCGTGCCCAGCCAACATGGTCGTCTCTTTGATGAAGCCCCAGCTGCTGAAATCTCGCCCACGTTTGCCATGCTGCACCCAGAGTGGCCCTGAGCCTCCACTCCCTCTTAGGAAACCACTGACTCCCGGGCCTGAGCCTCTCCTGGCGTCTTGGCTTCCTCAGAAGGCCTGTCGGGTGCAGCTCCCACAACGCCCTCATCAGGGCCTGAGTCTATACAGCCTGCGCCAGGCCCAGGACCCAGTGGAGAGACCGGGCCTCGGGAAGCCACACTTCTGGCACCACACACAGCAGGTGAGTACAGCCATTAGGACCAGGAGCAGCGTCTGCAGTGCCAGAGCCAAGAAGACAGGGCCACCATAAACGGGAAAGCCCTCGGAGGCCAGGCACAGGGGGCAGATGCAGGACAGAGCCGGAGGCTCATCCTGTGCCCTGTGCTCACTGGTGCCCGTCCTGTGCACCCTCCGGGTGGTCAGAGCAGCCCCCGAGGCTGCAGGTGAGGTGGGGCCCCGTGGGAGAGGGGATGGAGCCACGTGCAGCCCCACACACTCACCTGCATAAACGTGTGACACTCCATCACGAAACTCCCTTTGGTTATCTGCTTAAACTTATCGCAAATGTCTGGAACGCTGGTGGCTTCCAAAATCAACTCCTGGTGCTGCTTAATCAAGGTCAGGGCCACCCGGAAGATAATCTTCGAGCCTTCGTTAAACAAACAGTCCCAGATCCGAAGCACTGTCTGCAGAGACACGGGAACCCGGCATCACTCCCTGGCGGCCCACCCGCCCCGGGGCCGGAGTGAGGCGCTCACCTCCACGGGCAGGATGTCCACAAACAGGCAGATGAACCAGCGGGACACCAGCAGCGTCCACAGCACACCAAGACGCTCCATCAGGGCCCCCACAGCCGGCAGCTTCGCCCGCACCAGCTCCCCGAGGACCTCCTGGTCGGTCTTCAGGCCCAGCATGGCCGGGCTGTAGTAATCTGCCAGGCAGGGGGGAGAAAAGACCCCAAGACACTCCTGTCACCTCCACAAGCCCTGTTCCCCTTGGAGCCAGACAAAGACAACAGGGCCACCCCAGGAGGACCCCTCCCAAGAGGGAGGGACAAAGTTGGAGAGGAAGAGTCGGCCTGAGGCCTGCAGACGTAGGGCTCGTGGGGAGCGGTGCCCACAGCCAGGCCTTTCAGGACGTCCCTGAGGCTGGAGGGATAGGCTGGATGCCGCCTGGCTGGGCATCAGTTAAAATCTGCAGGTGGAGGGCCGGGGGGGTGGCTCATGCCTGTAATCCCAGCACTTTGGAAGGCCGAGGTGGGTGGATCACCTAAAGTCAGGAGTTCAAGACCAGCCTGGCTAACATGGCTGAAACCCCGTCTCTACTAAAAATACAAAAATTAGCCGGGTGTGGTGGTGGCAGGCACCTGTAACCCCAGCTATTCGGGAGGCTGAGGCAGGAGAATCGCTTGAACCCAGGAGGTGGAGGTTGCAGTGGGCCGAGATTGCACCACTGCAATCCAGCCTGGGCCACAGAGCGAGACTCTGTCTCAAAAAAACAAACAAAAATCTGCAGGTGGAAAACAGAGTCCCAAGGAGCTGCAGGCACCCCCGTGTTCCAGCAGAACCATTTACAACAGCCAAGAGACGGAGGCGACCCACGTGTCCGTCGGCAGACAAGTGGATAAGCAACGTGAATGTCCACACGATGGAATATTATTCAGCCTTAGAAAGGGAGGGAGTCAGGCCACAGCAGCGAGAGGGAGGGAGTGACGGGACCGAGATTCAGTCTCGGAAGACGAAACAGCTCTGGAGAGGGCGGCGGCAATGGTTACACAGCCAGGTGAGCGGCCCTCGTGCCACTGAACTGCACAGGGGAAAGACACGGGTAAGATGGTACATTCTATGTTCTGTGTATTTTACCACAATAGAAATAAAACGTACTCAGATAAATACTTCCAACAGCTTGCCCTTCTTTTGAATGGACATTTGTCTTACCAAAGCACTTTTGTGTTTACCTACGTAATTTTTTAACTTGTTCATGTAATGAGTTATAGTAAATTTTATTTATTTATTTTTTGAGACGGAGTCTCGCTCTGTCACCCAGGCTGGAGTGTAGTGGCATAATCTTAGCTCACTGGAACCTCTCTGCTTCCTGGGTTCTCCTGCCTTAGCCTCCTGAGTAGCTGGGACTACAGGTGCTCGCCACCACGCCCAGCTAATTTTTGTATTTTCAGTAGAGACAAAGTTTCACCATATTGGCCAGGCTGGTCTCGAACTCCTGACCTCATGATCTGCCCGCCTCAGCCTCCAAAAGTGCTGGGATTACAGGCGTGAGCCACTGCGCCCAGCCTGTTCTTGTTAATTCAGTATCTTGGTTAAAATAGAACCATCACAAACACTGATGCAACATCACAGTCCTGTCACTGCTTTTCAGAGTAAGCGCACAGTGAAGTCGGTTTAATAGTAAATACTAATGCCTCTGAAGGTGATTTAGCCAGAGCCAATTCAGTGAGCAAGCGCCAGGGATTAAAAACACCTCCCTTCCATATCCTTGTTCTGCACCTGCCGCTGGGGTTCTGAGCACTTTGCTCATCTTTCACCTTCTTAGCTGAGCACATACCATTCCAGCTGGGGAGAGAGGGGTGAGGAACCATCAATCAGTGCCCACCCTGGTTCTGCAGGTGGCCCCGACCCCACAGGTGGTGTGGCAGGGGGGCTTGAGTGCTGGGCAGCAGGGGGTCTGCAGAGACGCACAGCCTGACCTTGGCCCCAGACACAGAGAAGCTTAGAGCAGCTTCCAAAAATAGAGGCGCTGAACTCATTCCCTAAACTCCACCAGGCTGAGCGGGCCACCAGGGGGAGGATTAAATTAAAGCTGCAGCTTCTTTCCCTTCCTTGAACATCGAGGGCAAGGCGGTTCCTCCCAGGCCCAGCCGGCGCAGCGGCTGCTCCCTGAAGAAGGGGCTCATCCCTCAGGCTGAGGTGCAGGCACTGATGTTCCCAGGTGACCACCTCATCTGGTCTCAGGCCACTATCCCCCAAGGCTCCTTGTCCCTGTCCTTCTGGGGACATCATGCCTCTGCAAACCACCCAACACTGTGCATTCATCACCGAGGCTCCTGGATGGCACCTGCCGGGCCAGGACAGGGGGCACAGCTCTGACACTCCCCTGCACACCCCTCAGGGTCTGTGATCAGACGCGGGCAGGGGCCACACAAAGACGGTGGCCACAGGCGTCTGCACATGGCTGTGGCTTCCTCCTCTCTACTTCATTTCCACTCTGCAGATCTTCCTCCGAGGGCAGGTGTGAATCCCAAGACCACTCTCTCACACGCACTCACAGGCCAGTTCTCCACCCTGGTGCTTTCAATTTGAAAACAAAAGGTGTGAGTTGAAGACTCAGTTTTTTTTTTTTTTTGAGACAGGGTCTCAATCTGTCGCCCAAGCTGGAGTGCAGTGGTGCTATCACAGCTCACTGCAGCCTCAACCTCCTAGGTTCAAGTGATCCCCCTGCCTCAGCCTCCTGCGTAGCTGGGACCACAGGCGTGTGCCACCACACCCAGCTAATTTTTAAACATTTTTTTGTAGAGAGAGGATTTCACCACGTTGCCGAGGCTGGTCTGGAATTCCTGAGCGGCCAAAATATTAAATGGTTTGTGCAGCCTTCTGTGAAGGGATTTTCCATTCCCAGGGGCGTCTCCCTCTCCCTTTCCCTACCAGGAAAGACACCCCTGAAATCCGCATCTGAAACCTTACAAAGCAGCCTGTGGACTAAATTTTCCTGATTCCCTTCCCTGCCCAGAAGCCTGATGCATCTTAAACCTTACAAAGCAGCCTGTGGACTAAATTTTCCTGATTCCCTTCCCCGCCCAGAAGCCTGATGCATCTTAAACCTTACAAAGCAGCCTGTGGACTAAATTTTCCTGGTTCCCTTCCCTGCCCAGAAGCCTGAAGGTAGCAGGCTGCCCAGGACGGTGAAGGCACCCAGGCTCCAGCCACGCTTTGTGTCTCCCGATCTGGGTGCTCTCCAGGGTGTGCGTGACACACGTGTTGATAAGCGTCTTTTTCTCACTCATTATTCAATCTTCCGCCAGTCCCATGTACAGAGCCCAGCTGGGGGACCTAAGGTGTACAGGGGAAGACCTTTCTTCCTCCCTGACCACCGACAGTTAAGGAAGGTATAATCCACGCATAACACACTCTGCAGTGCCATGGAGACATTGGGAGAGAGCTTAAAAATTACTGCATTGGCCGGGTGCAGTGGCTCACACCTGTCATCGCAGCACTTTAGGAGGCCGAGACGGGTAGATCACCTGAGGTCAGAAGTTTGAGACTAGCCTGGCCAACATGGTGAAACCCCATCTCTACTAAAAATACAAAAATTAGCTGGGCGTGGTGGCCAGCACCTGTAATCCCAGCTACTCAGCTACTCAGGAGGCTGAGCGGGAGAATTGCTTGACCCAGGAGATGAAGGTTGCAGTGAGCCGAGATCGTGCCACTGCACTCCGGCCTGGGCGACAGAGTGAAACTCCATCTCAAAAAAAAAAATAAATAAATAAATTATTGCAAGATGTGTGGAAATTCCCACCACGTGATGTCAAATGAAAAAGATGGGATGCGGGACTACGTACAAAGCACTCCAGGTGTTTCTAAAATAGCCGCCCCGTGTGCACAGAAAGACGACCCAGGCTTGCACTGAAAATACCATCTGTGGGGCTCACCCCCACTGATAGGGGTAGTGGGCGGTTCCGATCTTTATCTAGACTTCTCCCTCTTCTTCGGTATTAACACAATGGGAGTGACTCGTAAACGATAATCAGAAAATGGTTACATGAATGAGATAATGGCGTCAATGCCAAGGAGGGAGCTGGGCGCCCTGGTGGGTGGGGGGTGTAGCTGATGCAAATGTGTGCACGGAAACCCGGGTGTGTGCACGGAAACCCGGGTGTGTGCATGGAAACCCGGGTGTGTGCACGGAAACCCGGGTGTGTGCAGTGTGTGCATGGGAGCCCGGGTGTGTGCATGGAAACCCAGGTGTGTGTATGGAAACCGGTCGCAGCTCTCCTGTGAAGAAGCACCTGCCCAGCCCCGGCTTCCATCCAGATAGGAGGAATCCACCTCTTCCCAACAGACAGGGTCTTTGCTCCTCACCTGAGCCACAGAACTGACCGTGGCAGAGACCAGGTGCATGACCTGGGGGTTGGGGGCACAGGGACGGCTGCTACCAGGATGGCCTTGCCTCTGTGAGTGACCACAGCTGCAGGGCTGGGGTACCAGGAGGCACGGCCTGAAGCATGGGAGGCGGCCCAGGAGGAGATGCCAAGAAGGCACAGCAAGGAGAGCCAGTGCAGGAGCCACCCGGGTGCCCACCCAGCAGCTGCGCACCCCCACCGCCCAAGCCAGCCTCTCTGCATCTCTTTTCCTGAGGAGACTTCAGCGTGGCACAGCCCTTACGGGGCATGAGCCTTCTCAGACACAGCTCAGGTCACAGCAAGGAAGCTGCAAGGCTGGTTTTGCTGTTTGGTTTACTTTTTTTTTTTTTAGACGGAGTCTCACTCTGTCGCCCAGGCTGGAGGGCAGTGGCACAATCTCAGCTCACTGCAACCTCCGCCTCCCGGGTTAAAGCGATTCTCCTGCCTCAGCCTCCTGAATAGCTGGGATCACAGGCATCCGCCACCAGGCCTGGCTAATTTTTTTTATTTTTAGTAGAGACGGGGTTTCATCATGTTGGCCAGGCTGGTCTCAAATTCCTGACCTCAGGCGATCCACCCACCTCAGCCTCCCAAAGTGCTGAGATTACAGGCGTGACCCACCATGTCTAGCCTTTTGTTTACATTTTTAAAAATGTATTTTGGGCCGGGTGCCATGTCTTATGCCTGTAATCCCAGCACTTTGGGAGGCCTAGGTGGGAGGATTGCTTGAGCCCAGGAGTTCCAGACCAGCTTGGACAACAAAATAAAAAATAAATTTTAAAATACCTAGCCATGAAATAGCAACAATAAGAACTGCACAAAGAACCCCCACATCCCCATCAGATTCCCCGACTGTGAACATTTCAGCACATTTGCTCCCCCATCACCTCCCCATCTGCACGCGCACCACACATAGGTACACACATGCACACACCACACGGACACACACGTGCGCACACACCAGACACACACGTGCACACACAGGTACACATGTGCACATGCACACCACACAGACACACACGTGCACACGCATACCACACACAGGTACACACGTGCACACACACACCACACGGGCACACACGTGCACACGCACATCTGCCTCCATCCCCTGGACTGTGTGAGGCAGAGCTGCACACCCACTGCCCCATCACACCAAATACTCCAGGGTGTGCTTCCCCAAACAACAGTATGGCCACTTCAAAACGAGTCAACACCGACACCACCTCCCAGTTCCCAGATCCCACCCGAGGTCTTCAAGCACTCTGCGAGTACAGTTCCCACAAACACATCCCGAGGAATCCACCCAAGAACAAGCTTCAGGAGCCACACTGACAAAGGCCCAGTGACACACATCACACCAGAGTTTCCTGGAGAAACAGGCGGGTCCAGGTCTGGGGCCCATGGGAGGAGCCCAGGGTAGCCCATCCTGCAGACTCGAGGAAGCCGTCGGCACCACAGTCACATCCACAGGACTCAGGGGCCAACCAGAAGAGGCTCCCGCTGGCCACAGATGGGGCAACCTGAGCTTCAAGAAGGATAAAAACCCTCCAGTGTGTGCAGCCCAGGAGTCCACAGTTACACGGACACACAGCACTGACCGACCCCCTTCCAGTGACCAGACGCCAATTTATTATCTTGAGGGCGGCGACATAGTCAAGGGATTCAGCATTTATCCCGCCTCTTCTAATGGACTCATGACATCAGGTCTTGATTCAGACACCAGTCTGCAGGAAACTTCGAGGAGAAGGGCCCAGCCGGAGGGCACCGGGGTATCCCCATCAGGAAAGCTTGTGGCGCCGAGCTCGGCGGGTTGGCTTCCCCAAGTGCTTGGACAGGAAGAGAAAGAGGTGCAGATTCCCATGCACAGACTGAAGGGGCCCAAGGGTTCCTCACGTGTAACGCGGGGCAATGCTAAGACACACAGCCCAGGTGCCCATGCGCATGGCGAACCGCAGAGAACAACACAGAGCAGTGTGGTCATAGGGAGATGGGATCCAGTCACAACCTTTGCCAAACTCACGAATGCACCCGTCACCACTGCACCGTATGCTTGAAACGGAGGGACTGTGGGATAAGTGGATTTCACCTCAACAAAGATTTCTCTTCAGTGCCTGTGCTTTTATTGTTTTATTTATTTATTTTTTTTGAGATAGGGTCTTGGTCTGTCACCCAGGCTGGAGTGCAGTGGCGTGATCTCGGCTCACTGCAACCTCCACCTCCCAGGCTCAGATAATTCTCCTGCCTCAGCCTTCCAAGCAGCTGGGATTACAGGTGTGTGCCACCACGCCCAGCTAGTTTTTGTATTTTTAGTAGAGATGGGGTTTTGCCATGTTGGTCAGGCTGGTCTTGAGCAATCCGCCCGCCTAAGACTCCCAAAATGCTGGGATTACCGGCGAGGGCCACCACGCCCGCCTCAGTGCCTGCACTTTCATATTTATTTATTTATTTTATGCTAGGATGACAGGCGAGGGCCACCACGCCCGTCTCAGTGCCGAGAACCACCACGCCCGTCTCAGTGCCTGCACTTTTATATTTATTTATTTATTTTATGCTGGGATTACAGGCGAGAGCCACCACGCCCATCTCAGTGCCTGCACTTTTATATTTATTTTTTTATTTTATGCTGGGATTACAGGCGAGAGCCACCACGCCTGTCTCAGTGCCTGCACTTTTATATTTATTTATTTATGTGTGTGTGTGTGTGTGTGTGTGTGTGTGTCCCAGGCTGGAGTACAGTGGCGAGATCTTGGTTCACTGCAGCCTCCACCTTCCAGGTTCAAGCGACTCTCCTGCCTCAGCTTCCTGAGTAGCTGGGATTACAGGTGTGCGCCACCATGCCTGACTAATTTTTGTAGTTTTAGTAGGGATGAGGTTTTGCCATACTGGCCAAGCTGGTCCCGAACTCCTGACCCCAGGTGATCTGCCCACCTCAGCCTCCCAAAGTGCTGGGATGACAGGGGTGAGCCGCCGCACCTGGCCCATGCATGTGCTTTTAGAAACATGTAAAGTGTCTCACACACAGGGGACATCTTGGGACAGATAACATGAGAAACTCTCTGTAGGGTCCGGAGGACCGAGAGGGAGGGACCTGCTTCCCCTCCGTCCCCACCCTGCACTGCCGCGACCACCTCCCGCCCACCCTGCACTGCTACGACCGCCTCCCGCTAGCCTGTGACTTTTGCACCTAGAAGCTGACTAGTTAATAAAATTAAAGTCAGCTGCAAAGATAAAGCAATCGAGAAAAACAGAAAATAAGAACAGCAAATGCTTACCTAGGTATTAACTCAGTTCAGAGTGATAAATCAGTCATGCACGGAAACAGTTTCATCCTGAGCTGAACCACTCTTGTGCATTCTCAATTTGAGATTATAAATAAGCAATAAAGTTGTCTTAGGGTTAGAATGAGAAACTGGTGGAAATCTTCAATTTGCTAGACAGGACAAATCTTTAAACAGAAAAAAAAAAAAAAGCACGTAATCCTTCAGGCAAAGGAAAAACTTTCTAACTGGGGTGGGCAGAGCAGGGAGGGCCCCTCTGGCCTCGGGTTCACCAGGGAGAGCCGTGAGCAGCAACAGCGGGCTCATCAGACAGCTGCAAACATAAGCACCACAGCCCGGCGGTGGAGGACTGATGGCCTTTTCCTCTTTAACTTCTGTAAGTTTGGCTTGGCTAATTCTTTTTTTTTGTTTTGTTTTGAGACGGACTCTCACTCTGTCGCCCAGGCTGGAGCGCGGTGGCGCGATCTCGGCTCACTGCAAGCTCCGCCCCCCGGGTTCACGCCATTCTCCTGCCTCAGCCTCCCCAGTAGCTGGGACTACAGGCGCCCGCCATCACGCCCGGCTAATTTTTTGTATTTTTAGTAGACATGGGGTTTCACCGTGTTAGCCAGGATGGTCTTGATCTCCTGACCTCGTGATCCACCTGCCTTGGCCTCCCAAAGTGCTGGGATTACAGGCGTGAGCCACCACGCCTGGCCAAATTTGGCTAATTCTTAAACCTATCAGTTTTATAATGCTAAAAAGTTTTTTATTTTTAATATTTATGGATACCTAATAGGTGTACATATTAATGGGGTCCATGTGATATTTTGATACAGGCATTCAATGTGTCATGATCAAACCTGGGTCACTGGAGGCTGGCCGTGGTGGCGCATGCCTGTAATCCCAGCTACTCGGGAGGCTGAGGCAGGAGAATCGCTTGAACCCAGGAGGCGGAGGTTGCAGTGAGCCGAGATCGTGCCATTGTACTCCAGCCTGGGAGACAGAGCGGGACTCCGTCTCACGAAAGACAAAAAACAAAAACCTGGGTAACAGGGATCCACCCACATTTACCATTTCTTTGTGTTGGAACATTCCAAATCTTCTCTTCTAGCTATTTTGAAATATATGTTACTGTTACCTATAGTGGGTCTCACCTACCAACACTCGGTCTCACTTCTTCTAACTGTAGGTCTGTAACCATTAACGAGCCTCTCTATCCCCCTCCCTTCCCGGCCTCTGGTAACCGCCCTTCTACTCTCTGCCTCCATGAGTTTCATTTTTATTTAGTGCCCACATGTGGGTGGGAACATGTGATATCTATCTCTGTGCCTGACTTATTTCACTTAACACAGTGTCCTCCGGTTCCCTCCATGCTGCTGCAAATGACAGGATTTTTTTTTTTTCTTTTTGAGATGGAGTCTTGCTGTTGTCGCCCAGGCTGGAGTGTAGTGGTACAAACTCAGCTCACTGCAGCCTCAACCTCCTAGGTTCAAGCGATTCTCCTGCCTCAGCCTCCTGAGTAGCTGGAATTATAGGTGCCCACCACCACGCCTGGCTAATTTTTGTATTTTAGTAGAGAAAGGGTTTCACCATGTTGACTAGGCTGGTCTGAAACTCTTGACCTCGGGTGACCCACCCGCCTCAGCCTCACAAAGTGCTGGGATTACAGGTGAGAGCCACCGCACCTGGCCAGGATCTCATTCTTTCTAAGGCTGAACAGTACTCCATTGAGTGTGTGCACCCCACTTTCCTTATCCATCCATCTGCGGTCAGACACTTGGGTTGATTGCATCCTGGCTGAGGGAGCAGTGCCGTGGTGAACACTGGAGGACAGACGCCCTTCAACAGAGTAACTTCCTTTCTTTTGGAAACACGCCCAGCAGTGGGACTAAGGTAGTTTTTTTTTTTTTTAAGGCAAAATAGGTACTGTACAATTTAATTAAAAACAAACAAACGTGCAAAGGGTTCCTCAGCCTCTAGGTGTAAGATTCAGTCCCAAGTCCTCCTCTGAAGGGAAAGTGCCCTCCATGTGTCGAGCACTAGGAAGGGCCAACTTGGACCCAGCACCAGGCCAGGATCCTCCACTGCTGCCTGCAAACACCATCGCTGGGAGATCGAGAACAGGGGGGCTCTGGCCGTGGTTGGGGGCAAGGTGAGGGGGGCTGGCTTCGGAGCCACCCACTGGGGTGGCCCTGCCTACACCCACACTAGCTGTGCAGGACACCAGCCCCTTGCCCTGGGCCCTACCTCTGCACTGGGAACACGAGCCCCACCTGATGTCCTGAAGCCCTGAACACAGCGGACACACGAACAGCCCTAGAACTGCACCAACCATCCCTCCAGAGAGTGGACGCTTAAACAGCCCTAGAACTGCACCAACCATCCCTCCAGACAGCGGACGCACGAACAGCCCTAGGACTGCACCAACCGTCCCTCCAGACAGCGGACGCACGAACAGCCCTAGAACTGCACCAACCGTCCCTCCAGACAGCGGACGCACGAACAGCCCTAGAACTGCACCAACCGTCCCTCCAGACAGCGGACGCACGAACAGCCCTAGAACTGCACCAACCATCCCTCCAGAGAGTGGACGCTTAAACAGCCCTAGAACTGCACCAACCGTCCCTCCAGACAGTGGACGCTTAAACAGCCCTAGAACTGCACCAACCATCCCTCCAGACAGTGGACGCTTAAACAGCCCTAGAACCGCACCAACCGTCCCTCCAGACAGCGGACGCAGGAACAGCCCTAGAACTGCACCAACCATCCCTCCAGACAGCAGACGCACACAGGCCAAGTGCCCGCCTGGCGCTCAGCCCTAGAACTGTACCAACCAACCCTCCAGACAGCGGACGCACACAGGCCAAGTGCCCGCCTGGCACTCAGCCCTAGAACTGCACCAACCGTCCCTCCAGACAGCAGATGTGTAAGAGTGAGAGGGCTCTGGGAAAACCCACCACACTTCCCAAGTGCCCTGTACAAATTTCCAGATTCCAGAAAAGGTGCAGAGAAGCTACCAGGAAATAATGTTTCTGATGTGCTTACACTGTTACATTTCACAGGTAAAAAGCTAACAGACCCGTTACATGTCAACTAAATAAGCTGAGGCCAGGCGTGGTGGCTCAAGCCTGTAATCCCAGCACTTTGGAAGGCTGAGGCGGGACGATCACTTGAGCCCAACAGTTCGAGACCAGCCTGGGCAATTCAAGAAGACCCTGTCTGTACTCAAAATAAAAAAATTAGCTGGGCGTGGTGGTACACACCTGAAGTCCCTGCTAGTTGGGAGGCTGAGATGGGAGGATCACTTGAACCCAGCTCAAGTGAGCTGCAGTGAGCTGTGATCGTGCCACTGTACTCCAGCCTGGCAACAGTGAGATCCTGTATCCAATAAACAAATAAATAAACTTCAAAAGTAGCTAAGATCTCTGGTTAAATACTTGGTAGAAAACTGAGCAATTACTTCAATCTCAAGATCCCACTAAATTAGATCAACTATCTTGAATTCAGCAATTTGTTAGCGTACAACTCAATTAAACTTTATCTGCTATAACTAGGAGACCCTGAATGGAAAAGCAGCAATGACTTTCCCCCTAATATATAGAGTTCTTTTAAAAAAAAGTAGCTTATGGCGAAAGCTGGTATCAAGAGGCCTCGGACTGTACAACGTGCCTTCTGTGCAACCCTCTCACGGAATAAGCTCACAATTAACGTGCAAGGCCCGAGGCCCACAGGTCTGGTGAGCCCGGCCGCCTGGTGACTCAGTGCAATCTGATCCCAAAACAGCTGCTCCTGACCCCAGAGATGAGCCTCCTGTGACAAAGCCAGCCCAATGGGGGCGTGGCCCAGGCCACGTGAGCACCACCCTCAGGACGGGTGACCTCAGGGAACCCCACTCGGGAGGACGCAGGAAACGCACCTCCGACGTGGCAAGTGCGGCGCCAAGAGCCTCCCTCCACCCACCTGTGCTCACGGGGCTGAGCCGTGGTCCCCACAGAACGTGCCTTGTCGGGGTCCACATCTTGGCCAGTCCTTCCAGCCAGAGCTGAGGTATTTCTATGTCGAGTTATTAAAACCTGACCTGTTTCCCTATTTTTCAGAGGAAACCAGGTCAAACCCATCTTTCAGGACGTAGAGTGCTAATTCAGGGCTGCACTGACTCATGACTGTCGCAGTCTCCCGAGACGCGGCCCCCTCCACCCTGAGTCACGCGGCAGGGCCCGGTCAACCTCCTTCTTCCTGCGTCCTTTCCATGCCTTGTTGGGATGGTGATTGATGGCCGTCATCTTCATGGGCTCTACAAGAGGCCGCGGTGTGGCAGGTGTTACGGGCTGAGAACTCGGGGTGTGGGGCGTCTGCATGTGGATGGTCACAGGCCACGGGGAGTGTGTCCTCAGGTCACTTCCTAACTGAATTGGGATTAGAGGCATTTGCTGGTAAAATAACTCCCTTAACTGGACCCCCTCTAAGTGACTCATGAGCAATGGACCAGTCTCCTGCCTTCCTCAACAAAAGTGGTGGGGGAAACCGGGAAGGCAGATGTGGGGTGCAGGCTTTGGGCAGGGAGGCCTGGGATGGGATCTCAGACTTGCTGGCGGACTGTGTACAAGCTAATTAATCCCCACCAGTCTCGGCCTCCTCCAAGGAAAAAGACGACAATGTGCATGACATTTTCAATGCCCAGACGGACTCGCACCCCGTGGTCACTGCCCCACAGCAGGGAGCTTTCATTTTGTGTCACGGGCCTGGAGGCCTCGGTGGCTGCAGAAGGCTCCACGCCAACCTCAGTCTTTCCATTTCCACCTTCATGCTCACCAGGGAACTCAGCCATGGGTTCACAGGTCTGCTGGCCATTCCAGGCTCTATTTTGTAAATTGCCTGTTAGGCACATTCTTCACCTGATGTTCTGCTGAGCTGTTTCTTTTTCTGCTTGGATTTTTTTTGAGACAGAGCTTCACTCTTGTTGCCCAGGCTGGAGTGCAATGGTGCAGTCTCGGCTCACTGCAACCTCTGCCTCCCAGGTTTAAGTGATTCTCCTGCCTCAGACTCCCAAGTAGCTGGGATTACAGGTGCACGGCACCACGCCCAGCTAATTTTTGTATTTTTAGTAGAGACAGGGTTTCACCATGTTGACCAGGCTGGTCTCGAACTCCTGACCTTAGGTGATCCACCCACCTCAGCCTCCCAAAGTGCTGGGACTACAGGCATGAGCCACCATGCTCTGGCTTTCTGCTTAGATTTTTAGAAATTCACACAGTCTAGACGCTAACCCTTTGTTAATTATATGGATCAAAGATACTTTCTCAAACCAGCAGCTTATCTTATTACTTTGCTTATGATGTCTCTTACCAAAATTAGTTGTTAAATTTTCATGTAATTAAAATTATCGATGCCTTTTATGCTTTTTGAATTATGTTCAAGAACTTCTCCCCTACTCCCACATGACACGACTGTTCTGTATTTTTTTCTCTGAGTTTCAAAGTTTTACTTTTTTACATGAGTCTTAAATCCATCTGGAAATGAAATAAGGGTTTAATTTTGTTTTCTTCCATACAGTCAACTGTCACTGAATTATGTTTTAAACAGTCTTTTTCTCATTAATTGATGCATCTCACAAAAGACATCCCCATAAATTAATAGATCCACAGACTGGTTGATTTCTATCTGGCTTCGCAATTCTGTTTCATTGGTCTGTTTATCCATTCATAACCTAATACCACATCATTTTAATTATTAGAGCATTATAATATATCCCCAGTGTTCTTCTTTCAAGCCTTCTCAGCTTGGCTTTGCCCTTGATTATTCCATATGATTAAGCCATCCTTGGATTTCTGGAAAAAACTATCTCCAAACTAAAAAAATACTTCATAATCATCTATAGATTCAAATTGCTAATATTAATAATTAACAATTACATACTTCTATTCATCAGTGAGATTAGCCTGTATGGTGTGAAGGCTATACTAGCTTCATAACATGAAGTGATGAGCAGTTTCTTTTTTTTATTTTCTGCAAGATTGATTAATTAATCAGTTATTTAGACAGGGTCTTGCTCTGTCACCCAGGCTGGAGTGCAGTGGCACTACCACAGCTCACTGCAGCCTCGACCTCTTTAGCTCAAGTGATCCTCCCACTTCAGCCTCCCAGGTAGCTGGGACCACAGGCAGGCACCACCCAACGTGCTAGGATGACAGGTATGAGCCACAAGATTTATTTTTAAAAAACAGGAATTAATCACAGCGCTTTGGGAGGCCAAGTCGGGAGGACTACTTGAGGCCAGGTGTTCAAGGCCAGCCTGGGCAACATAGCAAGACTCTGTCTCTACAAAAAAAAAAAAAAAAAAAATCAACTAGGCATGGTGGTGCCCACCTGTGGTCCCAGCTACTCAGAAGACTGAGGTGGAAGGATCACTTGAGCTAACGAGTTCGAGGCTGCAGTGAGCCATGATCACACCACTGCACTCCAGCCTGGGCGACAGACTGAGACCCTGTCTCTAAAAAATACAATAAAATGGCCAGGTGCAATGGCTCACACCTGTAATCCCAGCACTTTGGGAGGCCAAGGTGGGCGGATCACCGGAGGTCAGGAGTTTGAGACCAGCCTGGCCAACATGGTGAAACCCCATCTCTTACTACAAATACAAAAGTTAGCCAGGCGTGGTGGCAGGCGCCTGTAGTCCCAGCTACTCGGGAGGCTGAGACAGGAGAATGGCATGAACCCGGGAGGCAGAGCTTACAGTGAGCCGAGATTGTGCCACTGCACTCCAGACCGGGTGACAGAGCGAGACTCCGTCTTGAAAAAAATAAATAAATAAAACAATAAAAAAAAAACACATTAAAAAGCAGGAGTTACCTGTAACCCAGTGTGCCCACGCACACACCCATCAGATGTTCTATTTTCTCTCTCAAGTCAACTTCGTTAGGCTTTTTTTTTCTCAGAATTATCCATTTCTGTCTCTTCATTTTCTTCTTTTGATTCTTAAAAATCTCTACAAATCTTCAAACTACAGCACCTTTTCATTTCCACTATATCTTATCCGTTTTTTTTTTTCTGAGCTAAGAGTCTCACTCTGTCGCTCAGGCTGGAGTGCAATGGCATGATCTTGGCTGACTACAACCTGCTCTAAACCCATGAACGCACCATTCACCACTGCACCATACGCTTGAAATGGGGGAACGGTGGGATATGTGGATTATACCTCAGCGAAGATTTCTCCTCAGTGTCTGTGCTTTTATGTATGTGTGTGTGTGTGTGTGTGTATGTGTGTGTGTATGTGTGTGTATGTGTGTGTATGTGTGTGTGTATGTGTGTGTATGTGTGTGTGTATGTGTGTGTATGTGTGTGTATGTGTGTGTATGTGTGTGTGTATGTGTGTGTATGTGTGTGTGTGTGTGTGTATGTGTATGTGTGTGTGTGTGTGTGTATGTGTGTATGTGTGTATGTGTGTGTGTATGTGTGTGTGTGTGTGTGTGTA
This sequence comes from Hylobates moloch, assembly GCF_009828535.3. Lineage (NCBI taxonomy): Eukaryota > Metazoa > Chordata > Mammalia > Primates > Hylobatidae > Hylobates > Hylobates moloch. The sequence continues at coordinate 174,106,383 of NW_026652279.1, forward strand.
TATGTGTGTGTGTATGTTCGTATATACTTGAGACAGGGTCTTGCTTGTCCTGCTGCCCAGGTCTAAGTGCAGTGGTGTGATCTCGGCTTTCTGCAACCTCTGTCTCCCGGGTTCAGGCAATTCTCCTGCTTCAGCCTCCCAAGTAGCTGGGCCTACAGGCACCCGCCACCACGCCAGGCTAATTTTTGTATTTTTAGTAGGGATGGGGTTTCACCATGTTGGTCGGGCTGGTCTCGAACTCCTGACGTCAAGTGACCCTCCTGCCTCAGCCTCCCAAAGTGTTGGGATTACAGGCGTGAGCCACCGCACCTGGCTACAGTTTTTCTTATCAGTCTTGCCAGAGGTTTGTCTATTTATCAGTTTTCCCAAAGAACCAGATTTTTGTCTCAGTTTATCTTTTCTTTTGTTTCTCTGTTTCTGTCACTAATTTACAGTCTTTCATGTGTATGTTTATATTGGTCTATAAAAACTCTGGAAATACATACATCAGACTGATGGTAACAGCTACCTCTGAGTAGGAGATAAATGGGAATGTGCCAGTGAAGGCGGGTCGTCGCTTTCATTTAAATTTTTATTTTTAGAGATGGGAGGGGTCTCACTTTGTTGCCCAGGCTGGTCTCAAACTTCTAGGCTCAAGTGATCCTCTCACCTTGTGGCCTCCCAGATGCTGGGATTATATCTACTCTGCCCGGCCCTGTTTTTTTTTTTTTTTTTTTTTTGAGATGGAGTCTCACTCCGTCTCCCACGCTGGAGTGTAGTGGTGTGATCTAGCTCACTGCAACCTCAGCCTCCCGGGTTCAAGCTGATTCTTGTGCCTCAGCCTCCTGAGTAGCTGGGATGACAGGCGCCCGCTACCACACCTGGCTAATTTTTGTATTTTTAGTGGAGATGGGGTTTTGCCATGTTGGCCAGGCTGGTCTTGAACTCCTAACTGCCTGCTTTGGTCTCGCAAAGTGCTAGGATTACAGGCGTGAGCCACGGCTCCTGGCTGTCACTTTTTATTCTATAAAAAGTACTGTATTTTTTGAACTTCTGAAATGAGAATATATCTGTGTATTTCTTGTATAACTTAAAAGCAGCAATTAAGAGCAGGATAACAGTGGCACTGAAATGACCTAGTTTGGGTAACTATAACTTAGAGAAAGACATATATTTGCCTGTTTTCTCTGCCACTGGGAGAGCTCTGCCAGGATCGGAATAACCCCTTTTCTTCCCATGATCCTAAAAGTTTAGTTTTTACACTTTCTTTTCTTTTTGAATCCAGACCTATTTGCACTGCAGTTTCTTTCAACTTAATCTCATAATGAATATCGGAAATGACGTCTTAGGGACTGAAAACGCGTCTTATCGGAAATGACGTCTTAGGGACTGAAAACGCGTCTGTCCATCACACCAGCACGGCGGGGCCTGCTCCTGCTCTAGGTTGGTGCTGAGTCCTCCGACCTGAGCTCTCACCTGCTGCTGCTTGAGGTCTGCCCTCCGCAAAGACAGGAACTCGTGTGTGCTCACCGATGTTGCCCACACCCCTGAACGGCACCCAGAACATGACAGGTTTTCAACAATGTGGGCTGCAAAGAATTGAATGGCCCACAGCTGTGAAGATTCGCCGTGATTTGCACTCGGACATAACTGAAGCAGGCTGTGAGCCCGTTTCCACGTCCTGCCAATCTCACATTGGGATGTCTCCTAACTCCATCTGCCTCTAATTTCACCATTCCACCTGGTGCAGGTGTTCACCAAACTGAGCTGAGACAGCCGGCATCCTTTCCGCCCTGCCTGCTGCTGCTGCTGCACTGGGTCCCTGGCCTCCAGCCGGGTCAACAGCTCTTCCCACTCCTGGGAGCTCCGCGGGGCTCCCTTCCTCTGGGGCGGCTCCATCAGGCTGGTCTCTGGCATTCCCATTTCTGCGCCCTTGGGTTGAGGTGGCACCGATTCCTCCTTGCCCTTAACGATGCACTTGAGCTTTGCCCCGTCCATGAGGACACACACTATGGTCTGTGAGTCACACAGCCAGGATCTGAACCAGGCTCTGCCACGTACAGCGGTGGTCAGGCCAGCACGCAAATTCTCCCAGCCTTCGGTGTCCTCACCCTGGAAATGGGGTGGGTGACTGTGTCCGTGTGGTGTGGCTGTCATGAGGACGAGCGCAGCTCAGCAGGAAACTGGCACATGCCGTGTGCTCACCAGGCAGGAGCTGGAGCCACAGCCCCCCAGGCTCCAAACACTGAGGGCTGGCCCGGCTGCCTCTCACGTCTCCGCTGCCCTGCAGGATGAGCACGCAGCCCCCTTGACCCAGCACCACAGCCAGGCTGGGGAGGGGCAGAGTGGTCTCAGCCCCAGGCCCTGCCCGCCCGACTGCTCCTCAGCTTCTCTTCCCAAGTGACCTGAGCCTGCAGCTCATCGTCTGCACTGGCCTTCACCATAACCCGTGGATAACTTATTCACTAATAAATACATTTTAATTATTAAATAATTAAACATTAATACATAGAAAAGTGGAAAGGTTTGAAAAGAATGGGTTTCACCTTAAAAAGTAAGTAATTACTTAAAAAGTAACTATGGATATATATAGCGCAATTATTATGCTCTTACTAGTATTCACAAACTCAGTAACAAATACACGCATAAAACCAAGATAGCCTCTCGGAGATTCTGTGATCAATACAAACTACACCATGGCCCTCAATGGACACAGAAGTTACCAACTGAGGAAGGGGTGAGCCAACCACACAGCCCCAGCTGCCTGCAAGGGCCAAGAGATGGCAAAAGGCCTCTGCCGGCCCAGGAGCAAGCAGCTGCTACAGTGGCTAGAACCTGGCCACTCACACGGGTTTCTCCTTTTCAACTCAATGTCAAAGCAATTTTTTTACTGCAAAAAGATTTTTGGCCAGGCATGGTGGCTCATGCCTGTAATCCCAGCACTTTGGGAGGCTGAGGCGGGTGGATCACCTGAGGTCAGGAGTTTGGGACCAGCCTGACCAACATGGTGAAATTCCATCTCTACTAAAAATACAAAATAAGCCGGGCATGGTGGCACACACCTGTAATCCCAGCTGCTTGGGAGGCTGAGGCAGGAGATCACTTGAACTCTGGAGGCAGAGGTTCCAGTCAGCCGAGATCACACCACTGCACTCCAGCCTGGGCATCAGAGCGAGACTCCGTCTCAAAAAAAAAGATTTTTAACCTTTTAACCTCATCTCCCAAACAATTCAACCATGTTTTAATTAAATTTTGATTTCTCAGCGGAATCATTTTGGCAGCACCAGAAACACGACAGTTCAGGCATACAGCAGGGATTTTCAACATACCTGGTACTATTCTTCCAACAAGAGCGTCTAACAGCCAAAAAGATTCTTCTTCATTATTTGTTATAAGAATCAGATATCCTGCTATAAAATTCATTCCCTGAAATTAGAAAAATGGAAATTCACATTGAGTTTTAAGCCCCCATTCGATTCTGCAATCATTTGGCTATGAACTACCCAGTTTCCATTTCTCTTGCTTCTCCCTAAAACCTGCATAATTCCAGAATGATCCTTTAGTAGAACTCTAGAGTCACTAAATACCTACCGTCTAGTAACGTGTTTAGTCAAGCTTACGTGAAGAAAAGTAAAAGCAAAAGGAAACAGTTTAAAGAAATCCTGAATACTAAAATCAAAGACTCTTCCACTAATGGTAGCCTTGTGATAACATAACATAACTTACCATTGCTTTCTGAAGAAATTACTATATATCAACAGCATGAAACTCTCTACCAGAGAGAAAACTATACCGACGACCACATTTTATAAAAACCATAAGGAACATGTTCTGACATGCGGGTGTTGGGAGAATTTCATGGTGGAGACCCTTTAGGGAAATCCACGTGCACGTCTGCCAAAGGGCGGGTGCTGCCCCAAACATCACGTATGTGACCCTCTCCATCAAGGGCAGCCCCAGACCCTGGGGTCTTTGCAGCCGTGAGTCAGCGCCATTTCCAGGGGACTGCGTTTTACATGACTGAAATTATCTCCTTTGTCACTCATTTGTAATTTCTAACGTAAGTATTTCTCTAGTAATAAGGGAAAAGAATCCAGCTTCTGCCAACCCACAAGATCAATTCACGTGATCGGAAGTGTGGAGGGGCAGCTGCAGAGAACGATGCTGGCAGCAACACGGCGGCTTCAGTCTCACAGGGATGTGGCACTGTTCACCCGGAGCCAAAGCACTGGCGGACAGGCACGCAGCCCTACGCGTCCCTTGACCCGGACCTCCCCTTAAGAACAGACCCTAAGAGTTTGACTCAAAAAGCAAAAGTAACCAGTGCAGAGATCACGTTCCAGAAGATGACGATGGAAGCTCTGGGAAGAACCGACTGCTTCGAGCTGATGACGGAAATGCTGGGAAGACCTCTGCGGCCAAAGGCAGACCCAGGAAGACCTCTGCGGCCAAAGGCAGACCCAGGAAGACCTCTGCGGCCAAAGGCAGACCCGGGAGGACCTGTGTGGCCGAGTGGACCCGGGAGGACCTCTGTGGCTGAGAGCAGACCCGGGAGGACCTGTGACCCGGGAGGACCTCTGTGGCTGAGAGCAGACCCGGGAGGACCTGTGTGGCCAAGAATGGACCTGGGAGGACCTGTCTGGCCAAGCGGACCCGAGAGGACCTCTGTGGCTGAGAGCGACCCAGGAGGACCTCTGGCCGAGCGGACTGGGGAGGACCTCTGCGGCCGAGAGCAGACCTGGGAGGACCTGTGTGGCTGAGCGGACCTGGGAGGACCTGTCTGGCCGAGTGGACCCGGGAGGATCTCCGTGGCTGAGAACGGACCCCTTTGAGTGGACGGTGCTACTGGACCTGGGAGAGGGCGACCATGTGGACAGCGTGGACACATGGAAATGCAGGTGGGTGATCATCGCGGAGAAAAAGCAGAACATGGCCGGGCACAGTGGGGGATCCCAGCACTGTGAGAGGTGGAGGCAGGAGGATCGCCTGAGCTCAGGAGTTCGAGACCAGCCTGGGCAATGTGGCAAGACCCTGATCTCTACAAAACATACAAAAATTACTCGAGCGTGGTGGCACACCTGTGGTCCCAGCTACTCAGGAGGCCAAGGTGGGAGAATCGCTTGAGCACAGGAAGTTGAGGCTGCAGTGAGCCAAGATCACACCACTGCACTCCAGCCTGGGTGACAGAGCAAGACCGTGTGCACTGTGTAACTCTACACGTATGCCACGCATTGAACTGTGTCCTCCGCCCCAAAATTCATCTGTTGAAGTCCTAACCCCTAGTACCTCAGATTGGGACCTTGTTTGGGAAAAAGACTGCTGCAGATGTCATTACGGATGGGGTCATGGAGGAGTTGGTGGGCCCTATCCAAGCCTGGTGTCCTTGTCTCAGGCGGAGCTTTAGAACACAGGCACGCACAGGAGAACGCACGTGGAGATGGAGGCAGAGACTGGAGTAGTATTGCCACCCGCCAAGGGGCACCCAGGTCTGCCAGGAACCAGAAGAGCCACAGCAAGGCCTGGGACAGTCCATCAGTCACAGCCTTAGAAAGAACCCGCCCCGCAGATGCCGCGACCTCTGATACACAGCTTCCAGAGCTGAGAGGGAATTTGTTTCCACTGTTTACCAGGCTGTGGCGTTTCCTTAGAGGCCCACAGCCAGCTAACAGGTGCACATCTCTGCACACACATGTATGTATGTGCCTGTAGGTTCCAAAAGCCAGCTGTGCTCTGGCATTCTGTTAGTATGTAACATTGTGTTTGTGCTTTGTTTTTTAAGAATAGAGATGGGGTCTTGCTGTATTGCCCAGGCTGGTCTTGAACTCTTGGCCTCAAGCAAACAATCCTCCTGCCTTGACCTCCCAAAGTGCATGATTATAGGCAAGGGCCACCCAGGTGGGTGGTGTTTTTTTTCTCTTTCTCAGTTTTTTTGAGACAGGGTCTTGCTCTGTTGCCCAGGCTGGAGTGTAGTGGTGCCATCATGGCTCACTGCAGGCTTGACCTCCCAGACCCAAACGACCCTCTCACCTCAGCCCCTCGAGCAGCCGGGACCACAGGCGTGTGCCACCACACCCCACTAATTTTTAAAAATATTTTGTAGAGATGGGGTCTTGCCACCTTGCCCAGGCTGGTGTTTGCGTTTTAATAAAGCTGTTTTTAAAACGCGAAGGAGCAGTGAATAGAATGATGTAGAGGGTTTCTTGCCCATTCTACTTCAACTCCAGAAGGCCAAGTTCTTGCTCCTGGATGTCATAAAAGTGAGGAATGGCAGGAATTCTGTCTGCAAAGGAGGGACTCTCCCAGCTTCAGCCGACACGGCACTGCCTGCCGGCTACAGAACCGCACACGCACGGCACGTGGAACAGCTGGTGAGGACGGCGCGGTCCCATGGCTCTGCTGCTGGCCTTTCACAGGGTGCTGCTCACGCCCACACCCGCCCTTTCTCCTCGGGAGCATTCACTCAGCCAGGTGCCAGGCCCAGGGCTGTCCAGGCAGGGGCTCCACCCTCCCGCAAACGTTCACTCAAACTGCACTTTCTGGTTGGTGCACGCCTGGCTCCTGGCTCCTACGGGAAGTCTCTGGGGGCATCACTGGGACTGCTAGGTTCAAACCACCCATCGCGACGATGTCCTTTCCTGTCCTCCTAGAAACGTTTAAGCCAGCCACAACCCCTAGGAGCCTATGAAGCACATGGCCTGAAACGCCAGGAAAGCACTCTCCAATCCCGGTGGCAGCCATGGGCTCCAGGCTCCCAGCCACGGGGACTCACAGGCAGTCACAGGCTGTGCGCGCACCTGGAAACCCTCGTGGCAGCCAGCCCTGCCCAGATGCCTGCCCTGCCCTCGGCAAGCTCAGAGAGACTGGAACAGCACCACCGGCGAAAGGCCCAGGCAGGACACACACAGGCTGGGAGACTGCACGGCTCCTGGCTGCCCTGCATTCCGGCCTGTTCGCTCCACCAGTTACTAACAGCAATGCCCTTAATATGCGCCCAGCTAGGTGGCCTCCGGGAGGCGCAAAGACTCTCCCAACTGCAGCTGCTGGTTCACACCACGGAGCCAGCCAGGGGATGACAGTGTAGACAGCAGACACTCTGGGAATGGCCTCAGAGGATGACACACACCTCACAGCACATGCACCCCATAGCACACGCACCCCACAGCGCACACACCCCACAGCACACGTATCCCATACACACACGCCCCATAGTGCACACGCCTTCCAGCATACACACCCCATAGCACACATATCCCACAGCACACATACCCCACAGCATACACGCCCCATGGCACAGCACACACACCCCACATCACACATATCCCATACACACACGCCCCATAGTACACACGCCTTCCAGCACACACACCCCACAGCACACGCACCCCACAGCATAGCACATGCACCCCACAGCACACACACCCCGCAGCACACGTATCCCATACACACACGCCCCATAGTGCACCCACCTTCCAGCATACATACATACCCCACAGCACACATATCCCACAGCACACACGCCCCAGGGCACACACGCCCCAGGGCACACGCACCCCACAGCACATGCACCCCACAGTACATATATCCCCCAGCACACACACCCCACAGCACACGCACCCACAACACAGCACACATGCGCCCCACGGCACTCGCCCTCAGTGTCCCGTGCTGATTCTCATCCCGCCACCTGAGGCCGGAACGAGGTCGTCAGCTGCTGTTCCCTGTCCTCCCTGCTGGGAAATGGCGTCCGAGCCTCAGTGGGGCATCAGGACGTGGAATTCATGAACAGGGTTGACAGAGACGTGAGGCCGTCACTGCCGAGCCTGCAGCTGTGGACGGACCTGTCCTCACAGCCACCTCATGGCGTCAAAGGGTCCCGAGGCTCACCTGGCAGTAACCCACTCCCTGGTTATGGTGCCCATATGCCAGCAGCACATTGTACAGCGTCTTCTGTAAGCAGGGGTCCGTGGTCTTCCGGAACTTCACGTTGTCGGGGAAGGTCCGGTTCAGGTCTGCGGGAAATTCAGAAGGAATCACCCACGGGTTTCTGCTCCGCAAGCCTCCCACCCCTCCAGCTGCCCCGAGGGTGGCCACCTGGGTTCCACCTGAGACTTATGGACTGGTTTTCACCCTGGCCGCACAGCAGACTCAACACAGCCAGAGCGACAGGCTCACTGGGCCAGGAAGGAGGGGTGATCCTGAACTCGGGGCGGAGAGGGGCCCTAACCGTCCTTCCCGCAGAGTCAGGGACGGCAGAGCGACCCCAGAGCTGGTGGCCGGGCCACGGCACTCCCTCCTTGATGCCCGTCTCCTCCCGGCCCCCAGCACAGGTCTCCTGCACCTCGGACCTCGCGCGTAGCAGAGGCAACTCTGCCTCGAGGACCCAGGGTGACAGGTGGAGAGAAATGCACACAAAACTTTGGGGTGTTTTCCTAATTTCAAAGATCCAAAACAGAAGAAGAGAGAATAAACTGCGACTCCTCAGAGATAAAGGACATGGCTGAGGGCTGGGAGCTGAATAAACCTCGCGTTGTCAGCTTGTGTGTGCAGGAGGCATCCCTGCTGGCCTCTTCCTTCCTTGGCACCAACCCCTCCCGCTGTCCCACCCAGGCATCTCTTGGCAGGACGTGCTGGGGGACCCGGATGCCACATGGGTCCCTGAGACTAACCAAGCCTCATGCTGACCCAGTGTCAGGCCTCACTGAAGCTGACCTCCACATTAACTCTCCATGCAAGCCGAGCAGGAAGGGTAACGCCGGCTTGACAACTCCACTGGTTTCTGCTCCCACTGGCCCTACCTCCATTAGAGGTGTTCGCCAGGCACCCCATGCGGTCACCAGCAGACAGCCGCTTTCTGCACAGGTTCCAAGATGGACTCACAGCAGTCCCCGCCAGCCGTGACGCTGAGGTGGGTGTACACCCAGCTCTGGAGGAAACCAGCCGCCTGTGGTCTCTCCATAACGGCTGTAAAATACCGTGAGTCTGTTTCTGACCTCTGGCCCCAGGCCTTATCTTTGCTTACAAAACACTAGATTTGGGCGAACATCAGTTCAATGCCTCAGAGCACATTATTTCTCATTGTGTGTTTTCTTACCAAAGAGCCTTTTTTTTTTTTCTGGAATTCTAAACATTCCAAAAAATGGAATCAGTCAAGGGGAAGTTAGTATTTTTGCTATTTCAGACTAGAGTGAACAGCTGTGTTCATTTCTATGTAATATTTTTATTGAGTTTTTCCATATATATATATGGAAATATATATATATATATATATTTGACACAGGGTCTCACTCTGTCACCCAGGCTGGAGTGCAGAGGTGCAATCATGGCTCACTGCATCCTCGACCTCCAGGGCTCAAGCGATCCTCCCACCTCAGCTTCCTGAGTAGCTGAGACTACAGGCACACACCACCATGCCTGGGCTAATTTACATATTGTTTTGTAAAGACAGAGTTTTGCCATGGTGGCCACGCTGGTCTTGAACTCCTGAGCTCAACTAATCCGCCTGCCTCAGCCTCCCGAAGTGCTGGGATTACAGGCGTGAGCCACGACGCTAAGTTTCTTGATATGTTTTGATAACATCCTGTGGGAAAGGAGATGGCCCCATTTCCACTGTGGAGACGGAAAAGCATGGGAGCTTTCTGTCTGCACTGCGTGGCCCGGCATTGGCTCTGTGGCACTGGACCATCCACTGCGTGGCTCCTGAAAGATAACTGACCAGGTGGCTCCAATTACTAAGCACAGAACTGCCATGGATCCAGCAGCCCCACACTCTAGGTAGGAGCCCACAGCTGAAAGCAGGGACCCAACAGAACCCACAGCTGAAAGCAGGGACCCAGCAGAACCCACAGCTGAAAGCAGGGACCCAGCACCACACTCCGGGTAGGAGCCCACAGCTGAAAGCAGGGACCCAGCAGAACCCACACTCTGGGTAGGAACCCACAGCTGAAAGCAGGGACCCAGCAGAACCCACACTCTGGGTAGGAACCCACAGCTGAAAGCAGGGACCCAGCAGAACCCACACTCTGGGTAGGAACCCACAGCTGAAAGCAGGGACCCAGCACCACACTCCGGGTAGGAACCCACAGCTGAAAGCAGGGACCCAGCACCACACTCCGGGTAGGAACCCACAGCTGAAAGCAGGGACCCAGCACCACACTCCGGGTAGGAGCCCACAGCTGAAAGCAGGGACCCAGCAGAATCCACATACCCAGGCTCACGGCCGTGCCACCCATAACAGCCGTGTGGCAGGAGAGCCCAGGGGTCCACTGACAGATGGATAAATGAACAAAATGTGGTCTGCCCATGCGTGGAATATTATTCACCCTTAAAGAAGGAGGAAATTGTCACATGAGATGCAGCACAGAGGATCCCTGAGGACTGAGGAGAGAGAAAGGGCCCCAGCTGCTCAGGACGCAGCCCACTGGACTCCTCTTATGTGACCCTGGAGTTGCCAAAGCACGGAGACAAGCGCACAGCGGGACTGCCAGGGGCTGGGCGAGGACACGGGGTTCAGTGCTTAACAATGGGGAAGCTCCCAAGAGCTTCAGCTTGGGAAAATGAAACGATAAGTTTTATATTAGGCATATTTTACCATAATTTTAAAAAAAATTCAGCCAGGTGGGTGGCTCACTCCTGTAACCCCAGCACTTTCGGAGGTGAAGGAGGGAGAATCCTCAGAGCCCAGGAGTTCAAGACCAAAACCCCATCTCTGCAAAAAAAACAAAAATTTAAAAATGAGCCGGGGTGGTGGCGCACACCTGTGGTTCCGACCACTTCCAGCTACGCAGGAGGCTGAGGCAGGAGGATCGCTTGAGCCTGGTAGGTCATGGCTGCAGTGAGCTGTCACTGTGACTGCACCACTACACTCCAGTCTGGGTAACAGACTGACACCTGTCTCAAAAAAAAAAAAAAAAAATTCATCCAAAAAAACCACACAACAGAGCCTTTAAATTCATTTTTCAGACAGCAGTGCTCTGTTTTAATATGCACCCCCACCCCACCCCCACTGCACCCAAGCTCTCCCCTCTTCCCAACCTGAATCAGCGTTTCTGGCCGCCAGGCTGTGTATCTGTTTGGAGACCTTTGGCGGCAATCACTCTGTGGTCAGGATGCAGCCTCTCCCCTGGCAGCCCCAGCCCCCAGCCTGGGGAGCCCCCTCCCCACTGCCTCAGCCCTGTGGCCAGGAGACCCCCAGGAAGGGCAGCAGGATGCACCATGTCCTCCCCGTCCCAAGTCTTTCTAACCTCTCAGCACTTTAAAGCCACTGGGTTTTTTTAAATTAAGTATATTGTGTTTAAATGTGTATTTCTCAAAAACTGTTAAAATCAGACGGGCAGATGTACTTTCTAAAAATCTCTTCAATTTAGGTTAACCAATTTTTTTTTTTTTTTTTGAGATGGAGTTTCACTCTTGTTGCCCAGGCTGGAGTGTAATGGTGCAATCCCAACTCACCGCAACCTCCACCTCCCAGGTTCAAGCGATTCTCCTGCCTCAGCCTCCTGAGTAGCTGGGATTACAGGCATGCGCCACCACGCCCAGCTAATTTTGTATTTTTAGTAGAGGCGGGGTTTCACCATGTTGGGCAAGCTGGTCTCGGACTCCTGACCTCAGGTGATCCGCCCTCCTCAGCCTCTCAAAGTGCTGGGATTACAGGTGTGAGCCACCAAGCCCGGCCTTAGGTTAATCAATTTTGTTAGCACTCTGAACTTCTGAGAGCCAGGGACCCTATGGCTACGTGATTACTGAGAAAAATCAGAGGAGCAGGGAGTCCAGCAATTGTGATAACTAGACACAAAAAAGGAAGCCCTGGTGTGTGGCCTCATGAGCGCAGCTGCGTCTGAAGGCCACGCCATCAGTGCACGGTGTGAAGTGCGCCGGCAACAGAGGCTGCCTCTCACTGTCCTGCGAGTCTTCATGGAGCGTATCTGCTCCTTTGTGACCATTTCCTTATTAGCCAGCGAGGCACGTGAATATTTGCTGAGTGAATTACGATCATTGTTCTCCCCTTGCAAAGCCTTCAGTTTTGATTCTTTCATGGAGGAAGACGTAATTTCAAGTTAAAACCAGCAGGTGCACCGCTCACTCCTGGACGCTGAGACTAGACACTGGGTGGAAACCGGTTCCTTCTGGCCCCCGAGCCCTGCACCAGAGTCCGACCCCCACCGCCTCACCTGTCCTGATGGCGTCCTCCAGCCTGGGGTTTCTCTCTCCCTGGAGAAGCCGGTGGTAGTAGCCGGGATTCTGGTCCATCTGAGCCTGGGCCCCACTCAGCGCCATCCAGACGCGGGCACGGTGCTCCAGCGGGACCCCTTTCCGGACATAGCGCTTCACTGAAGGCCGAGAGGACAGCGTGTGAGCTGGACCAGGGGCCTGCGGGGCCCACGCGTTCCTGCCACACTTTCCACTCTCACCAGTTCTCTTCTTAAATCAAATATTAAAGAGACCCAGAACTTCGTCCATCTCCACCAAAACTGGTACATATACGCCTTTAAAAATTCTGCTCTCCTCTCCCTCTCAACAGAGCACAAATCAGACTGGCTACAGAACCACCCCCACGCCCACTTCACCATTCAATGCAGGTGGTCAGGAAACAGAGCCGCGGTCAGATGGCTGCTCTGCAAAGCTTCCTGGGAGCTGTGCAGAGGAGCAGCAAAGGGGCAAAGCAGTGAGAGGCCCAGCTGAGAACAAGGAGGCTGGCTGGGTTCAGCTGTGAGCACCTCAGGTGGGACGCCACAGCTGGCAGAACACAGTTTTAGTGGCAGACGTCACTGTCCAACTTGTGCAGTTAATCTCTATATAGTGAAAGCTACTCCATTTTGTAGGGATATTTTAATTGACAATAAAAATGTGAAAAAGTAATTAGTAATTTTAATGGCCACAGAAACATATAGGGACAGAAGCCAAAAGCCATGAGCTATCTTCATTATTCAATACTGAGTAATTTCTTAGGTAGATGGAAAAGATACGTATGGCTAACATCTGAAGTAATTATGTTAAGTCCAAAGCTGCGACACTGTGCTCTTAACCTACAAAACAGTTAATTTTCAAAGCAAATATCTAAAGTTTTGCTGTTTTCCTTTGATACTACACTATACATATTTTATTTTATTTTATTTTTTTCGAGATGGAGTCTTGTTCTGTCGCCCAGGCTGGAGGGCAACGGCACAATCTCAGCTCACTGCAACCTCCGCCTCCCAGGTTCAGGCAATTCTCCTGCCTCAGCCTCCTGAGTAGCTGGGATTACAGGCAGCTGCCACCATGCCTGGCTAATTTTTGTATTCTTAGTAGAGACAGGAGTTCACCATGTTGGCCAGGATGGTCTTGAACTCTTGACCTCATGATCCGCCCACCTTGGCCTCCCAAAGTGCTGGGATTACAGGTGTGAGCCACCCTGCCTGGCCCTGCACATATTTGAAAAGAAACCAATATTTTAAAGGAAACCATACTTTACAAAAGAAAAGGCATATGCAATTTGTAAAATTCTATAAGCCGCCATAAAAAAAAAAACTGAGGCACCAGCTGTATTTAGCAGATAAAAACTCATAACTCTATAGGCTACAGTCAAGGAAAGCACTATAGGGTAAAAGTTTATGAGCTCAAATTCCAAGGTGACCCATAATGTATGATCATCTGGACACGAGCAGATGACCCTGTGCTGTGTGATCACTGAGAAAATCAGGCTGTGGGAGGACAGGCCCTTGTCTGTCCACTGGGCCTCCCACTCCTGGAAGGGAACCTGGGAGGCAGTAATTGCTCACTAAATACGTGACGAATGATACAAGGACAACAAGAGAAGACCCAGAGAAAGAAAACAGACACTAATGTCATCCACTGAAAGCCAAAGAATCCCTCTTAAGGGCCGGGCGCAGTGGCTCACGCCTGGAATCCAGCACTTTGGGAGGCCGAGGTGGGTGGATCACGAGGTCAAGAGATGGAGACCATCCTGGTCAACATGGTGAAACCCCATCTCTACTAAAAATACAAAAATTAGCCAGGCGTGGTGGCTCGCATCTGTAGTCCCAGCACTTTGGGAGGCCAAGGCGGGTGGATCACGAGGTCAAGAGATCGAGACCAGCCTGGCCACCATGGTGAAACCCCATCTCTACTCAAAATACAAAAATTAGCTGGGTGTGATGGCTTGCATCTGTAGTCCCAGCTACTCGGGAGGCTGAGGCAGGAGAATAGCCTGAACCTGGCAGGTAGAGGTTGCAGTGAGCCAAGATCACGCCACTGCACTCCAGCCTGGCAACAGAGTGACACTGTCTCAAAAAAAAAAAAAAAAAGAATGCCTCTTAAGAAACCCTCGTTGCTGGTGTAGAAACATATTCGAGGATCACGTCTCAGGTAACGACATCTCAGCACACTTGGTTTATGGTTTATTCACACTGCTTATGGGAACATGAAAAACATGTTTTGCTTTATTTTTAAAATTCTACCAAAGACACCAATAATTCAGCCTGACTTTTCCTCCAAGTTAGTACGATTCATACTGAGGTTTGCTGTAGGTCTCATGACCCTCCGAGGGCAGCTTGACCAGGAATACTCTGAATGAGTTCTTAGTCATTCTGTGCTAAACAACAGCAGGAGACGGTGAGTCCCAGCACGGGCAGGGACTGTTCTAACTGAGAGGGACAGAAGCAGAAAGGAGCGGCCATGCAAAAACCAGTGGTACTTCTACAAACTAATAATGAATGACTGGAAATCATATATTTAAAACTGGGGCCTGGCGTGGTGGTTCATGCCTGTAATCCCAGCACTTTGGGAGGCTGAGGTGGGTGGATCACCTGAGGTCAGGAGTTCAAGATCAGCCTGACCAACATGGCAAAACCCCGTCTCTACTAAAAAAATACAAAAATTAGGCGGGCGTGGTGGCAGGTGCCTGTAATCCCAGCTACTTGGGAGGCTGAGGCAGGAGAATCGCTTGAACCTGGGAGGTGGAGGTTGCAGTGAGCTGAGATTGCACCACTGCACTCCAGCCTGGGAGACACAGAGAGACTCCATCTCAGCAAATAAATACATAAAAATAAAAAAATAAAATTGGCATCATTTACAATAGCAACAAGAAATAAAAGGAGAAGTACTTAGGTAAAAATCTAATGAAGTATTTGCAGGATCCAAATGCTGAATGCTGCAAAAGAAATCAAATAAGACTGAAATAAACTAATAGATACACCATGTTTACGGATTGCAAGGCTCAGTCTTAAGACGTCAGTTCTTCCAAAGTTGATCTACAGATTCCTATATACACCTCCTTATCACTGTTCCAGGAAAAAATACTTTGTAGACAATGACAAGCTGATTCTAAACTTTATATGCAAAGTGAAAAGAACCAAAACAATTTTGAAAATGAAGTTGGAGGAGACGTATTATCTGATTTTATGCTTTACTATAAAACTACAGTAAGACAGACAACGTGGTACTGGAAAAAAGTTAGACAAATGGAATAATGGGATATAATAAGGAATCCAGAAAGAGACCCACACAAACAGAACCAATTGCTTTTTGATAAAGGTGCAAAGGAAATTTAATGCAGACAGAATAGTCCATCTACAAAAGAATGACTAAAATAAAAAAACACCAACAATATGAAGTGCTGGCGAGAATGTGGAGCAATGAGAACACTCATACATTTGTGGTGGGAATGCAAAATTTACAGCCACATTGGAAAGATGGTTTGTAATTTCTTACTAGTTAGTTAAACATACACTTATCATATGACCCAGCAATCCCATGCAAAGTGTTTAGTCAAGATAAATGAAGACTAAGTTCACACAAAAACCTGTAGGCAAATGTTTATAATGTTGGCTTTACACATTCCAAATGTCTTCTGCTGATGGATTTTTAAAAATTGTAGTACATCCATAAATGAAGTACCTCAGCAATAAAAAGGAAGGAACTATTGACACATACGAGGTCCTGGATGGATCTCCAACGCATTAGGTGAAAGAAACCAGACTCAAAGGCTACAATCTGTATGATTCCACTAATGACACCACAGAAATGGCTGAACTACAGGAATGGGGAAGAGCTCAGTGATGTGGGCAGTGGGCTGACTTCAAAGGACAGGATTGTTGAAGGCGACAGAATCTTGACTGTGGTGATGATTGCCTAGCCGCGTGTTTGTCCAAATTCACAGAACCATATACTGTTAAGAGTGAATTTTACTGTAAATTGTTAAAATTATTTGACAGGCCAGGTGCAGTGGCTCATGCCTGTAATCCCAGGAGACCCCATCTCTACAAAAAACTCTTAAAAATTAGCTGGGCACGGTGGTGCACACCTGTAGTCCCAGCTACTCTGGAGGCTGAGGTGGGAGGATTGCTCCTCTAGGCTGCAGTGAGCTATGATCGTCCCACTGTCCTCCTGCCTGGGTGACAGAGCAAGACTCTGTCTCGATAATAACAATAATATCAAGGTTGTTTTTAAGGGAAAGGTCAAAATGGCTAAACGCACCAGCTCTGAAGTCAGACACTCTGCTCCGCTATGACTTGCAGGCTCCAGACCCTGAGCGTGCCTCGGTTTCCTCATCGTGAAGTGAACACAAGGCACCGAACCTGCACCCGAGGCCCCCTAGCAGCTCTGGCAGTTGGAGCAACACCCGGAAGCTTCACAGAACAAAGAATTCTGCGACTTTTTGATAAGTTTGTTATCTGGATTTACACTGTTTCTTTCTAGAAGAAAGAAAATGGTTTACTTGTCCTCACAGACTGACACTTTCCCAAGGGCAGGGCTAACCCACAGAGCATCAGTAATGTTTGGAGAAGTATAAAATATCAAGTCAAAACAGCTGGGAAATTTTTAAAAAGAAGCTACATCCAGAGAACTGACGTCCATCTGTCTACCCTGACAAAGTCAGGCAAATCCCCAGTTTTTCAGTGTATCTTTGAAAATATGTTTTCTCGATTTAACTTAGGTGGTGTTAATATTCTAAGCCACCAGGAAGGAGGTCTCCAAGAAGCCAATGGCCCTGAAGCTGCCTCCCTGCAGACGTCTCTTCTCGAGATGGAGAATGAAATAGGAATTCAACAGGACTAAGTTTGTTGAATTTAGTCTTTCCAGGGAGGAAGAGGAAGCTGTCTTCCTAAGGGCTCCTGGTGGACATCTGCTATGGAAAAAGGAAAATACAATATTTATTGTACCCACCAAGAGTGTGATCAGGCAGAATACGTAATAACTGTCCCTTAAGACATGTGGAATGCTGAGATTGGTAGATGATTGCGTTCCTGGAGACTTTAACATGGGGAGCGCAGAAGAAAATCCTCCAAAAACAGAAGAAAGAACTCTATCGCTGTCAGCCTAGAATACCTGGCAGGAAGAAGTTGTATTCCCATTTTTGGAATAACTCGTCCACTCCAGTTTTATGCCTGACCCTCCGCTCTTGGGGCTCTGCCAGTGCTCATGGGCACCCTGACGGTCACACTGGGACCCAGGCCCCAGCCCAGTAGAGACATACGCGATCACTGACTCCACGTGCCTCCCACCGGAGTCACCAGCATCCCTACTCCCTGCAGAACAGGCTCACAGCCCTGTGGCTCCCACCCCTCAGGCTGAGGCTCATATGGGATCAAAGAGATATATTTGCTCACAGACCCATTTATGCCAGTGATGCTTGCTACCATAATCACACAGTCCAACTACCACTACATAAATCAGCCCAGTGTGGTGGTTCACGCCTGTCATCCCAGCACTTTGGGAGGCTGAGGTGGGCGGATCCCTGGAGCTCAGGAGTTCGAGACCAGCCTGGCTAACAAGGCAAAACCCATCTCTACTAAAAACACAAAAATTAGCCGGGCATGGTGGCGGGTGCCTGTAATCCCAGTTACTCAGGAGGCTGAGGCAGGAGAATTGCTTGAACCTGGGAGGCAGAGGTTGCAGTGAGCCGAGATGGCGCCGCTACCCTCCAGCCAGGCTGACAGAGCTAGACTTTGTCTCAAAAAAAAAAAAAATTAAAGCAAAAAGAAGAAAGTTGCTACTTCAATAAAAACAAAGTGAAATTTTTAGAAAGAGTTGATAGAGACCAGTGCTAAAAAAAAAAAAAAAAAAAAAAAAGTAAAAACAAAACTGTTGAATTAGGTGTAAAATAATTGCGAAGGATTGGGGAAAAGAATAAAAATCTGGAGGATTTTGCATCTGGATTGCTTTTTTCCTTTTCCCTGCTCTTCCCAGAACCCCCTCCCAAGTCCGTATTGGAAGGTGGGGGCAATGAGCTGAGGGGTTCCCTAAAAAGGAAAATACGGAACCCAAGTTAGCAGCCCCTAGTCAAAGAAAAGGAGAGCGACAGGACAGACCCAAACAACAAAAGCAAAGACAGGAGAATGATTGTGCAGTTGTGTTTTCTGTAAAAACAAAAAGTTTATGCACAACCATACATCTTTCAGATTCTCTGCTGTAACCAACCTCCAGGTCACACCCACAGGACTTCCCACGGACTTCCCCTGCTCTTAAAGCAAACTGCAGAACCAAGCGTGGACTTCTGCTCCTGGGGGGATGGAAGGACAGTCCCCTGCGGTCATCTCTATAGGAGATGGGGGCCATGGGTGGGAGAGAAACTCCCTGTGGCACTTTGTAGCCCTCAGTATGATTGAAGTGTTTACCATGTACATAAATTATGCCTTTCAAGTTCACATGTCTTATATACTTTTATGTTACTTTTTAAAATTAAAAGAGTTAATTTTTAAGAATAAATCAGGCGCAGTGGCTCCTGCCTGTAATCCCAGCATTTTGGGAGGCCGAGGTGGGCAGATCCCTTGAGGTCAGGAGTTTGAGACCAGCCTGGCCAATATGGTGAAATCGGTCTCTACTAAAAATAGAAAAATTAGCCTGGCGTGGTGGTAGGTGCCTGTAATCCCAGCTACTTGGGAGGCTGAAGCAGGAAAATCGCTTGAACCCAGGAGGCAGAGGTTGCAATAAGCTGAAATCATGCCACTGCACTCTAGCCTGGGCGACAGAGTGAGAAACTCTGTCTCAAAATAAAAAAAAATAAAAAAATAAAAAATAAAAATAAATTAGCCAGGTGTAGTGGTGCGCACCTGTAATCCCAGCTACTCAGGAGGCTGAGGCAGGAGAATCACTTGAACCCAGGAGGTGGAGGTTGCAGTGAGCCCAGATCACACCACTGCACTCCAGCCTGGGCGACAGAGTGAGACTCTGTCTTAAAAATAAATAAATCAAAAAGAATAAATCAAAAGGAAAAATAAAGACACACGTTCCACTGGAAACATGTGAACATGCAGAGGCCACAGGGATGGGACATGATGCATTCGTGGGAAGCATATAGGATATTAGCTTCCATCTCTATAAAAAATTTAAAAATTAGCCAGTAGTGGCCGCGCCAGTGGTCCCAGCTATGCGGGAGGCTGAGAGAGGAGGATGGCTGGAGCCCAGGAGGTCAAGGCTACAGTGAGTGGTGACTGTGCCACTGCACTCAGAGGGATATCCTGTCTCAAATAAATAAATAAAAGCAAAAGTTGATCTTGTCACCTCCTGCCTGGAAAGCCTTTAACAGTTGCTTCTCTGTGCCTGGCCGTGGTCACTACACACCTCCGACCCTCCGCCCAGGTGCAGGGTCCCTGGCTTCATCTCTGTCCTTCCCCACCAGGTCCCTACTGCTCGGTCCCTCGAAGCTCAGCTGCCATTCACATCCCCCTTCTCAGGAAGCCCCCAGGACTCCCCTTTGACCCCACTTCTCTGAGTTCCTGGCGCCAGGGCACACTCCCACCAAGCCCTCACCCCAGGCAGACGCTTCACTCATTCACTGAACACACAGGGAAGTCGCCCGGCACTGCCCCAGGTTCTGAGGACTGAGCAGTGAATGAAAAATCCGTTGCAGGGAGGAAGGGTTTTTGACTCCCGCAGGGGCTGTGCGGGGAAAGGCAGAAATGAGGAGGTGCCCTCCGCACAGGGAAGCCTGGGGAGCCCCGGAGGAGGGGGCCCTGCAGCCAACCCCGAGGCGGGCGGGCGGCCAGGCCGGTGCTCACCGCAGCAGGAGGAGGCCCGGGGTCGCGGACGAGCGGCAGGTCGAGCAGGACCCTGTGGGTCCCGTCACAAGGACGGAGTCCCCCTCTGTCGCCCAGGCTGGAGTGCAGTGGCACAATCTCAGCTCACTGCAGCCTCCGCCTCCCGGGTTCAAGCCATTCTCCTGCCTCAGCCTCCCAAGTAACTGGGATTACAGGTACGTGCCACCACGCCCGGCTAATTTTGTATTTTCAGTAGAGACGGGGTTTCACCATGTTGGTCAGGCTGGTCTCAAACTCCTGACCTCAGCTGATCCGCCTACCTCGGCCTCCCAAACTGCTGGGATTACAGGCGTGAGCCACTGCGCCCGGCATGTATCGAGTTTTGATCCATCCCGATCTGGCTCCCTGCTGGGAGGGACGGGTCTCCTTCGCGTCCGACCAGCCCGCCCATCTCAAAGCGGGAAAACCGGTCCCTGCGGCTGCCCTAGCTCGGAGCCCGCAGCCTCGTCCCGACCTGCCCGGAAAGGTTCCTCCCCCTCCCTCCGCTCCCGGAGCCCGGACTTTGCCCGGCCCGTCCCAGTCCGACCCACCTGCGCCCTCGGGACCCACCTGCGCCCCCGGGACCCACCTGTCCGGCTCCTGGGGATGCCCCCGCCCTGCAGCAGCCGGGACCACTTGATCGCCCTGCGGGTGAGCGTGACCAGGTAGCTGGAGAAAAACTTCTCGTAGGCGGCGTCGTCGAAGTCCTCAGGCCGCTCGAATCCGTACGGGTCGATCCTGCAACACCGAGAGAAGGAGGCCGGCGTCCCCGAAGTTTCCTCTGGGGGGTCGGGGGCCCGCGCGGGGACCGCAGCCGCCGGGGACGCCCGCACCCCGCGCCACCCACCTAGGGACCCGCGAGCCCTCGGCGGGCTCCATGCGGGGAGGGAGGCGCGCACCGAGCGAGGCCAGCGGGTCCCAAGTTCGCCTCCCGGCTCCTGGGCGCTCAAGTCCTTCCGGCGGGACCGCGGGCGTGGGGGGCGGGGCTGGGGGCGGGGCTGGGGGCGGGGAGGGGCGGGGGCGGGGGAGGGACAGGGAGGGGGTGGGGAGGACTTGGGGACAGAGGAGGGGCAGGAGCCGGTGAGGGGCAGGGGAGGACCGGGGGAGGGGCAGGGGAGCACCCAAGGCGGGGGAGGGGCGGGGCTGGGGGCGGGGAGGACTTGGGGAGATGGGAGGGGCGGGGGAGGGGGGAGGGGGGAGAGGGGAGGGTGGGGGCGGGGCAGGGCCTGCTCCTGGGGCTTCGGAGGCCGCGGCGTCCCGTGGGCAGAATCGGGGGCGCCTCCCGCAGACCCCCCGCGGCCTGGACCCGGGTGAGAGGAGCTTCTTCTGCGATTCCTTCAAACCTCAGTGCCTGGCCGACCCGACTCTGACACCTGACTCCTATTTGTATTTTATTTTTTATTTTCTCCGCTGCATTTCAAAGCCGAGACCAACACACAAATGAGAAACCCCCAGGGGCGCCCGCCCGTTCCTGCCCCCGCAAACCAGGGACCGGGGTCCCCCCACCGGCGAGCCAGGCCTGGGAGAATCCAGGGCAGCTCTGGTTCTGAGCGGCTTCTTCTCGGTCCGCATCCCATGACATCGTCCTGAGATTTCAGCTGCTTTTCGTGTCCGGGAGGCCCCGGAAATTTGCCAGAACTGCGGATTTTGAATTTTGCTCTGGCGACGTGGCAAAGGGGAGACCCCAGACGTGAGGTGCTGGGGCGACCTCGCCCTGGGTCCCCCAGGGGTCTGGAGCGGGGGCTCCTCCGACAGCCCTCTCCCCGCCTGTGATTTAGGCCCAGGGCGTCCTGGACAGGCCCCAGGCGGAGGCCGTTGCCGGACTCCAGACGCACTTTCCTGTGAGAAGCAGCCCGGCCTCGTCTGGGTGAGGCGAGGATCACAGGCTCAGCGTCCCCTGCGCGTCCGTCAGGGCCTTTGGGAACCAACTTGGGACCTTCCCATGGGTGTTTCCGGAATGTTCCATGCGAGTGCCACCCAGAAGCCTGGACAGCAGCGTGTGGAACGGACCGGTCCCTAGGTGCGCACTGCCGCCTCTGCCTTTCACCCTTCTCCAGCCCTTGCAAGACTGGGGGGGGTTCAGTGCTCAGCGGAGCGGAGCCCCCGACACGGTTCCTCCCGTTCCTAGTCTGCTGGTTCTGGGAACTCCCCAAGCTTTCAGCCCAGCTCCTCAGCACTGGCCTTTGGTAACAGGCGGCGTCCCTCGTTTGAAAGGTCGCACAGCCCCTACTCCACGGTCTGACCTCCTTGGGACGTTTAGACCCAAACAGGAGACAGGGACATAGCCTCCTGCCCCTCGGCCTACGGGTGCCCCACAATCCAGGACTGACATGTGGGCGTCCGTCCCCAGGGTCTTCGAACCCCGTCTGGGCTCCTCTCTGCCTAAGTCAGTGACGCCCTGAACCCCTCTCGGGCTCTAACTGATGCCCGAATTTCCTATATCGCGTCTCTCGCGCTTTCTGGAGCAAGAGACACAGTCCTGCTCCCCACTTCCCAGCACCCAGGGTCCTGCGCCCAAATCGCCCCACACCGCCCAGCTTCTGTTCCAACCCCAGGCCTGGAAGCCTCACGGCTCCCCTTTTCCCTAATTCCTGCCTTCTGGCCATGGAGATGGGGTTCTAACCTCCCTTCCCCACCACTGCCGTGGAAA
The DNA here is from genome assembly GCF_009828535.3 of Hylobates moloch. Classification (NCBI taxonomy): domain Eukaryota; kingdom Metazoa; phylum Chordata; class Mammalia; order Primates; family Hylobatidae; genus Hylobates; species Hylobates moloch. The sequence goes on from NW_026652279.1 coordinate 174,129,003, forward strand.
GCAGCGTGGCAGGCAGCCCAGACCAGGGGCGCCGGCCCGAGCCTGAGTGTGATGGCAGGACTGCCACCAAGTGTATTTTTGGGCCAGATGTAGGGAGACTGTGGGAGCAGGTCAGATAAGAGCGGTGCCCTCCAGGAAGAGTGGAGAGGAGAGATACAGAGAGGCCGGAGCCCCAGGCTCTGTACAGGGTGGGCAGCCAGACCGAGGCAGCTAGAATGGTCTCCGACTCCAGCCCAGGCCTGGCCAAGCCCCAACCTGGGACCTGACTGGGAGACAGCAGCTCCCACCTGGGACAGCTCCCACCTGGGACCGTGTCCCTCAGGTGCCTCCATTCACCGCCCCCCCCACCCCAGTGCCAAGCACCCAACAGGCACCCGAGCATCCTCACACAAACTCCCTTTCTGCGAAGCCACCAGCACGGTCAGCCATGATGCAAAAGCCAGGTGCACACCCACCCCAGGAGTGACTGTGCTGGCCACAGCTGTTCCAGACAACCCTTTCTCAGGGAGGCTTTGCAGTGCTGGAGCTCTGGGTCAGCTCACCCTGCAGTTCAGGGACTCAGAATTAACCCTCCCCTGGGGGACCCAGCTCCCTTGCAGGAGGCCCGCTTCAGTCTGAGGGGCCTCAGGGGCCGTGCCAGGGGGCCTCTGTGGGGTCACCACCCATGATGCCCCTCCTTCCTTCAGGAATTCAGCCGTCTTGTTGCTTTTTTTTTTTTTTGAGACAGAGTTTCGCTCTTGTTGCCCAGGCTGGAGTGCAATGGCTCAATCTCAGCTCACTGCAACCTGCGCAGTGGAGTTCAAGCGATTCTCCTGGGTTCAAGCGATTCTCCTGCCTCAGCCTCCCAAGTAGCTGGGATTACAGGCATGCGCCACTACGTCTGGCTAATTTTGTATTTTTAGTAGAGACGGGGGTTTCTCCATGTTGGCCAGGCTGGTCTCGAACTCCCGACCTCAGGTGATCCGCCCACCTCGGTCTCCCAAAGTGCTGGGATTACAGGCGCGAGCCACTGTGCCTGGCCCTTGTTGCTTTTTTGTAGAAGCGGCTGCCCTTTGGAAGTTAGAAGGGCTTCAGGAGTACTTCAGTTCTGGGGTGCCCATCAAGATGGAAGGAAAGTCTAGCATCGTCAAGGCTGGGAGGACCTAAGAAAATGGGATGTTAGTACAGAGGACAAAGATAACGGCAGCAGAACCCACCAAGCAGTGATGAACCACGACGTGGGCATCTTCGTGGAGCCACGGCATGTGCCAAACCCCGCGGAGCTCCAGGCTGTCCTGGAGGCTGAAGCCAGTCAATCGACCGCATGCTGCCTGGTTACAAGAGACGGGCAACTGGGAGTGGGGAGGGTCACCCAAATCTCACTGCAGGAAATTCCAGTGCAGTGCGACTCTAGCCCTGAGGGGAGACCTGCGGGTCCTGGTGCTGCAGAGCTGTCTGGGGACTGGGACGCTGCATTTCCAACCCACTAGCAGGAGGCCCTGCTCTGGCCCATGGACCGCATTGAGCAGCCAGGCTGTGGAACCCGTGGCCTGATTTTCAGCAGAGGGCTGGAGACAGAAATCAGGGGGGCAATGTTATAGGTGGACAGGGTGTGTTAGTATTTTCAGGGAGAGTCAAGCCCTAATCAGAGGTGTGTGTGTATATATGCATACATAATAATATATAACAGTAATGATTATTTTTAAGGAAAATTGACAGTGATAAGCTTTACCTGAGCCCTATGATCCTGGGAGGTTTGGAAGTCCCCCCTTTATGTTCTGGAAACAGCTCAGAACCCCGTCCCCAGGTGACAAAGATGAGATTCATGATGTCCCTTATTTACCTGTGACAAGGCCGGACACACCCTCCAAAGTCCTGTCTTTTGCCTCATAAATATGTAACTGAACTGTCGTTCTCATTGGAACCAAATGCACTGGTGACCAGTCCTGGTTAAGTCTCTTCCAGGGCCTTGACTGTGTGCCCAGCCTCAGCCTGGGCAGGGGTTCAGATGCAGCTCTCTCGCATCGCTGCCTGGTCAACAGGCCCCCCACCCCCTCCCCACACCAGGCTGCTCCACCACACACAAGAAAACCGCGTTTTGCCCAACACTTGAGACCTCACAGGTCTGACACGCTTGCAATCATCCTTTCAGAAACAGTACCAAGTGTAGATTTTTTAAAACGCTCTTGATTTATTTATTTATTGCTCCTGGCAACCACTCTTCTACTTTCTGCTTCTATGCATTGGAGATTTGCTTTTTTTTTTTTTTTTTTTCTGGTGAGGGGGTTTGCGACAGGATCTCGTTCTGTCACCCAGGCTGGAGTGCAGTGGTGTGATCTTGGCTCACTGCAGCCTGGAACTTCCGGGCTCAAGTGATCCTTCTACCTCAGCCTCCTGAGTAGCTAGGACCATAGGTATGTGCCACCACACCTGGCTAATTTTTTAGTTTTTGTAGAGATGGGGGTCTTGCTATGTTGCCTAGGTGGTGTCAAATTCCTGGGCTCAAGCAATCCTCCCGCCCCAGCCTCCCGAAGCACTGGGGTTACCACTGTGCCTGGTCCTGATTTGTTTTTTATTTGACAAAAGAGGAGTACTTATGGGTAAAATGATATGAAGTCTGGGGTTGGCTTTAAAAATACTCCAGCACGCCGGGCACAGTGGCTCACGCCTGTAATCCCAGCACTTTGGGAAGCCGAGGTGGATGGATCACTTGAGGTCAGGAGTTTGAGACCAGCCTGGCCAACATGGTGAAACCCCTTCTCTACTGTAAACACAAAAATTAGCCGGGTGTGGTGGTGGGTGCCTGTAATCCCAGCTACTCGAGAGGCTGAGGCAGGAGGATCGTTCGGAGGTGGAGGTTGCAGTGAACCCAGCTCACACCACTGCACTCCAGCCTGAGCAACAGTGAGACTCTGTCTCTTTTTTTTTTTTTTTTTTTTGAGACGGAGTCTCGCTCTGTCGCCCAGGCTGGAGTGCAGTGGCGCAATCTCGGCTCACTGCAAGCTCCGCCTCCTGGGTTCACGCCATTCTCCTGCCTCAGCCTCCCGAGTAGCTGGGATTACAGGCGCCCGCCACCACGCCCGGCTAATTTTTTGTATTTTTAGTAGAGACGAGGGTTCACCGTGTTAGCCAGGATGGCCTTGATCTCCTGACCTCATGATCCACCTGCCTCAGCCTCCCAAAGTGCTGGGATTACATGCGTGAGCCACCGCGCCCGGCCTATAACCCTGGTGGTATTATGGCCGTCAAAAGGCAGCAGGCTTGACCCAGCCCCTATTCAGGACCCTCCCAAGCTCAGGGACCACTGCTATCAGCCTCTGGGAGGTTGCCAGTGTGGGAGGCCCACCTTAAGGACGGTCACCTCAGGGCCTCTCTTGTGGGGGTTCTGTCCGAGAAGGCCTCTGAAGAAGGAAAGCAGGTTGAGGGGGATGGGCAGGGGTCTGATGGGGAGTCATGGGGTGTGCTGGGGACTGATGGAGTCTGATGGGGACTGACGGGGACTAATGGGGTGTGATGGGGTCTGGTGGTGACTGATGGGGACTGATGGGGTCTGATGGGGATGACGGGGTCTGGTCTGATTTCAGCATGGCAATGTAAACTGATTCCTCATCTTTACAGGTGCAGTCACCCATGGCCCATCAGACACAAATGCATACCCGACTGTTCCCCTGCCCCATTTTGTCTGTGTGATCTTATGTAAAAATACAGATTCACTGAGCCAGGCAACGGCAGGAATGACTCTTTTTCCCTACCCTTTTCTTTTTTTTTGAGACGGAGTCTCACTCTGTCGCCTAGGCTGGAGGGCAGTGGCACGAACTCTGCTCACTGCTAGCTCCGCCTCCCGGGTTCACGCCATTCTCCTGCCTCAGCCTCCCGAGTAGCTGGGACTACAGGCGCCCGCCACCACGCCTGGCTAATTTTTTGTATTTTTAGTAGAGACGAGGTTTCGCCATGTTAGCCAAGATGATCTCAATCTCCTGACCTTGTGATCCGCCCGCCTCGGCCTCCCAAAGTGCTGGGATTACAGGCGTGAGCCACCGTGCCCGGCAAACTTGTGCTATTTCATCAGGGACCACCCCAAACAGAATGATGGCGTTTTGCTCCTACCTGGGCGTGTTTGTGTGTGCCTGTCAGTGTTTGTGTCGGAAAGCTGATGTCAAGGTCAAACGCATGATCAATGTTCCAAGCAGGGCACAGGCAGGGCCTGGCTGGTCAGCGCCATTTCTGTCAATCAATGTTCCAAGCAGGGCACAGGCAGGGCCTGGCTGGTCAGCGCCATTTCTGTCAATGTTCCAAGCAGGGCACAGGCAGGGCCTGGCTGGTCAGCGCCATTTCTGTCATCATACAGTTTCTATCTTCCACTGGAGTTTTTATGTCAAGAGTTCCTCAGCGTTTCTCACTATGAAAATGTCCCAACCCTGCAATTCTGTGGCGACATGCAGGCCAGTGGACGTCTCAGGGGACCCCCACGTGTGCTTCCAGGAAGAAGCTGGAGCGGTTCTGGCTCTGACCTCCAGCAGCTGACTCTGGGCTTCTGAGAATTTCGGCTTCTTTGGCCCTCGGGGGCATTCTCTCTCTTCCATTTGGCTTTTTCTTAGGAAGCAAAACAGTTTTAGGCCAGTCGCGGTGGCTCACGCCTGTAATCCCAGCACTTTGGGAGGCCGAGGTGGGCGGATCACCTGAGGTCAGGAGTTCAAGACCAGCCTGGCCAACATGGTGAAACCCTGTCTCTACTAAAAATACAAACATTAGCCAGGCGTGGTGGTGGATGCCTATAATTCCAGCTACGCAGGAGGCTGAGGCCAGAGAATCGCTTGAACCTGGGAGGCAGAGGTTTCAGTGAGCCGAGATTGTGCCACTGCACCCCAGCCTGGGTGACAAGAGCAGAACTCCATTTAAAAAAAAAAAGGAAGCAAAATAGCTTCTTCTGTACAATCTTTGGGACAAATCTGTCATAAAAAGTTCCACCAAGCAAGGTGAGAAGCTTGATAGCTTGATTGTTTGTTTTGGAATAATCTACAAGCATCCTAAGATTGTATCGAATCCCTCGGTGGCAGGGGATCAGCAAAGACTGAAGTTTGTGGTGCAACAGTGTGTAAAGCTAGTGGCACGCACATTCCCAGGTCCTTCACGTAGGGCCAAAGCAAATTGTTCAAAGTGACGCCAAGGAGCCAGATCAATTAAAAATATGCAATTATTATTTGTACATTAAAAATAAAATTTAATAAAATAAGTATGAAAAACTATGCTCATAGCCACAGATTTGTTTGCAGGAGCCACTCAGGAAAGAATAATTAAACAAGCGGCCTGGAGAGGCGGAAGTCCAGGAGTAGGGTGTTTATTTTTAGAGGCCGTTGACATGTATCAACAACCAGCTCCCTGCAGGCAGGAGCCGCCCCTCACTGCCTGGAGCTGCGGCCTTCAGCTGTGGAGGGAGGGGATGCTGGCTGACCCCTCCCTGCCTCCTGCAGGGGTTCCCCTTCACTCACCACGTGTCTCCTCCCTGTCCATCAGAGGTAGGCCCGCGTGCTGTCCCCGTCCCCTTTTAACATTTGGCAATATATATATAACATAAAATTGACCATCTTAACCATTTGAAGCTTGCAGTTCAGCAGCATGAAGTGCAGCCATCACCACCGTCCTCTCCAGAACTTTCCATCCCCCTGAAGTGAACTCTGGACCCACTGATCACACACTCCCCACTCCCTCCCCCAGCACCTGGCACCCACCAGGTGCCACATTATTTTCCTTAATGTCCCAGTGGATTTCACTCCTCTAAGGACTGTGCTAAGGAAAGAAAAGAACTTTTATCTGAGGAAGGCAAATCCTTTCCAATGATCAGGCCCAGAGAAACATTAAAATGGGACTGGGTTAGAGGCGTTTGAACCAGAGCAACACCATCCTGAATAGCAGCGGGGTAGAAGGCTGAGACCTTCTGGACGGCATTCCCAGGAGGTCAGACATTCTAAGTCACAGGATGAGACAGCAGGTCAGCACAAGATACAGGTCATAAAGACCTTGCTGATAAAACAGGTTGCAGGAAAGAAGCCGGCTAAACCCCGGCCAGGCGCGGTGGCTCACACCTGTAATCCCAGCACTTTGGGAGGCTGAGGTGGGCGGATCACGAGGTCAGGAGATCGAGACCAACCTGGCTAACACGGTGAAACCCTGTCTCTACTAAAAATACAAAAAAATTAGCCAGGCGTGGTGGTGGGCGCCTGAATTGCTTGAACCCAGGAGGCGGAGCTTGCAGTGAGCCGAGATCGTGCTACTGCACTTCAGCCTGGGTGACAGAGTGAGACTCCGTCTCAAAAAAAAAGAAAAAAAAAGAAGCTGGCCAAACCCACCAAAACCAAACTGGCGACAAGAGTGACCCCTAGTGACCACAAACCTGACCCCTGGTGACCACAAACCTGACCTCTGGTGGTCTGCACTGTCACATTCCCACCAGCGCCATGATAGTTTACAGATGCCATGGCAACGTCAGGAAGTTACCCTATATGGTCTAGAAGGGGAGCATGAATAATCCACCCCTTGTTTAGCATATCATCAAGAAATCACCATAAAAATGGTCAACCAGCAGCCCTCAGCTGCTCTGCCTATGGAGTAGCCATTCTTTATTTCTTTACTTTCTTTTCTTTTTTTTGTTTGAGACAGGGTCTTACTCTGTCACCCAGACAAGAGTGCAGTGGTGCTATCTCAACTCACTGCAACCTCCGCCTCCCAGGTTGAAGTGATTCTCCTGCCTCAGCCTCCCAAGTAGCTGGGACTACAGGCACCCCCCACCACGCCCAGCTAATTTTTGTATTTTCAGTACAGATGGGGTTTCACCATATTAGCCAGGCTGGTCTCAAACTCCTGACCTTGTGATCCACCCACTTCAGCCTCCGAAAGTGCTGGGATTACAGGCATGAGCCACCACGCCCGCCCCTTTGTGTCATTCTTATGCCTTTGCATCCTCATAGCTCAGCTCCCACTTATGAGTGAGAACATATCATGTTTGGTTTTCCATTCCTGAGTTACTTCACTTAGAATAATAGTCTCCAATCTCATCCAGGTTGCTGTGAATGCCATTAATTCATTTTTTTTTTTTTTTTTTTGAGACAGAGTCTCGCTTCGTTGCCAGGCTGGAGTGCAGTGGTGTGATCTCGGCTCACTGCAACCTCCACCTCCCGGGTTCAAGTGATTCTCCTGCCTCAGCCTCCCAAGTAGCTGGGATTACAGGCATGCACCACCATTCCCAGCTAATTTTTGTATGTTTAGTAGTGACGGGGTTTCACCATGTTGGCCAGGATGGTCTGGATCTCCTGACCTCATGATCCGCCTGCCTTGGCCTCCCAAAGTGCTGGGATTACAGGCGTGAGCCACCATGCCCGGCCAATCCACTTCTTTTTATGGCTGAGTAGTATTCCATCATATCACAGTTTCTTTATCCACTCATTGGTTGATGGGCACATTTGGGCTGGTTCCACATTTTTGCAATTGCACATTGTGCTGCTCTAAACATGCACGTACAAATATCTTTTTTGTATAATGACTTCTTTTCCTCTGGGTAGATACCCAGTAGTGGGATTGCTGGACCAAACAGTTTTTCTACTTTTAGTTCTTTAAGGCATCTCCACAGTTTTCCATAGTGGTTGTACTAGTTTAGATTCCCACCAGCAGTGTAGAAGTGTTCCCTGTTCACCGCATCCATGCCAACTTCTATCACTTTTTGATGTTTTGATTCTGGCCATTCTTGCAGGAGTAAGGTGGTATTGCATTGTGGTTTTGATTTGCATTCCCCTGATCATTAGTGATGTTGAGCATTTTTCCATATGTTTGTTGGCCATTTGTATATCTTCTTTTGAGACGTGTCTATTCATGTCCTTAGCCCACTTTTTGATGGAATTGTTTGTTTTTCTTGCTAATTTGTTTGAGTTTGTTGTAGATTCTGGATATTAGTCAGATGTATAGATTGTGAGGATTTTCTCCCACTCTGTCAGTTGTTTGTTTACTCTGCTGACTGTTCCTTTTTTCTTTTTTTGAGATGGAGTTTTGTTCTTGTTGCCCAGGCTGTTGTGCAATGGCACAATCTCAGCTCACCGCAACCTCCACCTCCCAGGTTCAAGCAATTCTCCTGCCTCAGCCTTCCAAGTACCTGAGATTACAGGCATGCACCACCACGCCCTGCTAATTTTTTTTTTTAATTAGAGATGGGGTTTCTCCATGTTGGTCAGGCTGGTCTCAAACTCCCGACCTCAGGTGATCTGCCCGCCTCAGGTGATCTGCCCGCCTCAGCCTCCCAAAGTGCTGGGATTACAGGCGTGAGCCACCATGCCTGGCCCTCTGACTGTTCCTTTTGCAGTGCAAAAGCTCTTTAGTTTAATCAACTCCCAGCTATTCATCGTTGCTTTTATTGCATTTGCTTTTAGGTTCTTGGTCATGAAATCCTTGCCTAAGCCAATGTTTAGAAGGGGTTTTCCAATGTTATCTTTCTGACTTTTTACAGTTTCGGGTCTTAAATTTAAGTCCTTGATCCATCTGGAGTTGATTTTTGTATAAAGTGAGAGATGAGGATCCAGTTTCATTCTCCTCCTTGTGGTTTGCCAATTATCCCAGCACCATTTGTTGAATAGGGTGTCCTTTCTTCACTGTATGTTTTTGTTTGCTTTGTTGAAGATCAGTTGGCTGTAAGTATTCGGTTTTATTTCTGGGTTCTCTATTCTGTTCCATTGGTCTATGTGCCTATTTTTATACCAGTGCTGTGCTGTTTTGATGACTACGGCCTCATAGTATAGTTTGAAATCAGGTAAAGTGAAACCTCCAGATTTGTTCTTTTTGCTTAGTCTTGTTTTGGCTATGAGGGCCCTTTTTTGGTTCCACATGAATTTTAGGATTGTTATTCTAATTCTTTGAAGAATGATGGTGCTATCTTGATCGGAATTGCTTTGAATTTGTAGACTGCTTTTGGCACTATAGTCATTTTAACAATATTGATTCTACTCAACAATGAGCATGGGATGTGTTTCCATTTGTTTGTGTTATCTATGATTTCTTTCTGTAGTGTTTTGTAGTTTTCCATGTAGAGGTTTTTCACCTTCTTGGTTAGGTATATTCCTAAGGTTTTTTTGTTTGTTTTTTGTTTTTTTTTTTTGCAGCTATTGTAAAAGAGATTGAGTTCTTGATTTGATTCTCTGCTTGGTCACTGTTGGTGTATAGAAGAGCTACTGATTTGTGTACATTAATTTTGTATCTGGAAACTTTGCTGAATTCTTTTATCAGTTCTAGGAGCTCTCTAGAGGAGTCTTCAGGGTTTTCTAGGTAACAATCATATCATCAGCAAACAGTGACAGTTTGACTTCCTCTTTACTGATTTGGATGCCCTTTCTTTCTTTCTCTTATCTGATTGCTCTGGCTAGGACTTCCAGTACTATGTTGAAGAGGAGTGGTGAGAGTGGACATCCTTGTCTTGTCCCAGTTCTCAGAGGGAATGCTTTCAACTTTTCCCCATTCAGTATTATGTTGGCTGTGGGTGTGTCATAGATGGCTTTTATTACATTGAGGTATGTCCCTTGTATGCTGATTTTGCTGAGAGTTTTAATCATAAAGTGATGCTGAATTTTGTTGAATGTTTTTTCTGCATCTATTGAGATGATCATGTGATTTTTGTTTTTAATTCTGTTTAATTCTGATAAAAATTTGTTTTATCACATTTATTGACCTGCGTATGTTTTTTTCTTTGTTTGTTTTAGATGGAGTTTTGCTCTTGTCGCCCTGGCTGGAGTGCAATGGCATGATCTTGGCTCACTACAACCTCCGCTTCCTGGGTTCAAGTGATTCTCCTGCCTCAGCCTCCCAAGTAGCTGGGACTACAGGCGTGCGCCACCATGCCCAGCTAATTTTTGTATTTTTTTTTTTTTTAGTAGAGACGGGGTTTCACCATCTTGGTCAGGCTGGTTTCGAACTCCTGACCTCATAATCCACCCACCTCAGCCTCCCAAAGCACTGGTATTACAGGCGTGAGCCACCGCGCACGGCAACCTGCATGTGTTAAACCATCCCTGCATCCCTGGTATGAAACCCGCTTGATCATGATGGATTAACTTTTCGATATGGTGTTGGATTTGCTTAGCTAGTGTTTTGTTAAGGATTTTAGCATCTATGTTCATCAGGGATATTGGTCTGTAGTTTTCTTTTTTGGTTATGTCCTTTCCTGATTTTGGTATTAGGGTGATACTGGCTTCATAGAATGATTTAGGGAGGGTTCCCTCTTTCTCTATCTTGTGGAATAGTGTCGATAGGATTGGTACCAATTCTTTGAAAGGTAGAATTCTGCTGTGAATCCATCTGGTCCTGGACTTTTTTTTGTTGTTGGTAATTTTTAAATTACCATTTCAATCTCGCTGCTTGTTACTGGTCTGTTCATGGTATCTAGTTCTTCCTGATTTAAGCTAGGAGAGTTGTATTTTTCTGGGAATTTATCCATCTTCTCTAGGTTTTCTAGTTTATGTGCATAAAGGTGTTCATGGTAGCCTTGAATGATCTTTTGTATTTCTGTGGTGTCAGTTGTAATATCTCTCGTTTTGTTTCTAATTGATCTTATTTGGATTTTCTCTTTTCTTTTCTTGGTTAATCTTGCTAATGGTCTATCAATTCTCTTTTCAAAGAACCAGCTTTTTTATTTATCTTTTCTATTTTTTTTTTTGTTTGTTTCAATTTCATTTAGTTCTGCCATGATCTCAGTTATTTCCTTTCTTCTGCTGGGTTTGGGTTTGGTTTGTTCTTGTTTCTCTAGTTCCTTGAGGTGTGACCTTAGATTGTCTGTTTGTGCTCTTTCATACTTTTTGATGTAGGCGGTTAGGGCTATTAACTTTCCTCTTAGCACCACCTTTGCTGTATCCCAGAGGTTTTGATAGGTTGTGTCACGATTGTCGTTCAGTTCAGAGAATTTTTTTTTTTTTTTTCTTGAGACGGGGTCTTGCCTTGTCGCCCAGGCTGGCATGCGATGACGTGATCTCGGCAACCCCCGCCTCCTGGGTTCAAGCGATTCTCCTGCCTCAGCCTCCTGAGTAGCTGGGATTACAGGCACCCACCACCACACCCCGCTAATTTTTTTATTTTTAGTAGAGACAGAGTTTCACCATGTTGGTCGGGCTGGTCTCAAACTCCTGACCTAATGATCCACCCACCTTGGCCTCCTAAAGTGCTGGGATTACAGGCAGGAGCCACCGCGCCCAGCCAGAGAATGTTTTGATTTCCATCTTGATTCCTTTTTTGACTCAGTGATCATTCAGGAGCAGGTTATTTAATTTCCATGTATTTGCACGGTTTTGAAGGTTCCTTTTGGAATTGATTTCCAGTTTTATTCCACTGTGGTCTGAGAGAGTGCTTGATATAATTTCAATTTTCTTAAATTTATTGAGGCTCATTTTGTGGTATATCATGTGGTCTGTGTCGAAGAAAGTTCCATGTGCTGTTGAATAGAATGTATATTCTGTGGTTGGTGGGTAGAATGTTCTGTATATATCTGTTAAGCCCACTTGTTCCAGGGTATAGTTTAAATGTGTCAAATTTTTTCTTTGTTGACTTTCTGTCTTGATGACCTGTCTAGTGCTGTCAGTGCAGTATTGAGGTCCCCCACTATTATTGTGTTGCTGTGTATCTCATTTCTTTGGTCTATTAGTCATGGTTTTATGAACTTGGGAGCTCCAGTGTTAAGTGCATATATATTTAGGACTGTGATATTTTCCTGTTGGACAAGTTCTTTTATCATTATATAATTTCCCTCTTTCTGTTTTTTAACTGCTGTTGCTTTAAAGTTTGTTTTGTCTCATATAGGAATAGCTACTCCTGCTTGCTATTGGTGTCCATCTGCATGGAATGTCTTTTTCCACCTCTTTACCTTAAGTTTATGTGAGTCCTTACATGTTAGGTGAGTCTCTTGAGGCAGCAGATAGTTGGTTGGTGAGTTCTTATCCATTCTGCAATTCTGTATCTTTTAAGTGGAGCATTTAGGCCATTTACATTTAATGTTAGTATTGAGATGTGAGTTACCATTCCATTCATCATGCTATTTGTTGCCTGTATAACTTGGGGTTTTTTTTCCTGGTATTTCTGTTTTATAAGTGCTGTGAGATTTATGCTTTAAAGAGGTTCTGTTTTGATGTGTTTCCAGGATCTGTCTCAAGACTTAGAGCTCCTTTTTTTCTTCTCTCTCTCTCTTTTTAAAATTTTATTATTATTATACTTTAGGTTTTAGGGTACATGTGCACAATGTGCAGGTTTGTTACATATGTATACATGTGCCATGTTGGTGTGCTGCACCCATTAACTGGTCATTCAGCATTAGGTATATCTCCTAATGCTGTCCCTCCCTCCTCCCCCCACCCCACAACAGTCCCCAGAGTGTGATGTTCCCCTTCCTGTGTCCATGTGTTCTCTTTGTTCAATTCCCACCTATGAGTGAGAACATGCAATGTTTTGTTTTTTGTCCTTGCAATAGTTTGCTGAGAATGATGGTTCCCAGTTTCATCCATGTCCCTACAAAGGACATGAACTCATCATTTTTTATGGCTGCATAGTATTCCATGGTGTATATGTGCCACATTTTCTTAATCCAGTCTATCGTTGTTGGACATTTGGGTTGGTTCCAAGTCTTTGCTATTGTGAATAGTGCCACAATAAACATACGTGTGCATGTGTCTTTATAGCAGCATGATTTATAATCCTTTGGGTACATACCCAGTAATGGGATGGCTGGGTCAAATGGTATTTTTAGTTCTAGATCCCTGAGGAATCGCCACACTGACTTCCACAATGGTTGAACTAGTTTACAGTCCCACCAACAGTGTAAAAGTGCTGGGAAAACTGGCTAGCCATATGTAGAAAGCTGAAACTGGATCCCTTCCTTACACCTTATACAAAAATTAATTCAAGATGGATTAAAGACTTACATGTTAGACCTAAAACCATAAAAACACTAGAAGAAAACCTAGGCAATACCATTCAGGACATAGGCATGGGCAAGGACTTCATGTCTAAAACACCAAAAGCAATGGCAACAAAAGCCAAAATTGACAAATGGGATCTAATTAAACTAAAGACCTTCTGCACAGCAAAAGAAACTACCATCAGAGTGAACAGGCAACCTACAAATTGGGAGAAAATTTTCGCAACCTACTCATCTGACAAAGGGCTAATATCCAGAATCTACAATGAAGTCAAACAAATTTACAAGAAAAAAACAACCCCATCAAAAAGTGGGCAAAGGATATGAACAGACACTTCTCAAAAGAAGACATTTATGCAGCCAAAAAACACATGAAAAAATGCTCATCATCACTGGTCATCAGAGAAATGCAAATCAAAACCACAATGAGATACCATCTCACACCAGTTAGAATGGCGATCATTAAAAAGTCAGGAAACAACAGGTGCTGGAGAGGATGTGGAGAGCTCCTTTTAGTAGTTCTTGTAGTGGTGGTGTGGTAGTGACAAATTCTCTCAGCATTTGTTTGCCTGAAAAAGGCTGTGTCTTTCCTTTATTTAGGAAGCTTAGTTTCACCTAGTATAAAATTCTTTTGCTGATAATTGTTTTGTTTGAGGAAGCTGAAGATGGGCCCCCAATCCCTTCTTGCTTTTAGGGTTTCTGCTGAGAAATCTGCTGTTAATCTGATAGGTTTTCCTTTATAGGTTACCTGGTGCTTTTGTCTCACAGCTCTTAAGATTCTTTTCTTCATGTTAACTTTAGATAACCTGATAATAATGTGCCTAGGCAATGACCTTTTTGCAATGAATTTCTCAGGTGTTCTTTGAGCTTCTTGTGTTTGGATGTCTAGGTCTCTAGCAAGGCTGGGGAGTTTTCCTTGATTATTCCACCAAATATGTTTTCCAAACTTTTAGATTTCTCTTATTCCTCAGGAACACCAATTATTCTTAGGTTTGTTTGAGATGGCCCAGCAAACTGGTCAGTTATAAACTATGCTGTAGGTCCCTGAAAAAAACTGGATGAGATTTCCTTCCTGTCTTGTATGTCCTTGGGAGCTTGACCTTGTAACCATGTGGTTGTGCCTTCTCTTTTCACAGTGGTGGCCTGGGTTCAGGGTCCAATTCCTGGCTTAGGGAATGAGTCCTTTATCTTCTATCTGTATTTATATGTGTTATGAGTGTGATGTTCATATATGAAAGAGCTTTAATTGGTTTAATAACAGTAAGAGCTTAAATCAGATATTTTATCAGAAAATTTAAAAATATAATGCCTTTTAGTTCATGTGACTTAAGTAATCTTTGGGAAATAAAGGCAGTTTTAAAGATTATTGGTAAAATAAAAATATCTTCAAAAATGTAAACATTTGGTCTAAATCATGCAGGTCAGATATTAAGCTTGCTAAATGCTTTAAGGTCATAAACTGCTTCTTTGACTTTTGAAAATTGTTCAATTTACCTACTTTGGAGCATTAGATTCTAGATTAGGCTAGGGGCACTAATGCAACAACAATGACATTTGGCTTATTTGGTACAAGAATCTTTTTTTTTTTTTTTTGAGATGGAGTGTTGCTCTGTCACCCAGGCTGGAGTGCAGTGGCACAATCTTGGCTCACTGCAACCTCCGCCTCCCGGGTTCAAGCAATTCTCCTGCCTCAGTCTCCTGAGTAGCTGGGACTGCAGGCTCATGCCACCACGCCTGGCTAATTTTGTATTTTTAGTAGAGACAGGGTTTCACCATGTTGGTCAGGCTGGTCTTGAACTCCTGACCTCAGGCAGCCTCCACCCACCTCAGCCTCCCAAAGTGCTGGGATTACAGGCATGAGCCGCTGCACTTGGCTTGGTACAAGAATCTTACAGGAAGCATTGTCAAATATAAAATGGTGTCTGGTTTTCTTTCGGCTGTATTTGTATATATAAATGTGTTATTGGTATGTGTTCCAAAATTACTTTTAAAACTCCTATAATTCTCACATGACTTAGTGTATGTTATTAATAGATATAATTTTTATGTAAAACTTTGTATGCCACAGAAGTAATCAAATTTCCTTATCAATCGTGGCTTTAATGATGGCTGTCCGAAGATGTTTTGTCATCCACAAACAATGGTTGTCTTGTTTTGGTCCTCTTTAGAAGGTGGTTTATAATCAGCTAAAGGACTTTGACAGATGTTCTTGAGTGCAGGTTTCTGATAACTTTGGTGATGGTGACATCAGAATAGAGGAAAAAACTTTCAGAATTCTTATGGAGAGCTGAAATGTCCATGAATATCGAACAGAAGTTAAGTACATGGACTAAACTAATATAAACCAGAAGTAATCTTTTTAACTTTTTGCTTAAAATATTGCTGATCCTTTTTTTTTTTTTCAGAATCAAGGAAACCTTTGAGCTAGTTACAGCTTTTAACAATTGAGTAAAGTATACTTGCATGAACAAAATTTGGAGCATATTTGTTTCTCTCTACCTAATTTCTCCAAAATTTGGAAACTAGTTGTGAGTATTCTTAATTTATGGCAATGTAGCTATTTGCATAAGTGCAATAAGAATCTGTTTTCCTTTTTTTTTTTGAGACAGAGTCTTGCTCTGTTGCCCAGGCTGGAGTGCAATGGTGTGATCTCGGCTCACTGCAACCTCCGCCTCCCAGGTTCAAGCAATTCTCCTGCCTCTGCCTCCCTAGTAGCTGGGATTACAGGTGTGTGCCACCACACCTGGCTAATTTTTGTATTTGTAGTAGAGATGAGGTTTCACCATGTTGGCCAGGCTGGTCTCGAACTCTTGACCTCAGGTGATCTGCCTGCCTCGGCCTCCCAAAGCGCTGGGATTACAGGCGTGAGCCACTGGGCCTGGCCAAGAATCTGTTTTCTTTTGCAACAGGACACAATTGGAGAAACTGCTTATTTTACCAAGGCTTTGACTGGAATGATGTGTTTTCCTTTAAGAAATTAAACGTGACTTACAGAGCTGATAAAGCCCCTTGGGAAAACTGACCTGATACCTTCTCTCCACAGCCCCTATACAGGGTTCCTGACCTGTGGTAAGTAAAGAATGTCACTTTCCGCCAGGCGCAGTGGCTCACGCGTGTCATCCCAGCACTTTGGGAGCTGAGGTGGGTGGATCATGAGGTCAGGAGATCGAGACCATCCTGGCTAAGATGGTGAAACCCTGTCTCTACTAAAAATACAAAAAACTAGCCAGGCGTGATGGCGGGCACCTGTAGTCCCAGCTACTCGGGAGGCTGAGGCAGGAGAATGGCGTGAACCCGGGAGGCAGAGCTTGCAGTGAGCAGAGATCGCACCACTGCACTCCAGCCTGGGCGACAGAGCTACACTCAGTCTCAAAAAAAAAAAAAAAGAAGGATGTCACTTTCTCACAGGCCCAGGAGCCCCAAGTTATCTTGGAAACTCAAGAGGAGAGAAATTTACTCAACTCATAGGTATTTGAGGGCACAAACCCGTGGCAGGGCTCGGTTCTAAGAGTCTTATCTAAGATTCCTTCTATGGAACAGAGTTCCATCAAAGCCAATTGAAAAAGCGCCTATGTGAAAAATATTCTTGCTGCACTTTACACAAATAATCAGGCCAAGTATAATACAGCAAATCAGTCTTACCATGATTTGCCTTTAGTAAAAATGGGAAACTGGAGAGAGAAATACTATGTTTCAGGAATTATGGTACGTTGTTTTTAAATTCTAGTTTCATCAGTTGTTTTTAGATTTGTTTCTGCAATTTAGGCTAACCTTGCTTATTCCTGTGAACCAACCAGTGAACTCTGACTGCTGCTCAGAAGAAATACGAGGGATGGGTAATGTAAAAATCTGAATCAATATTCTAATTCTGGGCACACTGGAGTTGGCTAGCAACCTCATATCATCTTGGTTCCAATAGTTGCCCAGTTCATGGAAAACCTTCTAATTTTGTTTACTTGGAATAATTTTACTTATTTTGCTTTACAATTGTGGAATATATTGCTGTTGTACTCTGTGTAGGTATGCAAAATAAACTTGCTCAATGTTTTCTTAAACTGAACACTTATTAACTGCCCAGATATCACCTTTTGTTGGAACTCAGGAGTTATGAATAGCCCTCACCACACTGATGCGTTCTGACTGTGCTCCTCTCTACCCTGAACACAAGAGACCCTAATAGTTAGGCAGGAATGTCATTGCCCCTATTCAGCCTGAAGAAGTTACAGAAGATGGATCTTCATCCCTCTGCAACTCTTAGGATTAAGGGTTCTCTTATAAAAGGGAAGGGGGAAATGTCAGGCGTGTTTGAACCACAGCAACTCCATCTTGAGTGGGAGCTGGGTCAAATGAGGCTGAGACCTATTGGACGGCATTCCCAGAAGGTTAGACATTCTAAGTCACAGGACGAGATAGGAGGTTGGCACAAGATATAGATCATAAAGACCTTGCTGATACGACAGTTTGCAGGAAAGAAGCTGGCCACACCCACCAAAACCAAAATGGCCACAAGAGTGACCTCTGGTCATCCTCACTGCTACACTCCCACTAGCTCCATGACAGTTTACAGATGCCATGGCAACCTCAGGAAGTTACCCTACGCACTGGTACACTCCCACCAGCGCCATGACAGTTTACAGATGCCATGGCAACACCAGGAAGTTACCCTATATGGTCTAAAAAGGGGAGGCATGAATAATCCACCCCTCGTTTAGCATATCATCAAGAAATCACCATAAAAATCGGCAACCAGCAGCCCTCAGCTGCTCCGCCTATGGAGTAGCCATTCTTTATTTCTTTATTTTCTTAATAAACTTGGTTTCACTTGACTCTATGGACTTGCTCTGAATTCTTTCTTGCGTGAGAAACAAGAATGCCCCTGGGGGTCTGGATCGGGACCCCTGCCTGGTAACAACTGCAGTCATCTCCCTCCAACACGTTGAGCTGTGTGTTGATGTCTTGGAACTTGCTAGCTGTGAATTAACCTAACAATGCCATCCCCCACACTGCAACCCACACCCTGCAGCTCAAGGGTGCACAGCCCATCACTAATCAATGTTATTTCTGTAAACCAACAAGAATTCCTGAAAAACGACTTTGTATCAGCCACTCCCTGTTCCCCTTTTTGCCTTTAAAATCCTGATTGTAATAAAGGCCTAATGGGGTTCATATCCAAGGCCACTTGGGTCTGAGTCTTCCAGGCAGCAGTCCTCACCTTGGCTCAAGTCAACTCTTTAAATCATAATTTGCACCTCGGCCTCTTCCTTCTTGTCACCCTTACGTAAGTGGGAATCCTACAGAATTTGTCCTTTTGTGTCTGCCTAATTTCACTCAGCATGGCGTCCTCAAGGTTCACCCAAGTTCCAGGGTAGGGAGGTTTTCATACAATTTTGTAGCCCACGTAACCTCTCTACTGTGGGAGGTGCTCCAAAAATGAATTTGGTTGACTCTCTTTCCTCTTTGAGCTTTCTTGGACACGTTTCTGGCTTGGTGGGCCAAGGTCTGCTAAGAAGAAACTCATCTCTGTGCATCAAAGGGGGAAATGGTGAGGGCTGTATGCCCCGGGAGCAGCCACCCTCTCAGAGGACACAGAAACAGAGCACTTTAACCTCCTTCCATCAAAGCCCTAGAAGAGGAAGGTGTGCTTTAAAAACAGACTCTTCTCATTAATCCTGTTGAAGTCTCACTCACTCTATTGCCTAGGCTGGTGTGCAGTGGCACGATCTCAGCTCACTGCCAGCTTTGCCTTCTGGGTTGAAGTGATTCTCCTGTCTCAGCCTCCCAAGTAGCTGGGACCACAAGTGCCTGCCACCACGCCCAGCTAATTTTTTGTAGAGATGGGGTTTTGCCATGCTGGCCAGGCTGGTCTTGAACTTTTGAGCTCAAGCAATCCACCCGCCTCAGCCTCCCAAAGTGCTGGGATTACAGGTGTGAGCCACCGCGCCCAGCCTTTTTTTTTTTTCTTTTTTTAAGACAGGGCCTTGCTCTGTTGCCCAGAGTGGAATGCAGTGGTGCAATCTTGGCTCACTGCAGCCCTAACCCCCTGGGCGCAACTCATCCTCCTGCCTTAGCCTCCCAAAGTGCTGGGATTACAGGCATGAGCCTCCGTGCCTGGCAGTGGGATCCTCTTTACCTGAACTGCCCAGGGACCTCCATGAGTATCCCTGGCTGGGGGCCGTGGGTCACGCCTGTAATCTCAGCACTTTGGGAGGCTAAGGTAGGAGGATTGCTTGAGCCCAGGAGTTCAAGACCAGCCTGGACAACAAAGCAAGACCCTGTCTCTACAAAAAATACAAAAATTAGTGCATACCTGTGGTCCCAGCTACTCAGGAGGCTGAGGTGGGAGAATTGCTGGAGCCCAGGAGGTTAAGGCTGCAGTGAGCCATGATTGCACCACTGCACTCCAGTCTGGGCGATAAAGTGAAACCCCGACTCTTAAATGGGCCAGGTGCAGTGGCTCACACCTGCAATCCCAGAACTTTGGGAGGCTGAGGCCGGCGGATCACCTGAGGTCAGGAGTTCGAGACCAGCCTGACCAACATGGAGAAACCCCCGTCTCTACTAAAAAAAAAACAAAAAAACAAAAATTAGCCAGGCGTGGTGGCACATGCCTATACCAGCTACTCGGGAGGCTGAGGCAGGAGCATCAGTTGACCCTGGGAGGTGGAGGTTGCGGTGAGCCGAGATCGTGCCATTGCACTCCAGCCTGGGCAATAAGAGTGAAGCTCGGTCTCAAAAAAAAAAAAAAGTATCCCTGGCACCATGACCTTCTCACAGACAGAACAGGGAAAAGGGGGGGCAGTTTACATCCCTGTGGAGCAGAGCAAACCCACACAACGAGCCTTTCAGGTGTGGGGGCAGGAGCAGGGCGGGGGCTGTCTCCCAGGGACCGTCAGCCGGTTGGCTCAGGGCCTCAGGAGCCCAGGCCAGATCCCAGGAGGCTTCTCGCCGCTACGGAGAGGACATGCGGTCAGCCCGGCTGGCAAAGTGGCCGGATCAGCGCCTGGCTGGGCCACCCTGTGACAGCGACACAGGGACTGCTGTGCCACCCCACATGGAGTGCCACACGCAGTCACAACAGCCCCACGAGGTAGGTCCCAGTATTACTATTTTACGCAAGACTGTGGTACACGCACCCGCACACACAGGTGCACACATGGCCACACAGGCCTCCACCTCTACTACCCAGACAAGTGCCCCAGTGCACATCACACATGCACGTGGGTGTGTACACAGCCTGCCCAGACACAGCCCTCCACAACACAGGGACCCACACATACACACACTCACTCATGCACACACGCACCACCCAGACACAACCCTCCACAACACAGGGACCCACACATGCACACTCATGCACACGCGCGTGTGCACACACACCAAGCTGACACGACCCTACACAACACAGGGACCCACCCATGCACCCACTAAGGAAATGTGGAAACACCACGTGACCTCCGGTGGCAAGGCCGCAGGGTCTCCGGCTTCCAGGTCCTGATGCCAAGGCTGCCCCTCCCTGAATCCACGAGGGGGTCACCACTCCCGCTCCACACCAGGGAGGGGCTCGAGAAGCCCGGAGGCCAGCGCCGAGGTCCCCGCACGTACGCTTGTGTCCCCGGCTCTGGGGAAGGCAGCCGTCCCTTAGGGGGCCGGGAGCCTGCGCGCCGCTCCGACTCCCGCCCACCCCGGTGGCTCCCGGCGGCGTCCGGATGTGGCAGCAGCTCGCGGGCCGGGGCTTCCTTTCGCAGCAGCCGCCGCCCCCGAGGCCGGCAGCGCCCCCTGGCGGACTCAGGCAGGAGGCGCCCGGCGAGGCGGGTGCCGGGTAGGCAGGCGCGGGACGGTGCAGTTCGAGGCCTGTCCCTGCAGGTGCAGGGGGGACCTGTCGCTCCCTTGCGCACCGAAGGGGTGGCAACCCCTCCCAGAGACCTGCTACCCGCGGAGCCTCCCCCGATGACTTGTGCGGTCCCCAACGGAGAGACGGGAAGCCGAGCCCTGGAGAAGCCTGGAGACATGGGCAACAGGGGCACTGGGCCTCTGTCCAGCCCCCGCCAGCGCCCCAGGGTCACACATAGGCCTTTATTTTCTGATCCTGAAAGTGATGCAAATGCATTTAAATTAATGCAGAAAGCAGTGACAGATAACGACGGGAAAACATACCTACACGTCGGGTGTGCGTGGATAACCCTGCTCACCTTTTTTCGCGTTTCTCCCCCTTTGCCCCCTTCACACGTATTTACATATTTGAATCTACTATTTTATATTGGATTTTTTTTTCTTTTTGAGGTGGAGTTTCACTCTTGTTGCCCAGGCTGGAGTGCAATGGCGCCATCTCGGCTCACTGTAACCTCTGCCTCCTGGGTTCAAGCGATTCTCCTGCCTCAACCTCCTGAGTAGCCAGGATTACAGGCGCCACCGCCACCATGTCCAGCTAATTTCTGTATTTTTAGTAGAGATGGGGTTTCCCTGTGCTGGCCAGGCTGGTCTCGTACTCCTGACCTCAGGTGATCTGCCCTCCTTGGCCTCCCAAAGTGCTGGGATTACAGGCATGAGCCACTGCGCCCGGCCTTATATTGGATTTTAAACATTAAATGGTACAATATTTTCCATTTCACAAAGTTCTTCCTCAGCTAATTTTAAATGACTGCTTATTTCACTGAATGAGACACCATACTTTACTTAACTAATCCCTTTTTTTTTTTTTTTTTGAGATGGAGTCTTGCAGTGTTGCCCAGGCTGGAGTGCAATGGTGTGATCTTGGCTCACTGCAACCTCTGCCTCCCGGGTTCAAGCAATTCTCCTGCCTCAGCCTCCCTAGCAGCTGGGATTACAGGTGCCCGCCACCACGCCTGGCTAATTTTTTGTATTTTTAGTAGAGACGGGGTTTCACTGTGTTGGCCAGGCTGGTCTCGAACTCCTGACTTCGTGATCTGCCCGCCTCGGCCTCCCAAAGTGCTGGGATTACAGGTGTGAGCCACCGCGCCTGGCCAACTAATCTCTTAATTGGTGGACATTTGTGTCACTTATGGCTGTGTCTTGAGTAGTACCATGCTGAACAGACTGCTTTTCCTAAATACAGTTTCTCAAAGCTGGAATTGCTGGGCTGAGGAGCCACGCCTTCTAAAGGTTCTTGACATTATTGCCAAATTGCTTTATAAAAAGGAAGGTCCAATGTTTGGTCCCATCAGGAATGACTGTTTCGGCACATCCTCAGAGGCAGTGAGTGTTACCAATTCCTTTTAAAAATTGGGGGTTTTGGTTGTCAACTTGATAGACCCATGAGAGTTCAATTTCACGTCTTTGACAACCACGCATGCAGTATGTGGTCCAATGCGGCACGTCCACCATGGATTTTGATGGGGACAGCCCCGTGTGCTCCAGTATGTGGTCCGACACGGCACGTCCACCGTGGATTTTGATGGGGACAGCCCCATGTGCTCCAGTATGTGGTCCGACACGGCACGTCCACCGTGGATTTTGATGGGGACAGCCCCGTGTGCTCTAGTATTTGGTCCAATACAGCACGTCTGCTGTGGGTTTTGATGGGGGTGCCCCTGTGTGTTCTTGAGTGCAGGAGGCAGAATCCATCCTGGGGAATTTGAGCAGAAAGGGGCATGGTGAGCAGTGTGGACAGCGCCCGGCTTCTTGCAGGACTGGAGGAAAGGCCTCCAAGCCCAGCTCTGCGCTGGCTAAATGAGCTTCCTTCTCTCAGCTTCCCTGGAAACATCTTTCTCTGCACACCCAGGAGACCCCATATCACCAGCTCGTCCTCATCGTGGGTCCAGAACCGGCTGTGCCCTGCCGGCCTGGGGAGGTTGCGTCTCCCTGGCAGAGCTGCATGCATCCCAGCAGCAAGGAAGGCTGGGGGTGTGGGATGTGGGACTTCTGTGCGGAGAGAAGACAGGATTCACATTGTGGGGAGCTGTCAAAACGTAGAAAAACAGTGACACTTTTGGGGCTCCCACGAAAGACTGGTGTCTTATTAATATATTTGAGCCCATTTGGAATTTGAAATGAAGCTGAGTTCCCTTCCTAACGACACAGAGCTCACAGAAGCCGCCTGTTCTCTTGGGTGTCCACCGTCAGCTCTTTCTGGACTGTTCTTCCAGTATGTGTGTGGCTTCCTGCTGTTATCAAAGTCCAAGAATTTCATAAGTTCGTTATCTTATTTTGTTTTATTTTTAGAAATTTTATTCATTTTTTTTTTTTAAGATACAAGATCTTACTATGTTTCTAGGCTGGCCTCAAACTCCGGGGCTTACGCGATCCCCCCACCTCAGCCTCCTGAGTAGCTGGGACCACAGGTGCTGCCACTGCACCCAGCATATATATATTATTTTATCATCATCATTATTGATTGAGCAATGGAAATCTATAACTTATTTGGTGCTTTTTTTGGGTTCTTATTTCTTCAAGATTTGGAAAATTCTTTCCTACGTGTGGATTTGCTGGTGGGTTGACCACCTTCTTCCAGTTTGGGATTAAGACATGACTTCCAGTGGTACAGGACGCAAGGAAACAGCCACCCAGAGAATTCAACAGCTCTTTCTCCACTCTTCAATACAACATGACCTGTGATCTTTTGTTCTTTTATTTTTTATTTTATTTTCATTTTTAAATAGAGATGGGGTCTCACTATGTTGCTCAGGCTGGTCTGGAACTCCTGGTCTCAAGTGGTGAGAAACAAACTCATCTGTCCAAACCCAAAGAAAGGACTTGGAGACCCGGAGGAGAGCGAAAGGGAGCTTTTTTTTTTTTTTTGAGACAGAGTCTCGCTCTGTCGCCCAGGCTGGAGTGCAGTGGCGTAATCTTGGCTCACTGCAACCTCTGCCTCCCGGGTTCAAGCAGTTCTCCTGCCTCAGCCTCCTGAGTAGCTAGGATTACAGGCTCGCACCACCACGCTCAGTTAATTTTTGTATTTTTAGTAGAGACGGGGTTTCTCCATGTTGGTCAGGCTGGTCTTGAACTCCTGACCTTGTGAGCCACCTGCCTTGGCCTCCCAAAGTGCTGGGATTACAGGCGTGAGCCACCATGCCCCGCCGAAAGTGAGACTTTTAATGATGGTCTTGCAAGATCGGATGTCTGATGGGCAGCCACACCCAGCACAGTTTCAACAAATAATTTATCCCCTAGTGCACAGGTCCCTCCCCCAGTTCCTCACAGGCTGAGTACTCTGGGGTCACTGTCTTCTGGGACGTCACCTATTGGTTGTTGGGCAGGGGCTGTAGTTGTTTTTTTTAGGGGTGTCCTGCTGCATTTTGTTGCAGCCCACAATGCATTTCGATCCCAGTCAGTCCAGGGGCTCTTCAAGTATTTGACTTATGACCTAAGTAGCTGGGCAGGCTGATAAGAACAGACAAAGACAGCTATTTTGCAGGCTAGTAAACTTTTATCTTAGACTAAACTTCTTTAGTTCCGGTGATAGCACCTAAGGGCTGGGGGGAAGGGAGGGAGAAGGGGAGGCCGACAAGCAGGCACTGGCGATCCAGGCGGGGGCCTAGGACATCCTGTTTCTTCTGTAGTTTGCTGACCTAAGCCGATTCAAGGCACTTTGTCTTGGAAATGGACCACTGTAGACACTGTTTCCTTCACTCCCCACTTGGCCTCCTTTGTTCTTCTAGGAGAAGATGCCTTAGCACTTTCACGAGTTTGGGGTGTGCACAAATGGGTCTTCTAATAGGCTCCTGTGTCTTCCAGTGGCTTCCCAGGCACCACCTGGGGTTGTGGACCTGAGCCAGGCCAGTCCTCTCGCTGCCAGAGAAACGACGTGCACTGCTCAGCTGCTCAGTCCTGGGCTTCCCGGGCTATGTGACATCCATTCCTGTCAAAAATCCATGGCGGCCATAAAGATTCAGCAAATGCACCGAAGCTCAAACAGACAAATGTACAGGCACTTCCTTTTGTGGTTGGGGCTTTTTCTCCTGTTTAGGGAAACCTTTGTCTATCCCAAGCTTAAAACAATATCCCAAGAATAGGGTTTGATCAGAATTCTATGTACACCAGTCTCACAGATGCCCTCAATAAGTGCTTTGAAAATAAAAGTTCTAGCCGGGCGCGGAGGATCACACCTGTAATCCCAGCACTTTGGGAGGCCGAGGCGGGTGGATCACGAGGTCAGGAGATCGAGACCATCCTGGCTAACACGCTGAAACTCCGTCTCTACTAAAAATACAAAAAATTAGCCGGGCGTGGTGGCGGGCGCCTGTAGTCCCAGCTACTCAGGAGGCTGAGGCAGGAGAGTGGCGTGAACCCGGGAGGCAGAGCTTGCAGTGAGCAGAGATTAGGCCACTGCACTCCAGCCTCGGTGACAGAGCGAGACTCCATCGCAAAATAAATAAAATAAAATAAAATAAAATAAAAGTTCTAATGAAAGCCTGCGTCATAGCTTAATTGACAGGGGTTTTCTTTCAGGACAAGAGGTGCCTGCAGCATCCCAAAGCCTCGGCTGCCGGGCCAGTACACGAGGCATCAGCTTGTTTCAGTGGAACAAGCTTTTCTCCTCACCGGATGCCAAGAACCCATGCCACCCGCGGGCACAGCAGTGGTTCGGAATGCAGGCATTCCCAGCTAGGTCTGGCGTGAGCTTAAACCACCCGCTGTTAAATCCTCATGAAAAGTCACTCACAAAGTTCTCCTGCACACAGAGTTGTGGAGCTGCTGGAGGGAAGAGGGTGTCTCACAGGCCTGCTGGGCCTGTTGCACCCACACTCCCTCCCTCCCTTCTGTCCAGTCTCCCTCCGTGGCCCAGAGGATACCCCAGCTCTTTGGCCCCCGCGGCCCAGGTGCAGTGGCCGAAGTCTAACTCCCTGGGTCTTGCTCCGAGGCCAGCACAGTCTTGACTGGACCGAGAGAGGGTCTGGGGAGAGCGCATGGCCGTGTTTCTCTAAGCATACCCTAAGGGGTTCTCCTCCCACTCGGGGCCTTGCCCCAGACCCTCCCTCCTGCCCAGGATCACTGCCCCAGGCTGGCCACATTTACCCGATGGGGGGTCTGCCCCTCGCCCCAGGCCTGAGTCCTACCTCATTTATGCAGCTGCTTCAACAATGCAAGGAAGAGATTTGTAATGGGAAAGGTATTTTATTTCTTTTTGAAATTATTTCCAGCTGAATGATGTTAGTAAAAATACAGAGAGAATACAACAAATGACATTTAGTAATTTTTTCTGACTAACCCATTTTAGGGTTGTTTATATACAAAGAAGAATACGAACAAGAAAAAATTTAATAAATAGCTGTAGCCTAATACATAACGGAAAGACCGTAACTCCAACAGCAGAGATACCCTGAGAACAGAATAAGGAGGTGGTGCTGAGCTTGTAAAATCCTAGACAACGACCCTCCCTGAGCGAGTGTCCTGAACATTCTCATAGCCACATTCTTGTAGCCGTCTCAGGACCTTCCCGCCGCCTGAGTGCACGGCCTCCCGCCCGGCCGTTGTCACTTGCACCCACAGACCTGCGGCTCACAGCGGGCCTGTCAACAGCTGGAGGAACCGTAAAAAACTGCAGGGAGGAGGCAGTCAACGAGTGGCTCAAATACACAAAATTAATAATGTTAACTAAGAAGCTAAAATAAATATCCTGTTTTCTTTTTTTTTTTTTTTTTTTTTTTGACAGAGTCTCGCTCTGTCACCCAGGCTGTAGTGCAGTGGCGCAATCTCGGCTCTCTGCAAGCTCCACCTCCTGGGTTCACGCCATTCTCCTGCCTCAGGCTCCCGAGTAGCTGAGACTACAGGTGCACACCACCACGCCTGGCTAATTTTTGTATTTTTAGTAGAGACGGGGTTTCACTGTGTTAGCCAGGATGGTCTTGATCTCCTGACCTCGTGATCCGCCTGCCTCGGCCTCCCAAAATGCTGGGATTACAGGCGTGAGCCACCGTGCCCAGCTTCTTTCTTTCTTTTTTTTTTTTTAAAAAAACAAAAAACAAAAAAAAACTTTGGGTTTTATTTAAAATGCCCGCGGGGGTGGTTAGCGCACCATTCTTCTGCTATAGTTATTTCACCCCGGGAGGGTGTGGGCCTTAGCCATGTGGAAGTGATGGTCGTATCTGCAGTGTGAATATTTCCCCGCGCTATCTTCTAACCTGCCCTGTCTCAGCTTAGTGTGAATGTACGGACCGCTCTCAAATCCTCATGAAGTCACTGGCAGTTTTTTCCTGCACACAGAGTAGCTGTGGTGTTTTTGAGCTGAGGGCAGTGTCACGCTGGGCTGCATCTGGCACACTGAGAGGACAGGACAGTCGAGCAGGTGGCCTCCTGGCCGCTCACAGACTCTGTGCCCGCCAGACTGTGAGAGGGGTTCAGGCATGACACTTCCAGAGCTGTCATCTGGAGGAGATTCTCATCATTTTTTCCACCACTTAAAATAAAACCACTCAATGCCTTCTCCAGTGCACTCTCTGGTCTATTTAAAAATAGCAACGCAATTTCCACCACTTCTTATTTCTAAAGGGAACAGCCAGTGAACATATTTTTACCTCCTGTGTCTGTCGTCATGTTCTTGCCACTCATTGCCTCAAATTCCAAATAGGTAAAGAGTGAGGGCTGCACCACTGTGCCTGGAGTGGCAAGGGTAGCCACACAAACCTGGGGGTCCCTGAGCTCCCCCAGCTCCAGGGAGGACGCCCCAGGCATGAGCAGGGGCCGCCAGTAGGACAAAGAGGCCACTCTGTCAGCCTCTGCTGGATCCCTGAGCTCCTCTCTCATGGGCCTCTCTAGTTGGGTGGCTCCGAGAGGCCAACTTCAGCCCCAACTGCAGGCTCCCAGGACTGCAGGGGCAGGGACTCCGGAGGTCCATGTGCTTCATGAGAGAGGGGACCCTGTCCTCCTAGCAGGGGTCCAGCAGCACCACAGCAAGACTTCTGTGGCCAAGTACACGCCATGCTCAACTCTGCCCCCACCCAGACCCCCGGACCGTCCTGTGTGCAGCTGGGCTGCCCCGGGACCCACACACACGAGGGGCACCCGGCACTCAGGAGCCTCCACACACAGCAACTCGCACGTAGAACCCACACACCAAGCAGAAACCCCTCGAAGTGGGCTGGGAGCATGGACCCCTGATTTATAGAGGAGGCTCCGGGTGCCCTGTGAGGGGAGCTGTGGGGACCGGCCCCTCAGAGCTCAGCACAGCCCGGCCCTGCTTCCAGACAGCAGCACTTGCACGTCCTAGCAGGTGAGGGTGGGTCAAACCTGCTGGATCTGAAGTTAATTGTTCGACTGGAAGGAAACCTGTACGCTCCCTGGAGCATGACGTCATGCCGCCTCCTTGGCGCTGCAGAGCCAAAGCCACTGGTGTCTGCCGGGGTGGGCCTTCCCCGGTAGGGGAGACCCCAGCCTCGCCGTGGGTAGGACGCGCCTGCTAAACGCCCTCTCAGACCCGACATTGGAAAACGCCTTCCTCTAAAGGAACATCGAGTCAGAAAACAGAGGTGCTCCCAGCAGGCACCAAAGCGCCTTTGCGAACGCATAGGGCTGTTTCAGGAAACTGCTCAGTAGCAAAGGCAGAAGATGCCAAGACACCTTCAAAAAGCAGGAATTAACTTTCCACAGGGAGGGCACCACCAAAAACGAGGGTGCAGGGCCGTAGAGCGACAGGCTGCATCGGTTCACGCTAAAAATCCAGCTGCTCCGGGGCCACTCAGGCAGCCATGTGGCCTCACGGGTCAGGGTTTCAGAGGCCACCGAGTGGCCTGGGATGATGGATCGTGACACGGAGGTGCATGGCTCCATCATGGGGAAGAATGTGCTTTAAAATAGATGCATGGAGGAAGAGCCTAAAAAATAGTCCAGAGTAGCAACAAAAACCATCTCGAGGCAATGTGACCACAGGTGGCTTTGATTTCCTTCTTGTGCCTCTAGACAGCATTCAAATACTCCAGCCTGAAAATGCACTACCTCAGTACCTGAACAAGGCCGGAGTCGTGGGCCGCCTCAGGCCAGGGCAGGAAACACTTCTATGCTGTTCGGGAGGATGGAGGACAGAGAGCGAGGCTCTCAGGTCACCGGCACCAGTGGCGCCACCCGCAGGGACTGCAGGGAAGGGCGGGCGGGCTCCCGTTCGTTCTCCCAGCACCCAGTTTCCAGACGAAGCTTCCTTGGGATCCTGGCTTCCCAGGGCTCCGCACTGTCCCTTTCTCAGAACTTAACGTGGGCATTTCCTGAGGCCTCTTCCTCCAGATGAGCTGGTTCCGGCCTGGGATCCCAGCGTCCCCACACCCTCTGGTGACCACCACATGGCCCAGCAGCCACACAGCACCCGGCACCCGCCTGGGCGTCTGAGGCTGGAGGAAGCTCTGCCCTTTCTTTCGAGTCATGGGGGTGGGGCGGTGTGCATCACTTTGGGCCCATGGATGGTGGGTGCCCTGCAGCCACCTCAGAGCAGGGCATGGCGGGTTGCGGGCAGGGAGCAGTGGGAGGTGGCCCTGTGAGAGCTGGGGAGGCGTCCCAAAGTGCCAGCATCCTGCAGATCCAAGGGGACGCACACACCGTGCCATGTGGGAGGTGTGAGCTCCACGCTGCAGGCTGTGTGAGAGAGGGGTGAGCCGGCACCCTCGAGTGAAGACACAAAGAATCCCGAGGGGCTGGTGAGGCCACAGGCCCGCACCTCCCACCCCCATGGCCTCTTGGCTCTGTGGGGTGACAGGGACCCGACCCACATGTAGCTCAATCCTCCCAAGGTCAGCTTGTGAAGAAGGGAAAGAAAATTCTGGAAACAGGCGTCTCTGTAGGGGATGCTCCAAGACGCATTTGGAGGCAGGAAAATGCCTGAAGTCCCTCGATGGGCGAATGTCACAGTGCTGGGCGAGCCACGGTGTGGACTCAGGGCCTCACTTTGGGAGCTCAGACGTGTCGCTGGCCCTGACACTCATTGGTCTGAAGGACAAATCGAAGGCCCTCTGGTCACGGAAGCTCTGGGCTTTGTACTTGGCCAGGTGCCTGGACCTCCCACGACACTCACGCTCTGATGCCTCCATCCTGTCCTGCGGGGCCCTCTCAGCCTCAGGGTGGTCTGGGGGCCCCTCCTGGGCCGGGGCCTGGGGAGTCCTGCAGCCCCCAGACTCGGGCGTGGGTTCAGTTGGGCTCTTTCCCAGCCCCAGGGGAGAGGTGGCAACACTCTTGCCCCTGAATGGGCGGCTTCCTGGGGGTGGGTGCCCGGTGCTGGGCTCCCCCAGGCCACTGCCCCCCGACTGTCCACCATCCCTGGGGGCTGGGCTTCTGGACCCCCCACTCCTGCCAGCAGCATCCACTCCCTCAGCTGTGCCACTAATGGGCTGCTCCCAGGCCCGAGATGCCATCCCACTTGTCAAGGCCTGTTCCCGACCTTGATCCCGAGCCCGTTCCTGAGCCCCTTTCTGGGCCTGACCCTGAGCCTCTATCTGAACCTGACCCTGAGCCTCTGTCTGGGCTTGACCCTGAGCCTCTGTCTGAACCTGACCCTGAGCCTCTGTCTGGGCTTG
>NW_026652279.1:174159372-174180176 GCF_009828535.3 Hylobates moloch
CCCTGAGCCTCTGTCTGAACCTGACCCTGAGCCTCTGTCTGGGTCTGCCCCTGGGCCTCTATCTGGGCCTGCCCCTGAGCCCGTTCCTGAGCCCCTTTCTGGGTCTGTTGCTGAGCCCGTTTCTGGGCCTTTATCTGGGTCTGCCACTGGGCCTGTCCCTGAGCCTCTTCCTGGGCCCATTTCTGAACCTGTCCTTGAACTTGTTTCTGGGCGTGTCCCTGAATCTGCCCCTGAGCCCATTTCTGGGCCTGTCCCTGAACCTGTCCCTGGGTCCCACCCTGAGCCTGTTCCTGTGCCTGGCCCTGGGCCTCTATCTGGGTCTGCCACTGGGCCTGTTCTTCAGCGTGTCCCTGAACCTGTCCCCGGGCCCGATTCTGAAACTGTTTCTGGGCCTGTCCCTGACTGTGTCCCTGGGTCCCACCCTGAGCTGGTTCCTGTGCCTGCCCCTGAGCCTCTATCTGGGCCTGCCCCTGAGCCCGTTCCTGAGCCCCTTTCTGGGTCTGTTCCTGAGCCCGTTTCTGGGCCTTTATCTGGGTCTGCCACTGGGCCTGTCCCTGAGCCTCTTCCTGGGCCCATTTCTGAACCTGTCCTTGAACTTGTTTCTGGGCTTGTCCCTGAATCTGCCCCTGAGCCCATTTCTGGGCCTGTCCCTGAACCTGTCCCTGGGTCCCACCCTGAGCCTGTTCCTGTGCCTGCCCCTGGGCCTCTATCTGGGCCTGCCACTGGACCTGTTCTTGAGCGTGTCTCTGAACCTGTCCCTGGGCCCATTTCTGAACCTGTTTCGGGGCCTGTCCCTGGGCCGCCGGGCTTCCCAGCCCCTTGGGGTCCCCTGGAGGCACAGCTGGGTTCTTGGCAGCCCTGGTGCCCTCTCCCCACGCCATGCTCCTCCCCTGCTCCTCCCAGGGTCCCTGCAGATGCTGCTGACCTTGGTCACTGCACTGGCAGGTGCCCCCAACCCCAATGGCCATCCCTTTGTCCCCGGCCAGATCCTGTGCCCACCGTGTCTGAGGCTCTTTTGCTGGGTTCAGCACAACTTTTGGGCCCAACGGCGCCACCCTCTTCCCCGCACCCCCGGGCTGGGGGGTCTCCTCCTGTGCCTGGTGACTCTGTCGCCTCCCCAGGTCCGCCTGTGTCAGGGGACGCTCCTGGGATTCACCTGCCTGTGTCCTAGGCTCGGGGACACTGGCCCGGAGCTTTGCTTGTGTGTCACCAGCAGTAGGGGGCAGGTGTGCCTGTAGATGGGGAGGGCCCCGCTGGTGGGTGCCACCTACCCACCCCATGTCCACCTCCGCGGGAGGCACCGCGGGAAGCAGATGGTCAGGCTCCGCCCCACAGGGAGACCTGATGCCCTCCCTGCCCTTTGCCTGTGGGTTCTCAGGAGGCGACGGCGGGAGTCCAGGGCCATAGCTGGGGGACTCTGCCACGCTCCTTGCCTGTGGCGTAGGATGATCAGAAGCAGGAATGCCAGACTTTGTGCTGAAACCCAAAAGGTTTCCTTCCACAGCCACATCCTTTCTGCCTCCCACAGCTGCCGTATGTCTGCTGGCTGCCAACGTGTTTGAAATGTGTAATCGGGGCGCCTCTAGGTGCCGGGCGTGGGCCGCAGTGCCCTCTGGGTGCCGGGCGAGGGCCGCAATGTCCTCTGGGTGCCGGGCGAGGGCCGCAGTGTCCTCTGGGTGCCGGGCGAGGGCCGCAGTGCCCTCTGGGTGCCGGGCGAGGGCCGCAATGTCCTCTGGGTGCCGGGCGAGGGCCGCAATGCCCTCTGGGTGCTGGACGAGGGCCACGCCTCTCAGGAGGCTCCTCCCTGCTGCTCCACTCTTGGGCTCTGAGGATCCCCCGGGGGCCAGGAGGCTGTGGCTATGAGGGTCTTGAGGGAGAGCCTCTCCTCTGGGATGGCTTTCGGACACGGCTCTGCTTCCCCCCTGGCCCCGCGTCTCTGGCTCTCCCGCTGTGCGGTCTCCAGGGCTCTGGGTGCTGCCTGGCGCTGGTGCAGGTGTGGTGCGGCTCGCAACGCTCCCTGCAGCTGCCATCGCCCCACAGGCTTTCATACCTGGTTTGGGTTGTTCATTTAATGAGGACAGTGGGTTCTCGCGAACATCATGGCTGGTGATTTCGTCGGCAGCCTTCAGGGGCTGAGAAGACTCTATCAGCGGCGGCCTTCTGCATTCCTCCAGCGCGCCGGGCACAGTCGTGCCCATCGGGGTGACACCCTCAGGCCCCGTACACCCCTTGGATGATGCCGCCAGCGACGTGGGGGCTCCTGTTGGCTTTCTCCCGGTGGGGGACGGCACCTGCTGGCTGCTGGAGGCATGGCTGGT
This sequence comes from Hylobates moloch, assembly GCF_009828535.3. NCBI lineage: Eukaryota > Metazoa > Chordata > Mammalia > Primates > Hylobatidae > Hylobates > Hylobates moloch. The sequence continues at coordinate 174,161,691 of NW_026652279.1, forward strand.
GTTTCCCCTTGGAAGGTTTTGTGAGGCTGCAGGATAATTTGTTGCAGAGCCCTTGTTCTGCGTTGATATTTCATTAGATTCCGGCAACGGCTGCTTCTCATCTCTGAACTCAGAGTTCCTCTCTCCTGAAATATCGTCAGGATTCCTGGGACCGTGTGAATTCTCAAAGCTGCCTTTGTTTTCCTTCCTGCCAGCAGGATCTGTCTGGAGTCTGTGTGTCAGAAGTGTCTCTGGGACACTGTGGTCAGCACCCACAGCCCCTCTTGCTGCTGCAGGATGCGGAGCTGCCCGTGGCCCCTGCAGTGAAGAGGCCCCGAGTCCCGCCTGCGTCCCTGCTGCTGCCGGATATGGAGCTGCCCGTGGCCCCTGCGGTGAAGAGGCCCCGAGTCCTGCCTGCATCCCTGAAAGCTTGCTCAGTTCCACTGGGGCTCGGTGACCCCTTCTGTTCTCAGTCACGGTGGGAAATTCTGTGTGTGCATTTTCGACCACATTCTCTCCTCCGAAAATACAAGAAGGTTTGTTTTCACCACTTGACGTATTTTGCAGCCTGGTGGGAGGGGCTGGCATTTCATGGACAACTGGGATTTGGACAGTTATCTGTGGAGGCTCCGTGGCAGGCTGTGTTCTCCGAGCAGCCTGGACCGATTGAGCATTCAGGGGTGGGATGTGCTCCGGCACCTTCTGTTCTGGGAAATACTTCTGGGTGGCAAAGAGGGGGTCTCTCCCTGGGTCTGGGAAGCCTGCACCTTCCCTTTCATCCTCTGAACTGCAAACTGTCATGGTGATTTCAGGGCCGTCCCCCGCACTCTCGCCTGGGGGCCCAGGAGACCACGTGAGTCTGGCTCCCCTCACCTCCTGGACACCTCCTGCGGTGCTCTCTGCGGTGGGGTCTGCCGTCCCGTCACCCCTGGCTGATCTGGTGCCCCACGGGCTGGCCGGTCCCAGTGGGGATGAAGCAGGCACAAGGCCAGGAAGGACTCCACCTGTGCAGGGAGCACAAGAGCGGGCCAGCGAGGGGACAGCATGGCCGTCCCTCCGAGCCATCACCTGGGGTGTCACGGGCTTCGAGGGCCTTGGCTGTCTTTGGGGCTCCTCCTCCAAAGGCCCCTTTCCCACTGCTTTGTTCCCACTGGGCCCCGTCTCCCTGGCACTAGGGCGCACGCTGGCTTCTCCTCTGGGTGGACACCTTGCCTCCGAGTGGCTGATTTTGGTGCAGTGGGACAGCCAGCTCCTGGGGCCACAGACGATGGTGGCGATGCTGAGGGCCGGTAGGGGCTCGGCCGTGCAGGCTAGAAAGCGGACAGGGGGCATCTTGACGCAGGTGCTGGCCATGGTGGCCGTGTGCAGCACGCGTACCTCTGGCCGGTGCATCCTCTTCCTCTGCAGGTTCCTCTTCTTCCGCTCCTGCGTGTGCAGCCTCAGCGCACTGGCCTCGGAGCACAGGCAGCTGTTCTGCTCGAACTTCTCCCGCAGCTTGGACAGCACCGAGCTCTTGCCCATGATCTTCGGCAAGAGGCCCCTGGCGGCTTTGGGCCGCTCTGCAGGGGGCTTCTCGCGCACTTCTTTCTCCTTCGCCTCCTTCTCCTCGGCGGCCAAGAATATCTTCAGGACGTTTTTCACGGTGCTCTTCCCAGCTGGGTGGCCCCAGCGGGGCTTCTCGCTGAGGCAGGGCTTTGGGGCCGGCTCCTTGGTCTTCTCCAGGAGCTTGTTGATGGTGGCACCCACGAGGCCCCCACCCAGCCCCTGCTTGTCCTTGGAGATCAGCCGGCCCACCTCCCGGGTCCTCTTGAGGTAGCGCTCCCGGCCAGTGCCCAGGAACTTGGCCTGCAGGAGCTGGAAGCGCGTGGGCCGCTGGGTGGCCTCCTGGGTCTGGGGCTGGTGGCTGGGCCTGCTCTCCCTGGCCTCTGTCCCCAGGGGCCGGTCTGCGTGGCCCGTGACATAGAGCAGCAGGCTGCTGAGGATGGAGTGGGCGGCCGGGTCACAGGCCAGCTTGCCCATCTTCTTCTTTAGGGTTTGGGCGTCCACAGACATGACGTCACTGCAGGTCTTGCTGCTCTTCCGGCTGCAGAAAAAAAGGAATCATCACTTACTTCATCATCATTTTTTTCCAAGATGACTCTATAGAACATTTGTCACGGGGCAATCCCACCTTTTCAGGGGCCCCAAAAGTCTGGTAGGGAGAAAAAGAGGTTAGGAGCCAGGAGCTGTGGTTTCTGGGCTGTCCCTGCTGTTAATTCGGGGTTGTCAGGGATGCAAAAGCTTTTCTGGGTCACTGTTTCCTGTTAAATGGCAGGAACTTCTGACACATGCTCCTCCTAAGGGCATTGAGGAGTTGACGTTGAACAGTTTTGTGAAAGCGTTTGGAAAACCGCTTTGCATACGCAACATATTAAAAAAAATTTTTAACGAACATACTTTGCTTGTACAGTAGGTAAAAAAGCATGTATAAAGAAGTGTCTATTCTCTGTGTGGCCTGTGTATGTCTCTACCTTGAAGTATGATAGATAAAATTAACAGCATAGTTAAATTCTGCCATGATCCCGGGGACCTGGGTCCCTACAGCAGAGATTCTGAAGATTCAGTAAACCGCTCAGGCTTGGGGTGGGCAGAGAAGGTGGAAAGAGTTTCCTCACAAGCTCCTGGGCAGGAACCAGCATTGCAGTGGGCAGCACCCCCCAGGAGCGGGGGAGGAGGGGGCTGCAGAGAGGGGAGGAGGGGGCTGCAGAGAGGAGGGGAGGAGGGGGTTGCAGAGAGGAGGGGAGGAGGGGGCTGCAGAGAGGAGGGAAAGACGGGGCTACTGAAAAGAGGGGAGGAGGAGGTTGCAGAGAGGAAGGAAAGGGGGCTGCAGAGAGGAGGGAGGAGGGCTGGGATCACTTGGTGGTTCTCTGGAACCCCTTTCAAAATGGCTCAGAGGAGCCACTGAGGCTGGGGGCTGCCGCCCTTTCCCAGTGAGATGTTTTTCTGCAGGTCCACCAGGGATTCCTTCCCACCAGCCCAGCTTTCAAAGAGGTGGGACAAAATGGGTCCTGGCTGGAGAGACAGGGTCTTTGTGATTTGGTGGTGTTTTCTGAGCCTGGGTCCGATGTTCTGCTTCTGAGCAGCTGTGACCACAGGAGCAAAGCTGGAAGGTCTCCCCATCTGTGGCAGGGGGTGGAGCCATCTCTGACCTCCCCAGATGGTGATTTTGTGTAGACGCACCCAGAATCTTAGCTGTCACACCTGTTAGTCATTCATTCTAAGGAAATCATCAGGGATGGGGAACAAAGACTCGAGTATTACAGGAAAAGTTGCCTTCACAGTGCTGTTTTTCATGCTGAAAAATCTAGAGCATCCTCGATGTCGAACTCCAGGGCGGCCGCACAACGGCATGTCCACGTTTGTGGGAGAAGAGTCGGCAGCTGGACGCGGCTGGTGATGTGGAGCCAAGTGAAAAGCTCACTCTAACCCGATTGTTTTTAAGAAGCTGAGGCTGGGCGCGGTGGCTCACGCCTGTAATCCCAGCGTGATTTGGGAGGCCGAGGCTGGCAGATCACGAGGTCAGGAGATCAAGACCATCCTGGCTAACATGGTGAAACCCCGTCTCTACTAAAAATACAAAAAAAAATTAGCCAGGCGTGGTGGCGGGCGCCTGTAGTCCCAGCTACTTGGGAGGCTGAGGCAGGAGAATGGCGCGAACCCGGGAGGCGGAGCTTGCAGTGAGCCGAGATTGTGCCACTATACTCCAGCCTGGGCAACAGAGTGAGACTCCGTCTCAAAAAAAAAAAAAAAAGAAGCTGAACAGGACAGGCTGAAAACAGACCAGAAGGAAATGCGTGAACATACTTCTCTTTTTGTGTTTGTCTGCATTTTTCCAAAAGACAGAGCTCTGTTTTTGAAGCCATGGACGGATTTCCTTGTTAAAAGCTGTTGCCAAGCAGCCCTGATGGAGGAGGTGACAGCGGCTGACCATATGACCACGTGGCCATGTTGCCGTGGGCACGCAATGACCCAGGGCCAGGACGGACCCCACACGGAGGAGTGGCAGGGCGGCAGATGGAACACAGGACTCCGCTTCTCCCACCTCCCCGAGACGCTTCCATCGCCCGGTTCAGTGAGTTTATGCAGAGAGAGTGTGCTGTTCGCCCCCAAATCCCGGTGGGCATCAGTGGATCAAGAGGCCTTGCTGAGATCCGGATTTTGGGGCCGCACCACCAACGCCTCTGATCCACAGTCTGGGGAGGGGCCTGGGAATCTGCATTTTAACGAGTCCCTGGTGATTCCGAGGCCGTTGGTCCGGGGACCCCACTCGGAACCACTGAGGCAGACGGCGCTCCTTCCAAACCTGCCGAGGATGAGGCATTTACACGAAAACTAAACTCGGAACCCGCTGCAAGGCCATAGTGTGCTGCGAGCTAGGACGACTGTAAAAATAAACTAATCCAAGGAGCAGCTGTGCGTCCTGCTGCCAGGCACGCCCTTGTTCTGAGTCATCGGAGCCCACCCAGGAAGGAGCTGCTGTGTCCCCATGGCTGGTAAAGTGACCCTGGGCGGCCCCAGAACTGCCCCAGCCAGAGGCCGCCCACACGCCCCTGAACCCAGAGTGGACAGGCACATCCTCAACTGCGCCACGGAGATGGGGAGGGCAGAGAAGCAGGCTGACCTCGGGGTTGGGGGACCAGCCTGGGGGCATCGTGCTCCCTCTGAAGGCTGCCCTCCCAGCCATCACAGGGTCAGCGGCCCTACCTGCCTTCCGCCGGGTGTCTCTGGGCACGTTCCCTCTGCTATGACTCGGCCACCCGTGGACAGCTGCGCTCCCTTCACCCGAGGAGGCTGAACTTCTCAGGCCGTTGTCCACAGAGCCTGTCACAGGTTTTGTCCCCGCTCTCTGGGCGTTTCAGTCGTCTTAATGACTTTGCAGGTGAGTCATTCAGATGACTGAACCAGCCATGCTGACTGTTTGCTGTGGGGACATTCTGATCATCTGAATAAAGGCCACCAGGCTCAGCCACGTGTGACGTCAATCCACCCCTTCCCGCATCCCTCGCTGGTGGCTTCTGAGCCCCACCGTCCAAATAGAAAGAGGAAAACAGCTTGTTAGGAGGCGAGTTTGGACGAAGAGAGTGATGGAGCTCCACGCTGATTTCTAAATTCCCATTGCTGTGGCCTCAGGTGGTGGGCAGCTTGGTGATGGGACCACTCCCCACACTCGGAGCCCCGTGTCGAGGCTGAGCGCCTGTTCCGGGTCGTGGGGCCGTGTCAGTGGATCCTCATAGGCTGGACTTGCTGCATGTCCTCCTTATGAGTCATAGTGGCTCAAAATCCAGTTTAGCTCTTCCATGGCACATCTAAGTCTGTAACCAGTCATGAGGTCAGGGTGCCATCAAGACCTGGCCAGCAACCAGAGGTGAGCGTGGAGGACGTACTTGGCCACCCGGTCCAGCTCTTCAGCTGTCACAGCCGGCTTTCACCCTGCAGCGTGATCATCTGAGACACATTTTTACTCACAGAGATCAGGATACTCTTCTGGGTTTATCGGCTGAGGATTAGGGGATTCGGCCAGAGCTAGAAAGTCCTCTTTGGGGTGAGCCCCGCCTCGCTGAGGTGGCCACAGCCATGGACCTGTGGCTGTCGGAGGCGTCCGCGGTTCAGGATGACACCCCTGGGCGGGAGCGAGAGGGGATTCCACAGCCCCCTTCACAGAGCCTTTGTGTTTTGCAATCATCATTAACCAAGTTCCTCCCTGGGTCTGGCCTGGCCACTCCCCTGCTCCCTGCTGTCCTGCCGTCCCTCTGGGCTGCCCCTTCTCATCACAAGGTCCTGCGCCCACCGCCCACTATTGCGCTCACCCTCTCTGGTCCCCGCCCCTCGTGGTAGCCCCAGAGGTGCTGCTGTCTTTGGGTTCCTTGAACCTGTGGGTGGTTCCTTCTTCCGGGGTCTACTCCCGGCTCAGCGTGTTCTGTGCTCTGGGCTTCACTGGTTGGGGGATTCTGGGAGCCCCTGGCTCAGTGTGTGCTGCTGCTGCTGGCACGTCCCGGGTGACTACTGTCACAGCACTATAATTTTCTTTTTTTTTTTCCTGGGATGGAGTCTCGCTCTGTCTCCCAGGCTGGAGTGCAGTGGCACGATCTCGGCTCACTGCAAGCTCCGCCTCCCGGGTTCCCGCCATTCTCCTGCCTCAGCCTCCCAAGTAGCTGGGACTACAGGCGCCCGCCACCACACCCAGCTAATTTTTCGTATTTTTTAGTAGAGACGGGGTTTCACGTGTTAGCCAGGATGGTCTCGATCTCCTGACCTCGTAATCCGCCTGCCTCGGCCTCCCAAAGTGCTGGGATTACAGGCGTGGGCCACTGCGCCCGGTCCACAGCACTATAATTTTCTAAGATCCGAGTGCACTTTTAAACAAGTCACCTCTGTTTTTGCCCAGCTCCCCACTAGAGCAGAGCCCCTCCGTGGGCGGGACCCGTGTTGGTTCTGATCTCTACTTTCCTGAGTCCAGAGCAGCGCTGGGCACAGCCGGGCAGGCTGGCAGCAGACCCGTGGGTGGTGAACAGCCCCCGTGGAGACTCAGTTCACCTACTGCCAACAGCGCCCGCAGAGGCTCAGTTCACCCACGACCAACAGTGCCCTGCAGAGCTCGGTTCACCCAAGGCCAGCAGCGCCCCCCGGAGGCTCGGTTCACCCACCGCCAGCAGCGCCCCACGGAGGCTCAGTTCACCCACTGCACAGCCCTGTTTCTCTCCTCGCCACCCCCTTTTCTGCCAGCTCCAGCCCCCACCCTGCTTTCCCACTCCACGCCCAACCTCGCTGTGCCCTTCAGCCTGGAACAGCCTCGCTGCCTCCCTGACGAGCTCCTATTCATCCTTCACAACCCGGCTCAGATGCCCCCACCTCAGGGAGTCTTTCCCAGAGGCCTAGCTCTGTGAGCCCCACGGTGACCTGCACAGACCTCTGCGTCCCCACAAAGGGGAACAGCATGGACTGAGAGGGGGGCCCAGGACTTTCAGCGACTCCCGAGCGGGGCTCTGCGCGTCTCCCGAGGCGCGCTGTGATCGGGGGCTTCACTTGCTGCGAAGGTGGGCCCCCCGCCCTTTCCCACCCCTGCTGCACACCTTGCTGCTGAGTGAATGCGTCCTCATGCGCCGGAGCCAGCGCTGCCCCTTGGGCCGTCAGCCCTGCCCCTCAAAGCCTCCTGCAATGGCCCCTGGTCAGAGCTGCGCTGGCCAAGTCTGGGCTGCCCTGTGTGACCGCTGCCCACCCAGCAGTGCGGGGCGAGACCAGGCCTCCCTCGGCGTCCCCTCAGCACTTGGACGAGCTGCAGAACCCACAGGGAATGGAATGTCTTCCTCCCAGGGGCCAATATAAACAGCAGGGTGCCCGGCTTTCCTAATTTAGTTGTTGGTGGCTCTGGCCAGCCAGAGAGGTCGTTTGAAAATACAGTGAGACTAGAGGCCATCACAGCACAGGAGACACACCCGGGCCCACCTTGACATGGACAGCAGTGCCCGTTGGCAGGTTCTTTGCTGGGGACCTTCTGGCCAGCAGGGCCTGGAGGTCACTGTTCTGCCTGGTCAGTGGCTGTGCTGGGCTCACCTGAGCCTGGCCCTGCTCGGAGAGCCCTCGGTCAGGGAACACCCTCAGCCGCGGTTTCCTCCTCTGAGAGAAGGGCAGGGCTGGTTTCATGTGGCAGCTGGGCCTGCAACTGTCCGGCTATTCCAGGAGCCTGCTCAGAACACGGACCAGCCTCAGCCATGTCACACACATCCCTGCACCAGCCCCCACATGCTTCTGACGGGGACACTTGGATGCCCTCGGCCAACAGCACTTAGAAAACATGTCCTGGGCCTCCATCAACACCAGAGGCCTGCACTGCCATTTCCTGCCCCTCTGCGGATGAGCCTGGGGCCGCCCACCCTTCCTCCCCTTGGCAGCTTGGCCCCCACCCTCCCTGCCCTCTGCCCCCGGCCTCCCTGCCCTCTGCGGCTCAGTCCCCGGCTTCTCTCCCCTCTGCAGCTCAGTCCCGGCCTCCCCGATATGCTCTCAGGGCACTATGGGCCTGTCTGGGGGGACACAACCTGGCTGTGGCTCCATCCGTGCCTGTGGAATTGCTCATGTTGCTGTGGTGCCAATGCTCCTCTCCCAGGGGCAGGGCCACGTGCCTCTGCACATCTCCATGAGTGCGCTGAGCAGGGTCTTCTTTTTTGTTGTTGTTGTTGTTTTTTTTTAGATGGAGTCTCTCTCTGTCACCCAGGCTGGAGTGCAGTGGCGTGATCTCGGCTCACTGCAAGCTCCGCCTCCCGGGTTCAAGCCATTCTTCTGCCACAGCCTCCCAAGTAGCTGGGATTACAGGGGCCCGCCACCACGCCCAGCTAATTTTTGTATTTTTTTAGAGATGAGGTTTCACCATGTTGGCCAGGCTGGTTTCGAACTCCTGACCTCGTGATCCATGCCCCTCAGCCTCCCAAAGTGCTGGGATTACAGGCATGAGCCACCATGCCCAGCTCAGCCTCTTCTGTTTTTATGGCTGCTTGTTCTGTGCCCCTTTTACCCTGAAGCCATGAAGGTCAGGGAGGGCGACACCTCCCTAGGTAGCTAGCGCCCAGCAACCCCCTGGGGCAGGCGAGGAGAGGGGAGGGGCCGTTTAGCAGCTGCGGTGGCAGAGCCCCTTCCACAGCTCATGGACAGAGACACTGGGGCTGCACCTTTGGGCTCCTGGGGTTCTTGCTGGTCAGCCTAGAGGGATGAGAGCCCTTCTGGAGACGCGGACCTGCCAGTGTCTGGGCCGGGCAGGGTGAGAGACGCCTGCCCGCAATGTGGTCCCCAAGCAGAGTGTGGACCTGGAAAGGGTCTAACCAAAGGCCTCGAATAAGTGGCCTCCATGGCCCAACTGCTCTACTGATGACGGGAAGCATTCTGCGCAGAGGCCAGCAAGGCGTGGGCTCAGTGGCCGGCTCCAGGCGACCAGGCAGGGTCCACTGAATTAGTGTTATAAAAAGAGAAAGGCTGGGTGTGGTGGCTCACGCCTGTAATCTCAGTACTTTGGGAGGCCGAGGCAGGCAGATCACGAGGTCAGGAGTTTGAGGCCAGTCTGGCCAACATGGTGAAACCGCGTCTCTACTAAAAATACAAAAATTAGCTGGGCGCAGTGGTGTGCACCTGTAGTCCCAGCTACTCAGGAGGCTAAGGCAGGAGAATCACTTGAAACCGGGAAGCAGAGGTTGCAGTGAGCTGAGATTGTGCCACTTCACTCCAGCCTGGGTGACAGAGTGCGACTCCATCTCAAAAAAAAAAAAAAAAGAGAGAGAGAAGCAAGCTCGCCTTCTTAGCAGTTTTTTTGAAATTGGTTTTAAATAACACAGATCCCTTTAAGTTGAGGCTCCTAACATTTTACAAATAAATTTATACTTGATCTTAGCCAAAAGGCTGAGAAGAGATTACTAAAGAATCTAATATTAGATTTATGAAAAAGAAAATCTAACCCCAAGGGATGAGTACTTTCTAAAAACCCTGGAAGGCCAGGGGCCCGGCTGGGATCCTGTGGGGTGGCCGAGAGCAGCCCTCAGGCGGCGGCGGAGCTGATCTGGCCAATCCCCTCCCCAGCAGCTTCTGAGCATCATTGCAACGGTCACTGTCCATCTAGTAAAGCCGAGAACAAGTGTTTGCTAACTGCTCCCTGTTGATTTTTTGTAACTAGGTGGGGAATAGTTCAGACTGTACTAATGAATCAGCTGGAGAACCTGAGTATCTGTATTTCCTGGAAATAAATCTGGCTAATGATCGATGTGGCCTTTTGGGCTAGGATACCCCAAAGCCTTGACCTGAACATCTTTTTGTGACCTACGTAAGATCTTTTATGTGACTGACTTAGCTGGGACCCACAAAGGGGCGTCTGGTAAACTGGTAGTGATCAATGAAGGAGTGTCTAGCTGGCCGGCTGTGACTGATAATGGGGTCACTGTCCATCCCAGGCTGACTGAGGCCATAAGCACTGGATGCTCTTCCAGGCCTGAGACACGAGTAAGTCAGCAGAGGGTTCCAGGGACGCTTGCCTGCCACCTAATTACAGCAACTGCCTTGGGCCCCTCAGTACCTGTGGGACATGCCGGGTATCGGGTTAGTGAGCTTCTGTCACGAATTTGTGCTACAAATATATAGATTATAAAGGAAACTGATGAAACAGTAGGCACAATTTCTAACACATAATAAAAACACAATATAGTATCTTATATTGCAACAGGATGCTGTTATGTTGGATAATAGCATTATTGAAGGTTAAATTCCGATTTTGAATAAGCAAACAGTGGTTACAGAAGAGCCTGTCTTTTCTGAGGAATTTCATCTGAAATATTTATGGTGAGAGGATACAGGGTCGGCAGGTTATTCTCAAATGGTTCAGAAACAATTGTGTGTGCGTGCTCATATGTGGGAGTGTGTGCGTGCTCATATGTGGGAGTGTGTGCGTGCTCATATGTGGGAGTGTGTGCGTGCTCATATGTGGGAGTGTGTGCGTGCGAATGCACGTGTGTGTGCAGTGAGAGACGAGGGAAAATATTAACGGCTGCTGATGCTGGGCAAAGGGGCGTGGGAGTTGTCCGAGCCAGTTTTGTTTGAAACAAACTTAAAAATGAACTGTTAAGATAGGAGAGGGAGACAGCAAAGCCGCGTCATGACAGGTGTCGTTCAAGGACCCTGACAGCACAGATGGGTGCTGGGAGAGGCGATGCTTTGCGGAACCCTGGGATGCACCAGCACCCCACTGGCAGGCCCTGGGGACTCTGTGCTCTCCGGTTTCCTGGTGTGTGGGACAAGACAAGACTGTCCCCCCAATCTGCAGGCTGGTCATGGTCCCCGCTGGCACCACCAGGGCCCCAGGTTGTGCAGCCTCTCTTGCCCGAGGGAGAGCCAGAGTGGGGGGTCCTGGGCGATCGCCCTTCTCAGGGTACAAGGAGGGTGGGGAAGGCAGGGAGATGCTGCCCACAGGGCCACACGATGGTTCAGACCCTGGGAACCGCCCCTGTGGCCACCAGACCGAATGTTCGCGATGTGTGTGGTGCCAGACACAGAGTGCCCCAGATCAGGCGAGGTCCCTGCCTTTGTCTGTCTGCCCCAGATCAGGCGAGGTCCCTGCCTTTGTCTGTCTAAGCCCTTGTTTGCTGACCAGCAGCCGCTGCTCGGGGTGTGGCACACGAATCCCGAGACGGTCTCAGGCTCTTCTTTGAGACCTCATGTGAATGCTTTTCCCGCAACGGGCTAAGAGAGCTGATAACTTATTTCTGTGTGTTAACTGGAAATGCATTTACACACCAGGGATTTTAACCAGGGGAGCTTCTGTGTGTTAACTGGAAATGCGTTTACACACGAGGGATTTTACCCAGGGGAGCTTCTGTGTATTAACTGGAAATGCATTTACACACAAGGGATTTTACCCAGGGGAGCTGCAGTGTGTTAACTGGAAATGCGTTTACACACTGGGGATTTTACCCAGGGGAGCTTCTGTGTGTTAACTGGAAATGCGTTTACACACGAGGGATTTTACCCAGGGAGCTGCAGTGTGTTAACTGGAAATGCGTTTACACACCGGGGATTTTACCCAGGGGAACGGCAGTGCCTGCACTGAGACTCTAGAGTTATTTCCAACCTAATGGGACCTTTGGAATGAATTTCAATGATAGAGTTTTTAAAGCACAGATGTTTGGATGGAACATCAGTTTGGGTATTACCAATTTTATCAGCTGATATTTTATTAATTTTTATACCCACAGCCAAAACAGGTGGCATTGGCTTCTGGAAGCTTGGGCCTGAGGTTATGCAATCACCAGGGTTTGCTGAGGGCTGTGGTGGTGGTGAGGTCTCCCAGAATTAGGGGAAGGGGAGAAGACTTGAGTGTGGTTTTCAGATGCATTGGGTTTAAAAGCTACTCTGTGCTCACGAACTGCAGCTCTGGGAGAAATACTCAAACCCCCTGAATCTTAGTTTCCTTGTCTACAAAATGGGGGTAGTAAAAAGGGCCCGGCTTCTAGGGGAGCATGGAATAGATAGGGGAAATAACATTCAAATGCCACCTGCCGCAGGGCTGGCCGTTGGGAGCCTGCAGCAGCATCGTTCTTGGTCTGACGGGGGCTGGGCTTCGCCACTTCCTCGGCTGGGCGCCCTGAGCAGCTGCCCTGCCCACTCAAGTCACAGAGCCTCCCTGGATCCACATCCTCCAACGTGGGAAAGGAAGGACAGCTCTGCCATGGCTTTCAGATATGAAAACACTGGACGCAATAATTTTGAATATAAATGCAAAATCTCTAATCAAAGAGTTTGGGAAAACGGATTCATCTAAATCAGCCTGAAGTCTAAACATGTGTGTGTTACTGACATGCTCATATTCCCACATGGCACATGTTCCTAGCGTGTGACTTCTGTGTGGTGTGTTTGTGAGGACACACATGTCCTTTCTCAGCCATGATTGGAACTCTCCATCCCAAGTCCGGGCTTCAGACCTCACATCTGTGGGCCTGAGAGAAAGGTGTCTGCCAATAGCTTCAGGCTGAGAACGGGCATATTCTGGACCCCACCTGCCTCTGAAGCATCCTTGTCTGCCATCTGGGAGTGAGAGGCGCTCATCCTCCTGCCTGCCCCTTCCTGGTGCCTGATGTCTTGCAAGAGATGTGGATCCACAGGGATGTGCAATGCTGATTCTCCCAGAGAAGAACTCCTGGGGAGCTACACCTTGCTGGGCCTAAGAGGTTGTCAAATGTGCCCTCTTTTCCTCCCTTCCTTCCCTCCCTTCTTTCCTTCCTTTCTTCCCCTTCCACTTCCCCTCCCTTCCTTTCCCTTCCTTCTTTTCCTTCCTTCCCTCCCTTCTTCCTTCCTTCTTCCCTCCCTCCCTCCCTTTCTTTTTTCTTTCTTTCTTTTTTTTTTCAGGGTCTTACTGTGTTACCCAGTCTGGAGTGCAGTGATGTAATCTCGACTCACGGCAACCTCAACCTCTCAGGCTCTGGCAATCCTCCCACCTCAGTCTCCCAAGGAGCTGGGACTACAGGCGCCAACACCACACCCAGCTAATTTTTGTATTTTTTTTTTTTTTTGTAGAGATGGGGTTTTGCCATGTTGCCCAGGCTAGTCTCAAATTCCTGAGCTCAAGTGATCCTCCTGCCTTGGCCTCCCAAAGTGCTGGGATTACAGGCCTGAGCCACTGCACCTGGCCACATCTTATTTCATAAGAATGTCTTGGAGAAAGAAAAATAAAAACTCCATCACTTAAACTATGGACACCATAAAATATAAGATGCACCACAATTTCAGAAAAATTAAATACAAAAATGCATCCTAGAATGAAATACGGCATCGCTGCGCTGTAGGGAGAGACTAAGTCCTTTTCAAAAGAGCTGGGGAGCAACAGTGGAAGTTGCCCTAAGAGCAGGTGTTTGCAAATGCCACTCACACGATGGAAACCACTGAGAGCCACATCCATGGGGTATTTGAATTATGGCACAGGAGTACAATGGAATACTAGGCAGCAGTTAAAAAGGTGGAGATTGGTCTATGTATGATGATACAGAATAATATTTTAAAACCTAGTTTAATGAAAACAGCCAAAAGCAAACCATGACATATACCATGCTTCCTGTTTGGGGAAAGAAATCGTGTGTGTGGCATAGCATGCACATGCAGGTGTGTCTCACGTACAGGTGCACAGCCAGGGTGTGTGTGTGGAGGAGGCTCCTGGGAGGAGAGTGTGGCCTTGTTATCTCACATATGCAGGTGTGTCTCACACAGGTGCACAGCCCAGGGTGTGTGTGCAGAGGAGGCTCCTGGGAGGAGAGCGTGGCCTTGTTATTCACATATGCAGGTGTGTCTCACACAGGTGCACAGCCAGGGTGTGTGTGTGGAGGATGCTCCTGGGAGGAGAGTGTGGCCTTGTTATCTCACATATGCAGGTGTGTCTCACACAGGCACACAGCCTGGGGGGTGTGTGTGGAGGAGGCTCCTGGGAGGAGGCTTAGGCGACCGTGGCTGTGTTATCTGGGTGGTTGGAAGCAGCTTTCCCCACACGCCGCCTTTAACAGTGTTTGGATTCGTGAAGTTGTGCACACGTCACTTTTATAGCAAAAATGAAACCTGCTGGTGCCGTTTTAAAGAGCAGAGTTGGCTCAGTGTCCCCTCAGTGCTTTCTATGGCTTTTTCTTTTCAACTTTTGGGTCTCTCTGTAACAGGAAAGTGAAGCAAGGCACTGCCGGCTTTTGTTTATGATGCTTGTGGATTTTGTGTTTGTGTGTTTTAATCTATAATCAGTTTGTAAATAGACTCACTTTCTGATTCTCACAGAGGGGTTTGATTTGTGGATGGAGACCGAGTCTACCCTGTTTGAATCTAGCTGCGCCCTGCTTATGCGAGCTGGCTTTCTCTTCCATACAGCAGGGTGGACAGGTAGGGCCACTTCCCGGTAAGCGGGCAAAACGGGTACTACGACTGTGTTACTTATGCTAGCAACAGTTCCGACTTACCTTAACTGGGTTTCTTTTCCTGAAAGGTAATTCTCGGTTAATTTCCCCACACCCACGGGTCCTGGGACCACGCTGCATGGACGTGTGTGACGTGAGGCCCTTTGCCCCAGTGTGCCTGTCTCTCTGGTTCTTCTGACTTAAAGCACCAGTAGCAGCACGGTTAGTCCAGTTATTCGGAAGCTCAGCACGGAGCCACATTGCTGCAGCATAGAAGGCCACGGATTCCTCCATCAGCATGGACTACACTTCCCACAAAACGAACGGGCCATCTCTATGGAAAAAGCAAAGCATATCCCTATCCCCGGGACACCCCTACCCCTGGGACACCTCTACCCCTGGGACCCACCCACCCCCGGGACACGCCCGCCCCGGGACACCCCTACCCCGGCCCTGACACCCCTACCCCCAGGACATGTCTACCTCCCCCTGACACTCCTACCCCCCGGGACACTCCTATCCCCAGGACAGGCCCACCCCCGGGACACGCCTACCTCCCAGACACCACTAACCCAGGGAAACGCCTACACCCGGGACACACCTACCCCCAGACAACCCTACCCCCGGGACAAGCCTATTCCCAGGACACGCCCACCCCCGGGACACGCCTGCTCCTTGCACTGAATGAATGCAGGGGTCGTTTCCATCAAGGGGAGGTGGCCGGGGAGTGAGGCGCCTGGAAGTGGCTGGCAGGGCTGGTCCGGGAAGCCTGGACCCAACGCGCCTGGGAGTTGGGAGTCCGTGGCCCCCACCTGTGAAGTCCACCAGCCTCTCTTGCCAGTCTACTCACACAGGAATCCTAAGTGGGAGCATAAAGACATCACCACTTTCCCCTTTCAAATCATCCCATAGAAGAAGACGACAAAGCCCGTGGGGGTAGGGCTTGTATTTTGGATGCCTGCAGAGATTCCAACCAACCAGGCTTTCTGCCCCACCGCCTCCTCTCCCTGAGGCTGGGGCTTCCCCTGGGATTCCGACTCTGCCCAGAGGGGAGCCCTTTAATGAAATCACAACAAAAAGGCCCTAGCCAAGCGGCCAAGCACAGCGGTAAACATCAGTCAACTGCTGTTTTATTCACACCAGATGCTGCATGGAAAAATCACGTCCAAATTTATTTTAAACAAAAGCAAGTGATCTCTTTTCCAAGACTCTCTGAGAGAGAACCTCATTGCAGGGACAGCGCTTCCTCGTCAGCGAGCCCGGCGGGGCAGGCGCGGAAGGGAAAGGCCTTCTCTGCATTTGGACCTGGCCCACTAAGGCAGACTACAGAGACACGCCAGAGCTGGCAGGAGGCCATTTATGTTCTGGTTTTCTCCGTGAGTTGTTTCAAAAAGAGATTGATCTTAAAATCTAGTGTGATTAAAAAGGTGGGTGGGGTTAAGAGCAATGCTGCTATGTGTGTCCCGCAGGCCCCACTGTGGACTGTTTCTCTGTCCAGGAACACACGACCCACTGTGGACATGGGAGGGTGGGGGGTGGGGGGAGGCGGTGCATCGGCCCTCACGGGGAAACGCACGCCTGGAGGCAGAGGCAGTACGGAGGGTGTGCAGCGGGGGGCCTGCTGGAGGCCACCACCGCAGTTAGTGTTGTTGAAGAGAGTGAGTAAACAGCATTAGCTCTGCGACAGAATAAAATACACCGCCCGTCCAGGAGACTGCGGGTGAGTGCCACGCATGGAGGTCCAAGTGCGGCAAATCCACGCAGTGTCAGCGTCGATGGTGGAGGACGGAAAATATTCTCGCAAGACAAACAATGTATTTTATGCAGCAGTTAGGCTTCTGAAACTGGAAATAGAGTTAGATGTGGCCAGTCAGGCACAGACTGCAGTGGAGCCTCACAGAGACACCCTCACCCAGGGGGCTGCGAGAGGATGCTATGGGCCCCGGGGGTGGAATCGGCTCTCTAGGGGGAAAGTGGCAGAAACGGCTTTACTTCTCCTCTGTGGACAGGCGGTAGAGAGCCGCGCCCAGGTCCTCCAGCTTCTCCTTGTCCTCCAGGTCCTGGTACAAGCCTTTGGGAACGAGGTCCAGGCCATACAGCAACCCGAACAGGCAGCCGGCAATGGTGCCTGTGGCCGCGCTCTCCCCTGAAATGCAAAGGCAGCAGTCGCAGTGGGTTCCACCTGACCAGGGCCTCCGCAAGACCCCTGGGGCTGGCCGCCCCTAAGGTGGGCCAAACCCCAATTCTGCTGGGGGCAGCTGATAAAAGGGACAGGCAGGCCGGCGCGGTGGCTCACGCCTGTCATCCCAGCTACACGGGAGGCTGAGACGGGAGAATCTCTTGAACCCGGGAGGCAGAGGTGGCAGTGAGCCGAGATTGCCTGTCTGCACTCCAGCCCGAGTGACAGAGTGAGATCCTGTCAAAAAAAAAAAAAAAAAAGCCCAAAAACAAACGGGAGGGAGACAGGCACTTCCCTTCTCCCTCCCTGGGGCAGGCATCTGTGTGAAGTGGTGTTTCAGCACTAAGAGTCAGTGAGGCCACAGGATGCTGCAGAAGGAAGGCAGAGGGAGGGGAGCCTGAGGCCGCACGGTCCCACCCTTGAGCCGAGGTCACGGAGGAAACCCCTCCAGGGGCTGAGCCGGATCTGTGCAGAGGCTTCCTGACCAAACGGGGCCACATGTGTGTTTTCCCAGCTCATGTCTGTGGTCAAGCTCAGCTCCAAGCCTCACTGAAGGGAGGCAATTTCAGCCAGTCTCACAGAACCATAACAGCTGCTCCCACAAGGCACAGGGTTGACCTTACGGGTAGGAGCTGCCTGGAGCTGCCACAGCCACTCTGCTGGGCTTCCTCCTCTCCCTCCATGGCCAGAGACGGCCAGGGCGGCACAGAGCCAGCACGGATGGAGCAGGATGGGAGCCCAGGACCTAACTCCAGGCCGCAGTCTGCGACTTTACACAGAGGCTGCAGAGCAAAGGACAAGATGACGGTGACCTTGGAACAGAACCCTGTGAAGGTGGCCAGTCTGAGGCAGCAGTGGCAAGGGCAGGAGCCTCCACACCCCCACACCCCACCTACTCCAAGGCTGCACTGCCCTCCAGGCTCGTGGACCAGGTGAGAGACTCTTGGTCTGCTGGAGCTCACAGCAGGCACCTGCAGCCGCACCTGTATCCTGTAATGTCCTCACATGAGCATGCTCAGGTCAGCCAGTGTACCCTGGAGCCTGTGCCCTCCCAAAGCGGGTTCCAGAAAGGAAGAGACGGACGCACATGCTGAGGCTCAGGAGGTGGCCCCTGAATGCCTGAGGTCCTAGGACACTCCAAGGGGGGTGCTTCAGGAGAAGGGCGCTACCCTCCAGGAAGCCACGGCCATTAAGGAACATCTCACCTCCATGAAACATGGCCCGGTGACACAGCTCAGTCCAGCTGTTTCCTGCTGCAAGGAGGGCGTCATAGGCTATCATGGGGGCGTCGTGGCCTCGTCTTCCCCCTCGACCTTCCGAGCTCCACTTCCTGTAGGTCTGACAAGAGAGCCGTGGGTCAGGGGCATGTGCCCAAGTGGAGCCACTTCTGGGTACATTATAGCACAAGCTTTCTGGGCCCCTCCTAGTGAACTGCCATTCCATCCATTCACGCTTTCTGGGCCCCTCCTAGTGAACTGCCATTCCATCCATCCACCCTTTTCTTTTTGAGATGGAATCTGGCTCTGTCCCCCAGGCTGGAGTGCAATGATGCAATCTCAGCTCACTGCAACCTCCGCCTCCCAGGGTCAAGCGATTCTCCTGCCTCAGCCTCCTGAGTAGTTGGGATTACAGGCGCATGCCAGCACACCTGGCTAATTTTTTGTATTTTTAGTAGAGATGGGGTTAGTCACCCACCCACCCATCCATTCACCCATCCATTCATCTATCCACCCATCCACCTACCCATCCATTCACCATCCAGTCATCTATCCACCCATCCATTCATCCATTCACCCACCCATTTATCAACCCATCCTTCCACCACCCACCCACCCATCCATATACCCACCCACCCATCAATTCACCCATCCACTTATCCATCCACCCACCCATTCATCC